>NC_080545.1:88987150-89300900 GCF_028640845.1 Ahaetulla prasina | reverse complement strand
CCAGAATTTTATTGCAGAGTATTGCTAGAATTCCAATTCTCAAGTCTGCAAAATCTTCACTTTTATATCCATCATTTAGATCTCCAGAACCACAGATTTAAGATTTGAAAAGGCTGATGATTTGTGTGGCTTCCTCTTCCTTTCTTCTCAAGATACATAAATTATCAAATTTATATAGCTGCCAATCTCACCATAAGGGACTCTTATGGATTTGGTGGAGCCTAAATTAGACACAGGTGAATAACAGGTGAATTCAGCTGAATTTTCACAGATGAAAAACTTCCAAGCTTTGGTTTGGATCCATGTTCTGAAGTAGAGTAGCAAGGAATTTCAAGCTAATTATAATCAGTCGGATGTTAAAATCCTAAGCAGCAATACCTTAAGCCAGGGGTCTCCAACCTTGGCAACTTTAAGACTTGTGGACTTTGCTGGCTGAGGAATTCGGGGAGTTGAAGTCCACAAGTCTTAAAGTTGCCAAGGTTGGAGACCACTGCCCTAAGCAGCATGTCTCTACTGGGGGTTTCTGCCCATATGTAGCCAGCTGGATTTCATCTCCTTCCCTAAAACCCAGACAACCAACCCACAGCCATTCATAAATTTTGCAATAGGAGACTGGAGTAGGGTTGTGAAGTACTTTGGAGCCAACTGCAAAAAAGGTGTGTAATAACTTATGGATAAGGAAATTTACATAAGAAGTAACCCCCCAAAAGGATGGGGACAATGGGCCACCGGATAGGCAGCCAAATGGTTGGAATCGTTGTCTCTTTCTATGACAATCTTGCAAAATGGGACTAAGTGATGGTGTCTAAAAATTAAGAGTAGGAGGAAGCAACATCCTTTCAACATCCTTGGAAGCAACATCCAACAGTCCTGCAGATATCCTGAGCAATAACTCCCACAAGTCTCATTAATAGCCTGGCTAGGAAGGGCAAAGAGGGGCATCAATTAAAATATCAGGGGAAATTCTAGTATGGAGGAACATTTATGCACATAGCATAATAAAACATACTCGGACCTAAATAGGGAAGAACAAGTCAAATGACTGACAGAGTCATAGCACAATTTCTGTCATCTTTTCAACACTTACAAAAATAAAGCTATTTTCTCTGATTACCGCTTTCAGGCAAGATAGGGAATTCTTTCCAATCTCTTTATTAGCTCTGGCCATAGGAAAAGTTTCTATTTTCTTCTCTTGCAATTACACCCCCTCATCCTAAAGTCCCGTTCTGCGATCTTAATTGTGATGATGGAAGGGGATTCCTGAAACCGATGGGTAAAAGACACCAGGAAGACACACCAAAAACAAGTATGCCAAGCAGGGCCACCTAACCATCAAGGCCATGTAAACGACCTAGCTACAGCAAGCAGACACCTACATCAGGCAGCAGAGATAGAAGACGATAGTATAGAGGTAGATGGTCACTTTAATGACGACAGCAACGGTTCATACTACACTATAAGCCGTAAACTGTGTTTTCTCAAGAAACCACATGGATAGATAATTCACTGTCAGATAATGAATCCTTAGCATGCCACTAAGGAACATCCGAGGTGTCTTTTGGAGCACTAATGATACTTATGACACTAAACCCTTCAGGAGGTTCAATCGTTGAGGTTGCTGTAAAAGGAAAAAGAAAATCCAAAGCGGCAAAGACAGAATTGTATATATTCCTCAATGAGGAAGGATACAGGAGGACAGGACTTGTGCACAATGCAACTGAGGACCAAATATTATCTATATTAGAATTTGCAGTCAACGTCCTTTAAAAGGATGTTCATCTAAGATTCCACAACTAATCTTGAATGTCTAGCTACCATTTTCAAGAAGAATATCAAGAACAGCTCTGAAATCCTGGATCTCATTGAGAAAGAAACAGAGAAATTATGGAATGAAATCAAAGAGGTTATAAAAGGTAAATGTAGAATAGAAGACACCAAAATGGATGTCAGAACAGATTATAGAAATTGTCAGGAAGAGGAAGGAGCCAAGAATGTCAAAGATCTCAAGAAGACCGTAACCTACCCACCCCCCAAAAATGTAGAGAGCTGTTAGATGAGACAAGGAACAGCATTACAGCAGGATCTGTATCTAGTAAGAAATAGGAAATATAAATAAATACAAAAATACAAAATAAAAACAGAAGGGAAAAATACAGATACATTTCCAAAAGTTCACAAAATTTAGGAGATTCCAATCTTAAATCAATATGCTAAAAGAGCCAATGAACAAATAGTAAGTCAGAAAGATTGAATAGAAATGAGAGGAGCATAATGAAGTACTGCACAATAGAGATTTCAATATCTAAGATATCTTTCAAGATATTCCTTACTTAGAAGCATGAGCAGCACTACAAAGGTGAAGTCAGATCAGCAGTCAGGTAGGATAGCTACAAGAATTGATGGATCATCTAAAGCAGGGGTGTCAAACTCATGTCATCACAGCGACGTCACGTGACATATTGCGATTCCCCCCCCTTTCGCTAAACCGGGTGTGGGCGTGGCCAGTGCGTGGCGCATCCAGCCTGCAGGCAGCGAGTTTGACACCACTGATCTACAAAAATAGAAGAGAAAGGAAAAAAATATATCTAATAATCGTTCTAATCACACCGGCAAATCTGGAATGACCCAGTGACTAGTTGACAGATTGGAAGAGGTCAGTCTTCATGCCAGTATCAAGGAAAGGAGGTTTAACAGATTGTACAAACTAATGCACTATATCATTAATTTCACATGTTAGCAAAATTGATGTTCAGTGTCATCTAACACAAATTATAGGCCTAAATGTAAAAAGAGATGCCAGATGTTCAAGCTGGCTTTAGAAAAAGCTAAAGAACAAAAGGCTTTGCTGATACACACTGGATAATTGTCACAGAATACTAAAAGGAAGTGAAAGTATTTGACTGACTACAGAAAGCCCATGTTGACCATATTAATCTGTGGATTGTCTTTAGGGAATGACAATCCAGATCATCATTGTCCTCATTGAAAGCCAGAGTCTGGATGGAACCTGGAAAGATAAAATTGACTCCAGGTTGAAAAGGATGTGAAACAAAACTATACTGCCTTATTTATTTATGTATTTATTTATTATGCTGGTTATATTTTGAGGGAAGATGGACTGGGAGAAGGTGATTGGGATTTTAAAATTGGAAAAAGAAACATCAATAACCTGCTCTCTGCTGAAGACACTTCTCTGACAGATGAAAATGCAAATGATCTGCAAATTCCAACAATAAATAGCAAGGTTCAGCTGAACAAAATTATAAATCCACAGCTCCATTAATTGAAATCAAGGAGCATGTGAAAAAAAGAGAGATTAGGATTAAAGATAAAGAGATCCAAACTAAGACCAACAAACAGAACTGAAAGTGAAGACATTCAGGAGGTACGTAATTTATGTGCCATACAGTAATACTTGACAGGATAGCAAGGAAGGTCTTGGAAAAGATATTCGGATGCTGTCATTTGGCTCCATCTACAAAGAGTAGAATCACATTAACAATCGTTTCCTCTGTTAACACTCTATGGGAGTAAAAGACAGACTCTGGAGAAGGTGGAGTACGGGTAGTCCCCCACTTACGACAGTTCATTTAGTGACCGTTCTAAGTTACAAAAAATGCACTGAAAAAAGTGACTTATGACCATGTTTCACACTTATGACGGTTGCAGCATCCCCATGGTGATTGATTTATATCCAGATGCTTGACAACCGGTTCATATTTGTGACAGTTGGCGCATCCCAGGTTCATGGGATATTCTCTCGTGAGCTTCTCTGACAAGCAAAGTCAATGGGGAAGCCAGATTCACTGAATAGCAGTGATTCACTTAAGAAATGTGGCAAGGAAAGTCACAAAATGGAGCAAAACTCACTTAACACATTTCTCTCTTAGCAACACAAATTCTGGGTTCAATTATGGTCTTGAGTCAAGGACTATGTGCATAATAACGACCCCATAATCCCTTGCGGGGTGGAGTCTGGGCAACTGAATGGAGCGGAGTGTTTACTGGCCGGATGACCTTCCTGTCGCCAATGCAGAGTTTTTTCAGCAGATATGTTGTCAGGGTGCCCAGAGAGAGAAATACCTGCCTCTGCCTAGGATTGAACTCACAGCCTCCTGATTGGGAGGCGAGAGCTCCACCTCTAAGCCACCGCACCACTCTCAAGGACTACTACTTACATTAACACTTTTAAATATTGTATTGGAAAAGATTATTGAGAATATCATGGCTAGCTATGAAACCAACAAACCTATCTCACTTGCAACACAAATGACCAGGCTCAAATTATCATATTTTGGACACATTACACAAAGGCCCCACTGTTTAGAGAAGTTTATAATGCTAAGAAAAGTGGAAGGAAAGGGGGAGGATAACCACCAGCAAGGTGGATAGGTTCAAGTGCCAATTACTACGAATCCTGCATTAAGAGACCTAAAAGGACAGATCACTTGGAGAATATCAACACACAGTCAATAAGAGTCAACGTTGATTTGATGGCACTTAGACTGGGTATGAAGTAACAAGTTTGTCTGCATCCCTTTATGCTGTAAGTGTTTGTGTGCCTGTATGAACAGGGAAACACGGGGCTGGGTTGCATTCCTTGGTTCCTGTGATGGAGAGAAGGCAAGGCCTAGAACAGGGGTCTCGAACCTTGGCAACTTTAAGACTTGTGGACTTCAACTCTGGGAGTTGAAGTTTACAAGTCTTAAAGTTGCCAAGGTTCGAGACCCCTGGCCTAGAACACAGTAGCCAGCAGCTTTCTGAACTATTACCTGCTCTATTACTTACCTCTCTCATGGGGATCAGCAGCCCCATGCCAGATCATGACAATTTCGGACTTCGGTCTTTCTTTTGTCAATTTCTCTGCCCTACCAGATTTGTCACCTTGTGTTCTATTATGACAGGGGTGTCAAACTTGCATCGTCCACATGACATATTGTGACTTTTTTCCCCCCTTCACTAAATCGGGGGTGGGTGTGGCCAATATGTGACTCACCCAGCCCACGGGCTGCGAGTTTGACACCCCTGTATTATGAGGAGTCATCATACTTACGGACAGTGTTCTGAGCTCCTTTGCAGAATTTCTTTCCAACTTTCCACAAAGTTGGAAAGAATAAACATATTTAGCCCGGGAGAGCTATTTGAAGTGCTAGGATAGTATTTCTGAGAGCAGAATTCAAATGGCCATTTATCCATGGCTGTGACTAAGATGCTGGATGAGCCTCTGGGAGCCCAAGATTCTCATCCTTTCACAGCCACGGATTACTTTCAGGTCACTCTCAGAACAATCTGCCTTAGAATTATAACGGAGAGAAACTGAATGCAAGGTGGCTATATAGACCAGAAGGTTCCTGGATGAAGGATAGGAAATAAATTTAACCAATGAAAATATGAAAATTGTTGAGTTAAACCTGGAGAAATCACAGCCTTAAGCAACTTTATAGGGCTGCTGTTGTTCTTCCATGTTCTATAGCAGGGATGTCAAACTCAATATAATTGAGGGCTGCATCTGGGTTGTGTTTGACCTCAGGGAACCAGGGTGGGTGTGGCCAGCTCGATGTCACTCATGTCGGAGGCACCTGTGGTGGCCCAAGCACTTTGCCAGCGAAAACAGGCTCCTGAGTTCGGCTATGATGGCATCCTGCAACCCTCTGCCAACGAAAAATGGAGCTCAGTTTTCACTAGCAGAGGCACCGCGGGCCGGTCCTTTGCTGTTTCCAGGACAGCCCTGAAGGCCGGATCCAGCCCCTAGATTTGACAACCCTGGGATAAAAAGGTTATCTATAGGATAAAAAGAGAGGAACATGAACTGCATATGTTTTTGGAAGAGCACAGAAGTCTTTGCAGAAGACTTTTCAAGCAACATTATCTAAATTAAATCCGCGATAACAATGCACAACGACATACATTTCAGTTTAGAAAGGCTGTTTGAAAATATTGAAGATATTATAAATATATCAAGTATGGTAGATAATAATACTTACAGTACTGTGAAATACAACACTGTGGCCTTTTCCCAAGCTTTCTATGTGAGCAGAAAGGTTAAAGCAAATAGCTCGATGCCGTATGGCGTCCAAGGTCTGTGTATCAAAGAAGTCATGAGGTCTTGCTAAGGAAGAAAAAAAACAACAAAGCAAGCCTTCAACTACAATGCAAGAGTGCATGCAACATATTTAACTGTTCAGCTTTTCTGACCTTACTTTAAGGAAAGAAGATTACGCCTTCTGTTTTCATAGCAGAGGCTGTGAAGTATATATAGAAATATAGATACCTACAATGATCATATTTTTAAAATTATTAAAGTGTTCTTACTATGAGGAAGTCTTCCACTAATGTTTCATTGAAGTTTGCCTTTCATAATTTAAATGCAATATTCCAAAGACTGCATTCAGGTGAGAAAAGGACAGGTTTAGGAGGCCTTTTTCTTCTAAAAAATCCTTTTAGGCATTTGAAAACTGGAGTTACATTTTCCACTTTCAAAATTATCCCTTCCCAGTGCATTCAGTGTTAATTTTCCAGTCTCCAAATCAATGTCCTTGATCTTTCCCGGACTAATTTTTCTAGTTCTTTTCAGAACTAGACATAACACTCAAGAAAGGATCTGATAAACAGAAGATAAAGTGAAACTATTACTTCCTGTGATTTGAGAAAAAACCTCCCACTCTGTAATAACATTAACGAAACTACGTTTGTTTTGTTTTGCAGTCACATCATACTGTCATCTTACTTTTATTTGCAAGCAACTAGTATTACAAGATCATTATTGCAAAAATAGCAAAACTTCCATTTAGCAGGTTTTGAAGCAATAGGTTTTGGACTTAATAAATATCAGTCCCAATCTCTCCCAGAATACAAAAATACATCGTTTAGGGTATATGTTGCCTATGTGTGCATTAACATACCTTCTTGGGCGACTGATCGTTTCACTGTTATTTATTTTGTTCATGTATTGTTTCTCAGAAACATATTAGTTGGTGATTTCTGGCTTCCAGCTTCTTAGCATTTAAGGCCTGACACTTATGATAACCTGGTTCAACTTTTGGCACTGCCTTTTTTATTATCTTTTTCTTTTCACTGCTCACTGATTCCTTAGTTAGTTTGTTTTTTGTTTGTTTAGTTTTGGCTCCTTGATAAACCCGGACCAAGAAGCTAAATGACAGACATTCCCTATTTCTAATGGTCCATTAAATTGAGGCTGCACTGCACTGTTACTAAGCTAGATATCTCCAATCTTATACCTGTGTGCTTAATTAAACTCAGTTAACTTGGCACTGCTCCCTGTTATTCAGTAAATATACATATATTTTTATAGCTATGGAGGGTCATTTTAAGATACAATCAACAATTAGGTTAGTGGATGTTCATCCATAAGGTTCCAGAAACTAAATCCTTCATAAAACATTTGCTTCACAGCTCATATTCTTTCTCTTTCCAGTTTTCTCCAACGTAAGATTCATCTTCATTCAACAGCTTCTCATGATTGAATAGTTTCATAATGCCATCCAAGATACAATAAATGTAATTATTTATTGCTACATATGAAATTAATAAAAGAAGTGTTTTGGGTTACAGCTAGTGTGAATCACACAGGGCTGTAATTCTTCCCCTTGACCCCAAGACATTTTTTTTTTTTTTAAATTCAAGCAGCTTGCATCTCCTGCTTATTTGCAGAAAACACATCAACACCAGCTGTTGTATGATTGCAATTATCTGAATCCAATTCAAAGACAATGAGATAAATATAAAATGTAAGAAAAGTTAAATTTTCATTTATCACAGAGCATATAAATGCTACTGATCTGAGCTCAACTGAACCACAATAATGTGAATAGAAGATATGAATTTATAACTTTGCCACTTTAATAACATTTTTTTACGTTCTGCAAGAACGTAATCTAACATCGTTTTCATTGTGTGGACTGCAAATCAAATGGAATGTCATGGGGAAAATGCGTGTTCACAGACACTTTTAAATTTGACCTGGGTTTTTTTTTTAAAAAGATACTTTTTGTGTTATTTTTTTTGGGGGGAAGGCATCCAAATCCAGGTTGGTGAGCTGAATAAATTGCCCAGGCTTATGGATCTTAGTTCTCTTCAGCTGTTCAGGAAAGACACTATTTTAACTACCAAATGAGCATATATTAAATATATATTGAGGCAAATTTCCTTCATCGCTTGTCCACTATAGTTAGATATATCTCATACAGAAAAATAACAACAGAACAAGGATAACACTTCAGCTGATTATGCACCAAAATCATCAGGCATCAGTGAATGCTAAGCTTTGATTTTTTGAAGAATCAAGATCAAGTCACTGAAGATACGGATCACTTCATAATTCTCAACAAACAATATTATATTTAAACAGGCAATGGGAGTAAGAAAAACCTATTTGTGACATCAATCAGTGATATGTATCAAAGTATTCATATATGACATCTGCCTCTAGCGCTAGATGATGAAGTTAGTCATTATTACCAAGTCAGAAGGCTGCAGGAAACTAGAATACTCACCGAAATATGGCAAACAACAGAAGAAGAATACAAAATGTTCTAACTAAGCTTATACGAGGAAATCTGGAAAGTGGCACAACGGATTGGAAGAGGTACATATAATACAGTACTTATTAGTACAAAAGACAAGACGCTTTAACAGAATGAACAAACGAGCGTACAAATAACCTTGATTTTATAAGCTAGTAAAATGATGCTTAGGCTCACCCAGTGCGGATTAGACTCCTACGCAGAAAAAGAGATATCAGATGTTCAAGCTGGCTTTAGAGAAGGCCAAGGAACATGACACCTAATTGCTGATGAATGCTAGATAATTGAGAAAGCTAAAGAATATCAAAAATAAGCCACTATGTGTTTCATTTATTATAGAAAGTCCTTTGATTTTGTCCATCACGAATGTGCTTAGGAAAATGGGGATCCCAGAACATCCCATTCTCAAAGCTACCTATATACAAGCGAGGAGGCCACAATGTGGATAGAATAGAATAGAATAGAATAGGATTTTTATTGGCCAAGTGTGATTGGACACACAAGGAATTTGTCTTGGTGCATATGCTCTCAGTGTACATAAAAGAAAAGATACGTTCATCAAGGTACAACATTTACAACACAATTGATGATCAATATATCAATATAAATCATAAGGATTGCCAGCAACAAGTTATAGTCATACAGTCATAAGTGGAAAGAGATTGGTGATGGGAACTATGAAACGATTAATAGTAGTGCAGATTCAGTAAATAGTCTGACAGTGTTGAGGGAATTATTTGTTTAGCAGAGTGATGGCCTTCGGGAAAAAACTGTTCTTGTGTCTAGTTGTTCTGGTGTGCAGTGCTCTATAGCGTCGTTTTGAGGGTAGGAGTTGAAACAGTTTATGTCCAGGATGCGAGGGATCTGCAAATATTTTCACGGCCCTCTTCTTGATTCGTGCAGTATACAGGTCCTCAATGGAAGGCAGGTTGGTAGCAATTATTTTTTCTGCAGTTCTAATTATCCTCTGAAGTCTGTGTTTTTCTTGTTGGGTTGCAGAACCGAACCAGACAGTTATAGAGGTGCAAATGACAGACTCAATAATTCCTCTGTAGAACTGGATCAGCAGCTCCTTGGGCAGTTTGAGCTTACTGAGTTGGCGCAGAAAGAACATTCTTTGTTGTCTTTTTTTAATGATAATGGAGAACGTGGTGAAATGGAGAGTTCCAGATTGACACAGGAGTGCAACAAGACTATATATTCTCCCCTTATCTACATGCTGAATATATATTAAGGGAAAGCTGAACTGGAAGATCAATGTCGTTTTAAAACTGGAGGAAGAAAAATCAGTAGCCTGCGTGTTATTCTGATGAGACTACTCTGATAGCAAAAATACAAAGGATCTGCAAGCTCTAGTAATAAGGAGAAAAGTGAAAAAAATAGGGACTAAAATTACATATTGTCTAAAGTGATATTAGGAAGAACAATCACTTTTAGAATTGACAATGAAGATACTGAAGTAATGGATAATTTCTGCCTTTTAGGATCAACCATCAATAGTAAAGGAAGGAACAGTCAAGAAACACAACACGGACTGGCGCTTGGCAGAATCACCCATGAAAGTCTTGGAAAATATATGCAAATGCTGAGATCTGTCCATTACCTACAAAGATCAGAACAGTGCAAACTATGGTAATCCATGTGAAAGCTGGAATTTGAAGAAGCAGGAAGGAAGATTACTGACATTTTTTCTGAACTTTGGGGTTGGAGAAAACACGTGAGAATACTGTAGATAGGCAAGAAAACAGCCAAACAGATCTCTAAGCAAATGGCCAGGCTCAAATTATCCTACTTTGGGTTCATTTTGGAAAGATCTGTCTCTCTGAGAAGGCTCTAATGCAGGTAAGGTTGGAAGAAAAGCGGACAATCAGCAGCAAGATGGATGAATTCATTTATGGCAACGGATGTGCCATTAGAAGATCTGAAATACCAGGGGTTTTTGTCAGGAAAAAAAAATCTATTGATGGACTGTCTGCTAAAATAAAGCCAGATCATGGCACACACTTGAAAATAAATCAAGAAGTCTGTAATTGTGGAGTTTGTCTGGCAAGAACAAAGAATGCTTATCTACAGGAAATATGCATGTGTAAATCTTGTAACAATTCTGGGTAGTTAGAAAGCTGATAAAAGTAACAAGAGTTAGACAACTTGCAGGCCTCAGCTAAAAATTAGGAATAGAGATGGCCTGCAGCCAATAAAATGTGTATTAGATAACTCCTGGGGCATTCATTAGCCAAGACTAAGGAATAGGGACAACTAGAGACCAATAGAACAAATTGCAGAATTATTACTAAAATGTTTATTAGATGATATTTCTTATTATCTCGCCTTGTCCCGCCTTCTCTTTTCGTGAAAATGTATAAAGCTTTCTTAATCCTTTGTTCTTGGTTCCTGGCATTTTGGCCAGGAGCCCTTTTCCTTGGAGTACTCCAATAAAAAGCAATCAGAAAACCTGCACCATGTGTCTGGCGTCCATCATTGGCTTCGGCACCAGGCTCAGACCCGAATTGGGGACAATGCTATGTAGCTGATAAGAGTTGACGGCAACTTGTTGGCACATAATCAAACAATATATTCAATACTTAAAACTATAGTCAGAGAAATGGAATTGCATTCCTGAATCAGCATGCAACAATGACTATAATGTTTTTGACTTTAGCTTAACGAGTTGCATGAATATAGTCCCTATGGCTTGGAAACCATTTTTCATATATACTACTACAAATCCAGACAATAGTGTTTGTAGGACAAAAGATGACTTTCAGCCAAACCAGTGGAAGCAAGTCAAGCTACCAGAATATCAGAGCTTAAATCAGGAGATGTAACTAGATAACACCAAGAAAATTCTCATCCAAACATTCCATAAAATTCCAGAGCAGTCAATGACTTTCAGAATATCGTGAATATGCCAGGATCTTTCTGTAAGGCAGGGGTAGTCAACCTTTTTATACCTACCGCCCATTTTTGTATCTCTGTTAATAGTAAAATTTTCTAACTGTTTGTCTGTTACAGTTGGGTGGTGTGGGGGGAGATGTGCGAGCTATTCTGGGACGAGGCTCTTTTGTTTGCGGTTGCACAATAGCGCCATTTAGTTTCATTTACATAACGTGAACTAAACTTATGCGCGGGTGATACAAATAGCATATTTTCAGAAATTTAAATTGTCATGGGGAATTTTATGAAAACTTAATGAAAATGTTTTTAAATAATGCTATGAAATTTTTTTTAAAAGTCAATTAAATTAAAAAAAAGTAAAGTGCTTCAGTATCAGACAAAACCCCTACCGCCCAACATGAAAGCTGGAATGCCCACTAGTGGTTGGTAGGGACCAGGTTGACTACCACTGCTGTAAGGAGAAGGGACTTTGATACAGGAGCATAATTCAGCTCTATGTTCTATGGCTTCAATTCCAAAGCTTATTTATGCTTTATTATTTTGATTTAAAACCATGCAAATATCTGCCAAGCATGGCAGTTTAGATAGATTCTGAAACACAGAAGCACATGAACCTCTAATGCTCATAATTTAGATTCAGGAGGATTACGATTATTTTCAATGACACATTCCATGATTGAAACAAGTCATTTTTTATTACTGTCCTGGAGAATCTTTGTATTTTAATTATGAAAATTTTGATTAATTATCGGACGTGCAGGCAGGATGAATACCACTGAGATACCAAGAATTGCAAATCTAATTCTATAGTCAGGAATTAGGAATGTGCATTTGTATTCTATTATTTTCTTCTTTAATTCCAGATGTTTGCTGTTTTTACTTCGTTTTCATACTTTTTTACAATTTTGAGCCACCCACAATCAATTTACAAGTTGGGTGGTCATACCAAATAAACTCTTAAAACCAACCAGGATCCTTCTCCCATCCAAAAGTTTCTAACTGAAACAAATTATTTGGATTCAGGCTTGGCCTGGAAAATGCCATTGGCTGCTGCGGTGGCTGACCTTTCTGGGACCTGACCCTTTCTGGGAGTTTGGTCTTCTGGTCCCTTCCAGACCTTTCAGTGGCATTTGTTACCATTGAACCTGCATCTTTCTGCCCCACCTGCATCGATTAAGAATTAGACATTAGAATGTATTTGATGGTGGTTCTACTCCTACAAGAATGGTGATACCAATCACAAATGAAGGAGGAGTAGCATTCAAGTCCTTAGTTATTATGTGAGGTTCCTCAGGACTCTCCTTTATAGATATTTATTTATGTAAAATCATTGTGGGAGGCTGCCTGTCTCTCCATAATGTGATATCTCTGCTATACTGCCACCCCAGGCCAAGGGGGAGATGCTGAGCTTACATCCTGGGAAGTTCTGAATGGGATAAGGTAAGTTCAGATTGAGTCCTTCAAACAACATCAGTTCTCAGTAGTCACACTGAATGGAGTTTGTTCCCAGTGAAGGAACTGATCTTTGAACAGCAGGAAATACTGTTGTCAGGATGGGGCAGGGAAGTGGGGCGTTGCCCAGCTTCAGGTGTTAAACCAGTTATGGCCCTGCATGGACCCAGATGCCCTAGCAAGTCATCCACATTTTCCCAACCACTCAACTGGATTACTGCAACATGCTATGTATGGGGCTGCCATTGGAAACCACTTAGAACGGTGGTCCTCAACCTTTGCGGCTTGGCAGTCCCACTGGGGGGGGGGGAAGAGGGAGAAGTGGGCTGCATGAGTGGCAGACTGGCGTACTCGGACACAGCCCTTGTATAAGTGGTGGGCTGGTGCACTTGTGCACAAGTGCCCACCAGCCCACTGCTCGTGCAAATTGAGTTATGCGCATGTGCCTGTCCAGCCATTAAGTCACACGGCCCAATTCCAAATAGGCCACAGCCCGCTAGTGGGCCATGGCCCAGGGGTGGGTGGGTTTGCGGACCTATGACTTAGAAACTACAAATGGTACAAAATAGCTAAAGTGCTAGCAATCTACTCCTACCAGTGCATAATAATACATATTTAAAGTCTGTTTTGGTTATGGTTCCGAGTCTATTAAAAAAATCTGAAAGTTACCTTTCAAAGCTCAACACAGCACAGTATCCAGTTAGCTCAGGCAATTCTTTGCTAGGGCGGACTCTGCTTACCTGGTTTGATCATTATAAGAGGATTTCAGAGTTCCTCCACTTTTTGAGATAGGTGGGTGTGGACAAGGCAGCATATTGCTTCAAAGGTAACCCCCACTTTATGGAATTCTTTTCCCAAGAGGAAACACCCACCTCTGAATCTCTTGGCTTTTCAAAACCAAATTATAACACTTTCATTTCATCAAACAGAATGAGGGCATCATGACATTTTTGTTTTTTATTAGAAATGTTAGTTGTTTGACCTTTGTTTGCTTGCAACATTAGAAATGTTGTGAAATGACTTCATATATATGTGTGTTTGTGTTTGTGTGTATGTGTATATGTATGTATGTGTATATATTGCCATCATCTTTCTAAAAAGTATCTTTGAGCCCAACATAAAAATAAAATTAATAGGAAATTTGAACAGGACTTTGTTTTGAAGTCCGTATAAGAAAAAAAACAACCCAAACATAATCTGGAATATTAAAAAATATCCTGGAGGCTGGAAAAAGATGCCCATAAAATCCTCCAATGTTTATATCATTTCTTTTGTAATAAATAAAATGCACAAGAAAAAGCAACACATCTGAATCATCAACAAGAGCCAACATGACTTTGTGGAAACGCCTATGATTATTTTATTGCAACGTGGGAAGTAGGAGGGTTGACTTCCCCCCCCCCCGAAACTGTTGGACCTATAAACCATGGTTTATTCTAATCCTGGCTTGCCTGGGAAAGACAAGCTAAATAGTTTGCATGTCACAATAAGCAAACCTCAGAAAGAGCATTCCTTGGTTTGCTTAGCTAGTCCCGCTAACAGAAGCTAAGTGGGAACTATTGAGCAGCGCTTATTCTTTCACAGCGAGTCAGAATTCTGGCTTACCATGACGTGTGACCACTCCTATTCTCTTGTCAGTGGTTAAGAGTTCCCCAGCACAGTCTGGCACCAGCCCTATAGAGGACAGCAGAGTCAAGGCCTTTATATATCCAGTATCTTAAAACCTTAAACGTTTTGTGAAATGAGTGGCTGATTCAATACAGTGCAACTATCACCTATGCAACTGCAGACATCATTTTTGAAGTCAAGACCATAACAGCATTAACGTCCATCTTGAAAAAAATGGAATTTTGCCAATATAGATCCCCCTCCATTTTTTCATGGGTCTTATCTTACGGGAGCTTTCCTCTTTGAAGCATCCCAGCTGATGATGGACGACTTGTCAAGTTGTCGAAAGTGAAAGCAGGAGGGCAGAAAGTGCTCTGGGTTAGAAGGGGAAAAGATTCTTTGGAGTCTGAGCACAAAGAATCTGTTAGGAGGGCAGCCATGAGAAAAGGTAGGTAATTCTAACAACAAAAAATACTATTCAAATCTTTGTTAGCTGGGACAGTCTTACTTCCAAACAAACAGCCTCCAACTGTAATTATTAATACATCTCTCACTTCATCTTTACAACTACTTAGTAATGTAAGACTGAACTCAAGAGATAGCAACCAGTTCAGTCTTTTGTGAATTCTACAGCTGAATGAGAACTGAAATAGGTTTTTCCAGTCCAGATCTATCATATGGACTCTATGCTAAGTAATCAGTTCAAGCAAGAATTTTTTCTAACACAGATCCTTTTAGAGAAGGGTTTCCCAACCGTGGCAACTTGAAGATGTCGACTCCCAGAATTTTCCAGCCAGCATGCTGGGAATTGAAATACTCATATCTCTAAGTTGCCAGGCTTGGAAAATACTATTTTAAAGCTATCTTTTCAACTAAATCGAAACATTCAAATCAGTCTGAATATAATTTCAGTTAGATTACTGAGATTTTTTTAAATATTATAATTATTATTATTTATTAGATTTTTATACCGCCTTTCTCCCGAAGGACTCAGGGCGGTTCACAGCCAAATAAAAAACAGTAGAAAGTACACAATAAAACAATAATTAAAAAACTTATGAAATATAAGGCCAAATTAAAATCCATTTAAAACCATAAAACCCCGTAAAATTTAGATCCAAATACTAAAAACGACTAAATATTTCTGATAGTGTTATATTAAGCTTGTTTCAAAAACTATTTTTCATTATTGTCTACAAAAATATAACTATAAAACCACAATCCCCCCTCCCAATCTGATTCCTGAGAAGTCAAGTACAACCCTTCAAAACATCACCCCTTGCAGACCCCTTACGCTACTCTCCAAGATTCACATCTTTGGACTTTGACTGTCAGGTGCAATACTAACAGCATGAGATTTATTTATTTTTAACTTCTTGGCCTAATAAAGGATTCCAGAGAGGATGACAAAAATAACAGTAATCATTGTCCTCTGAATGCCAACAAACTAAGTATTCTGTTTAGTAAAGTAATCCTATCGGGCATAGCCTCTGCCTGCTATAATTCTGAAGCCTTCAACTTCAAAGCTGAGGATAAGTTAAAAGGTACATTCATACTAGGTATAATGCTCTCTCTGACTTTTCCATGGAGCAAGATTTTAAATTCAAGGCTACTAATGAGAGGATTTGCAAGAGGGTGGTAAAGAGGCAAAAAGCTACTGAGAGCATGCAAGCCATCAAAAGTCAACTGTAGGCTTATAAAGCTTATCACAGAACTAAAACATGCATAAGGCTTACGTAAGGAGCGCCTCCGTTTGTTCTTTAACTTCTTTCTTTTGTTCATTCCAGCTTTAGAAGGAGACTCTTCTTTTGCCTTTGGCTGGTTGGTAACTTTTGAAGAATTCTGCTGGCTGAAGTGTGTTGGTACATGCCGAGCCAGTCCACTCTGTGAAGCAAAACTAGCATTGCATCCTCCCACAACGCACTAAAAAAATAAATAAAATAGAGGTACCCAGTGAGGCTATCACTGAATCCAGAAGGAATAGGCTAATGTGGTCCTGCTTCACTATAATCCTTTTATGAAAAGAACAACTGAGCAATCCCAGTCAACACACTTGAGAAGTGCTCACTTCAAACAGGATGTCAATTATTAAAGATTACCTTCCCTTCATTGTTCTCAGCACAACACAGCAGGCAATCAAGAAATGACAGTAGACAAAAGTGATTTCTGAACACTAAAGCAATAACTCAGTTCCAGTGATGTGAGAACATAGCCAAGAATATGAAATCATACCAACTGCAACAAGCTTTTTTGCATAATTAACAGCAGATATTAATGGGTTTTTGTTTGTGTGAATGAATATTTACTATTTTATAAAGAAACAAATCTAACAATAAGATTAAGTCAGTAAGATTAGCAAAAGTCAGTTGAAGTATTGCATTTCCTTAAATATGATGATTAAAATAGATTTAATATTCTATGACAATTCCTGCTGTCAGGAAGCGATTATCTACCTACCTACCTACCTAAACACCAAAGGTGCACGGAACGCTGTTACCTTCCCACCAAAGGTGGTTCCTATTTTTCTACTTGCATTTTTAACATGCTTTCAAACTGCTAGGTTGGCAGAAGGTGGGACAAGTAACGGAAGCTCACCCTGTTATGCGGCACTAGGGATTCGAACCGCTGAACTGCCGACCTTTCTATCGACAAGCTCAGCATCTTAGCCACTGCGTCCCTTATGGGAATTATACCCACTGTCTATTTGTTTCCAGGCCCAATTCAAAGTGCTAGGCTTCCTTTGGATTAATGTCCCAAATGCATGAACCTGCTTTTATAGATATGATAGAGAGGGCTTCTTAAAGTTTCTTCTATTCATTATGAGCCAAGGCAAAAAACAAACAAACCCTTTACTGTGGAATAGCTTTTCCAGAGTGATTAAGCAGGCACCAAACAAAAATTGTTTCCCAATTTTTTTCAAGTTAGTCAGTTTGTCCTATTGTATTTTTATTCCTTTTTGAATCTGTTAATTTAGACAGACTGCTGTCATATTTTAAAGGCAAGTTATTTCAGGGAGAAAGGACAATGCCTGCCTTTCAGATAAATGCATTAATATTGTAATAAATATTGACTACAAAGATAAAAGAAAACAAGGTAGGCTAAAAAGCCTTGGAAAATAACCTACTTTAAAAGGTTTGTCCCCACTATGGGTCAACATATGCCGCTGTAGCCAACTCTGACTTGTTGATGGTGTGTTATAAACTTTGCAGCCTTTCCATAAGCAAACAAATACCTAGTAAGAGAAAACATATATTAGGCGGAAACTCGGTTTACACATAATTTTAACATTCAAGGTATTATTTTAACTCAATAAATTACCCCAAAATACATATTTTTACAAAGAACTTTTGCTTTTAGTACATTTAATGCATCTCCTGACTGGCTCTCACTGCTATAGCAATGTCTTCACATGTTAAGAGAAGTTATCTAGTTTTCTTTTAAACAGAATCAACTGTTCAAAAAATGAGAAATGAAAAGGTGTTTCTAAATTCATAGAGAAGAAACAGTAATTGCCAAGAATCGTCACACAATGAATATACAGCTGAAATAGCTAACTTAGTTCTGTGAAGTTATCAACCTAAGAGGACCACTTGAAATGTTAAATAAATTCAGCAAGGATGGATGGATTCATGACTATTTAAGAACCAAACCAAAATACGTCTCTCTTTCCCTAGAAAATTGTGCCAACGTCCCTAGATTGCCACCTGTTGGCAAAATTACTTGGCATTTCATGTATCTTAGACACTTTGAAGAATTTAGGGACTTTTTGAGTTTTTTCTTTAGTATCGGCCTCCTTAACCTATCACAGATTACCATGGGAAGCTGTTATTCTAACAGCTGTGCAGCTGGAGGTGGTTCCCATCAGTTGGCCATCGGAAGTGTCTCTTTTGTCACTTTTCCAACTCCACATATTCCAGAATGTAGGAAATAGATTAAACAATCCCTAGAAAAAACTTTTGTAGTAGTTCAGCATGAGCAAAATTTGCGTTGATGAAATCAATGAATTCTGCATTCCAGTTCGATTTACATGTTAGAATCCAATCCCAAGTTATAATGGTGTAAGAATGCAGTTACAGGTAATCCTTGACCTACACCCTCAAGGGAGCCCAAAATTTCTGTTGCTAAACGAGACAGTTGTTGAGTCCCATTTTATGACCGTTTTTCCACGGTTAAGGAAATCACTGTAGTTGTTAAGCGAATCTGGCTTCCTCTATTGACTGCTTGTCGGAAGCTGGCTGGGAAGGTTACAAAAGGCAGTCACATGACCCGCAAGAGACTGCAACTGTCATAAAAACATGCCAGTTGCCAAGCCCCTGAATTCTGATCACATGACCTTGGGGATGCTGCAACAGTGGGAAAATGGTCCTACATCACTTTCCCCCTCAGTGTCATTGTAACTTCAAACAGTCCGTAAATGAAAACCTGAACCTTTCCTTTTGGGCCTAATGGAAAAAGAACTGGAGAAAAAACTTTGTTACTATATATGTTGACAGCAGGAAGACTATTTTATGCACAAAAATGGAAGGACACTTTGAGTGCTACTATGGAGAAATGGTTGCAGAAGTTGATGGAGCTGGCTGAAATGGCAAAATTGACTATGCTGATGAAAGACTTAAGTACTTTGGTTTCCACATGGAGACCGCTTCTGAACTTTATGCTTGACGTGGAAAAGAATGAAACTTCGATTTTAGGTTTTACCGAGTAGATTGATAGAGATCTTTACAGAAATGGCTTGTTCATATGGTTATGACAAAGCAAAAGGTTGTGATTTGATGTTAATGCCTTATTTTACTGCAATAGAGAGAGTCGCAAGTCAATGTTTCTTTTTCTTTTCTTATCCTTCCTCACTTCTCTTCCCTCTTTTCCATTTACTTTTGTATTTTACAATATTTTATAATTAAATAAAATGTTAAAACAGTAAACAGTCACCAAGTGAATGGTTGCAAGTCAAGGACTACCTCTATATGCAGCTAATGAAACTGTAATGGTTCCACTAATTAGGTGAACTTTATCATTTAGGTAGAGCAGTGCCAAAGAGAATCATGATGTTATCCCTGCTTGTGGTTAAGGGACCAAGTACAGAACAAACTAACAAGGGGACAAGCAGCTAAGCCCCATTCATCAGCCATGATGGTCATCTTCTTTCAGAAACCACAATCTGGCTCTTGCACTAAGTATTATTATTTCACAAGGACACCACAACATGACTACTTCAAGAATTTGTCCCTACATGTGTTTTGCAACAAGTTTTATTAGTTTATTTTTATTTACTTATATACTTACTAACCTGCTTTAGTCAAAGTGACTCAAAGAAGCATATAAAAGCAATAACTGCAGCCCACACAATAAACCAAGAAATAAAACAGATCACTTAAAAAATTAAAATAATATTCCAGGCACTGAGAATTGTATGATGCTCATATCCCCCAAAACCTTCTAAAACAGCCAAGCTTTTAAGAAGGTCATGGGAGTGTTAGCCATCAATTCCAAAAGTGGCCTCACAAGGAATTGCCCACAGCCAGGCTCTTTCACATTCTCTTTGGAGCTTTTTATTCCCTACATTGGGAACTCCAAAACGTCTTTGGTAAATAATGCCCTGAAGGATAGAATGTTATTTGTAATTTGAAAATTTGAATGACCATCTTTTCAACATGCAACTCTTGGATTAAAAAAAAAAGATAACATAAAAAGAAAACGGAAATTATTAAAATGTATCATGCTGGAAGCAAGTCACGTTTAGAACGTTAAAAATGAGCCTGTCAGCCTCCGCATACTATCTTGATTGTTTTATTACTTGGTTAAGTTTTATTGCTTAGTTAAATGTTATATTGCTACTTATAGTGTTAAGTATTGTTAAGAAATGGAAATGGGGTAATGTTCCTTTAAGGCTGCTTCCAGCTGCCGTAGAAGAAAGGGAGGAGCTGGATACTGAAACGAAACTCAGGAATTCAAAGTCCCAGACGCAGGCGGAGACGAATTCTGCATACCAGACAAGTGGAAACCATTGGAAGAAGAACACCACGTGAGGCCTGAGGAGAAATAGATTGGACTAGACTGTTTGACCTTTGGAGGGAGGAGGGATATATGAGGGATATCTATGTGTAAGTCACTCCTACTATTCAGATCTTGCTTTTCTTTCGTGCCATCAGTTCATGCTTAGTAAAAGATACCTTTCTCTACAATTCATGGAGTTGGGGTTTTTCTTTCTTGAGTTTTGAAAGGAAGCACGTGTGACAGAGCCAGAGAATGTTCTTACCTTGAACTGGATCATTGAGGCCTTTCTAAAGGCTGGCAGGATTAGGACCTAATGATTTATGGGGGAAAATCATTGCATTGGGCAAGTTTAGCAGAAGAGATGGAATATATATAGAGTACCCAAAATGACCTGGATGGAATTATGCAGGTCCTGTTGGCTAGGCTAAAGGGACTGAAACATTTTTAAAGTCTAGAAGATCCAGGTGCCATTCAGAAGTAGCTCAGACAGACACCCCCTAAATTCAATGAACTATAAGAAGGAAAAAGAGATATAACATAATCAAACTTGCAAGGTTCTCCTGTTATAGTTATTTTTTTTATTTTTTTTAAAATTACGTTTATTTACATTTACATTTATATCCCGCCCTTCTCCGAAGACTCAGGGCGGCTTACAGTGTGTAAGGCAATAGTCTCATTCTACTTGTATATTTACAAAGTCAACTTATTGCCCCCCCCAACAATCTGGGTCCTCATTTTACCTACCTTATAAAGGATGGAAGGCTGAGTCAACCTTGGGCCTGGTGGGATTCGAGCCTGCAGTAATTGCAGGCTGCTGTGTTTTAATAACAGGCTATCTTACAGCCTGAGCCACCATCAATAAAAGTAATTTTATCTTTTCTTCCCAAGTAATTAAATTTCTTGGTCTGATCTTCCAAGTACGGAGCCTGCTTCCTAGGTCCTATACTGCAATACTGCTTAACTGATGGGATCCAGAGCATTCAATCTGGTCACCGCCGACACATTCTGGATTAATTTTACAGTAGTTGATCTGAGTTTTAAACTAGTATTTCATTTAATTCAACCGTATGAGTCTGTTTCAATTTTTACCCTTCAGCAAATCCAATCAAGGCCAACAGAGCCTATTTTGGAGACAATTCCATTTGAAATATCCCCAAAGGCAGCATCTTTACGCCTTTAAAAACAATGATTAGAAAGTACACATGAGATTATTTGCTAAGTCAAACAAGGACGAAGAGGGAATGCCAGAAAAGGCACATTCCCACCGCTTCTCCTAGAACAATACTTGGCATGGCCGTATGGTTTTGGCTATAATATGCCAAAACTGTAAAGAATTTTAACTTGCTTTGGAATGAACATTATCGCTTAGTAGCTGTTGCTCCAACTGAAGTACAACAAACCAAAGCAGCGCCTCATAAATTACAGACAAGTGTGACTTGTTCCCCCTCTTAACAAGTTGAAGGCCATAGTTCAATCCTTCTAGCTATGTTGAAAGAATCAGACACTCACTGATATATAATGTGCATTTCCCATGAAAAAAAAATCGCAACTAATCAGAGGAGAAAAAAACACCAGGATGTCAATTCTATCCTAACTTATGAAAAACACACAATAAGATTAGCAATTTAAATCTGAAATGCATCAAAGGAAGCCCGTGACTGATAGTCATCTTACATCTTTTTAGAATTTCATTTGATTTGGGTAACCAAGTAATTCAGAAGAAAGTGCAAAATTTGGATCTAGATGAAGTCTGATGTAACACTGTATTGCCTAAGACCTCAAAAATGTGATACATAGTGTTCTTTCACTGACTTAAGGATAGGCTCTAGAAAATCATCAGATTAGACCAGGGGTCTGCAAACTTGGCTCTTTTAAGACTTGTGGACTTCAACTCCCAGATTTCCTCAGTCAGCTTTGCTGGCTGAGGAACTCTGGGAGTTGAAGTCCACAAGTCTTAAAAGAGCCAAGTTTGCAGACCCCAGGATTAGACCATCTTCTTCATAACTCATTCCTTCTTCCCCAATTTTCCAACTCCTCCAAACCAATTACTTCAAAAACAAAAAGTACAGATAAGTCCTTCACTTTCAACAATTGAGCCCAAAATTTCTGTTGGTTAGCGAGATAGTTGTTAAGTGAGTTTTGCCCCATTTTACAATATTTCTCACCCCCGTTAAGTGAATCACTTACTCACTAACATCCACTCTCATAGGCAGATGAATTCGTATCTCTAAACTTTACTCATCCTATTTTGCCACTAAATCTGACAGCTCCTGCTCTTCTATTTGGAGACGTACACTAAATGTTTGTTTTGGCTTTGCTTTTTATTTGGCATTATCTCAAAGGCTACTTTTTCTATCAAATCTTTAGGACAACCATGTATTTCCCAATATCCTACTAAATTAAGAACTATATCTGTCTCTGTATTTTCCACCTGTTCCACCTATTGTTTACCTTTTCTTCCTCTTCAGCTCACTTTTGCCTATGATAGTAAATCTGGAGTACAATACATTCTTTGATACATGGGGTATCATTGTCCCATCATTCAGTATTCCTTATAATTCTCATTTCAAGTCTATTTTAGTTCCCACTCTTGAAATAACTTGGTTGTAACAGTTTTAAGTTTTTTTGATTGGTTTTAAAAGTATACATTACAACACTGTATCTTTTCCCATTAAACTTTAGTTTTTGGTTTAACACACAGATGTTAGAAAAGACAATTTAAAAAAAAACACCAACCCCTCCTCGCTGACCATCTACGTGTATGGACCGAATGTGATCTGCTAGATCTGGACTGGAGTTGAAGCAAGAGTGGCACTGGTCCCAGCAACAATTATAAGCAATACTTTTTGCAGATGAAGTCGTCACTCCCTGTCCATTCATCATGACTGGAGTTGAACGTCCACTGGAAATTGTGCTGTCTACATCCATTATGGTACTGCTTATGCTGCAAGAAGAGGGGAAAAATATTAATATATTTTCAATAGAGGGACAATTTCGTCAAATACGTGGTTAAATACGTTTATATCTTGTCCAACCAGCGGGTTCGTGTTCAAAGCCACCAGGCTAAAATCATAAATTCTAGCCCTGCTTTAGGTATGATGTTAGTTGGATGACTTGAGCCAGTTGCTTTCTCTGAGCCCTAGGAAGAAGAAAGTGGCAAATCACTTCCCAAAAAAGTTGCCAAGAAAATTACATGCTTTCCAATGCACTCCTCCAAAAAGAGGCACAGAATTTTAATAATACTGATAAACTTTACAAAATAAATATTTATGAATCAATTATACTGATGTTATGTTTAAAGCAAGCAGTAATTTTCTCATGAGGCCTTTAACTGGTCTGGAAGATATTATTTAAAATCTTAGGTGCCAATGAAACTGAACAATTCCTAAAGTAAGTATAAAAGATAGTATTATTATGTTTCATTCATTCCTATTCAATCTATGTTAGTATTTTCTCTAGACAAGTAGGGTTTAATTTACCTTTAAAACCTACACTTTTACCGCATAATTACCAATTTTTCTCAGTAGCCTTTTACAATCCACCCACCCAAATATTGCAGAAGTGCATGTGGGAAAACCGTACCAAGTTTCTATATGAACATTTTATAGCTGGCCTGGTCCAGCAAGTTAATCATATGCTCCAAAGACCTAAAGACAGAATAAAAGTAACAAACAAAATAAAGGACCTTACACACCTCTGTAGCAAAAAGCCTGATAATAGCAAAAAACCAATGAAGCTACTCAATACTCTCCAGGCACATGTAAACTTGAGGAAGCAACAGAAGTGTTTAGGGGAGTGATAGACACCCAGCAATGTTGAGAGTGAGGTTTTCTCTATCTTGACTTAAATTATTAAAAGATACACTAAGGTCCAAAGTTGAAGCCTCATTCAACTAAAACAAGGATTCTAAAATTAGAGATGTAGGTGTCCCAATGGACTTCCATTCTTTAATGGAATAAACTGTCTTCCTCTATAGAAGTGGAGATATACAGTTACTACTTATTTTAAACTGGATAGTAATAGCAATAACACTTATTATCTGCTGCTTCATAGTGCTCTACATCCCTCTCTAAGTGGTTTAGTGTCAGCATATTGCCCCAACAATCTAGGTCCTCATTTTACAAACACAGAATCAAACTGCTGACAGTTGGCAGAAGGAACATTGGCTTACCTGAAGGTTCCTTCTATGTACGCTGCGTGAGAGTCCAAAGCAATGGGTTGTTAACTTCATCTGATTGGCCTGAGACTGAGTTGAATTTGTTTAAACACACCTCCTCTTCCTGTTTAGCTCCAGTTTATTAACGAAGAAGCGGTATTGGAGAAGACGAACTCAATGTGAAAACTGGAAAAAACGGAACAATAACCTCCAGATCCCTGTATATAGACAAAAACAATAAGTGAAAATAGGAGGGTTGGACTCTCACGCAGCGCATATAGAAGGAACCTTCAGGTAAGCCAATGTTCCTTCTCCTGTACGCTGCTAAGAGAGTCCAAAGCAATGGGATATACCCAAGCTAAATATCCCTAGGCCGGGAAAGGAAAGATTAGGAAGACTCAGCAACAGGAAGAACTCGCTGCAGGACCCTCCCTCCGAATGAGGCCTCGGCTGAGGCAAATTGGTCCATCTTGTAGTTTTTAATAAATGGCGAAGGAGAGGCCCACGTGGCTGCTCTGCAAATGTCCAGTATAGAGGCCTGGGTGGCCCAGGCAGCTGTGGTGGCAGCTGCGGTGGAGTGTGCAGTGATGCGGCCTGGAAGATGGTGTTTCTGCTGGTCGTAGGCCATGGAAATACAGGCTTTTATCCACCTGCCTATGGTGGATGGGGAGACTTTGGTGCCCAGGGCCCTTGGTTGAAAGGAAACAAATAGGGATTCTGTCTTCCTGAAAGGAGCTGTTCTGTTGAGGTAAATACGCAGGGCCCTTCTTACGTCCAGCGTGTGCCATCGACGCCCGATGGATGCTTGGGATGAGGACAAAAATCCGGTAAGATGACTTCTTGAGACCTATGAAAGCTTGTGTTTATTTTAGGAAGAAAGGTAGGGTCTAATCGGAGAATGACTCGTTAGAGTGAAAATCAATAAGTCCTTCCTGACCGAAAGGGCAGCGATCTCGGAGATCCTGCGGGCTGAGGTTATGGCTATGAGAAAGCGACTTTAAAGGTTAAGAGCTTGAGACTGGAGGAGCTCAAGGGTTCAAAAGGGAAGACGTAAGCTTCTGAAGGACAAGGGTTAGGTCCCAGGTAGGGTATCTGTGTACCGGAGGCGGTCGAGATTGTAAGCTCCTCAGAAAACGTCGGATACGGGGTGTTGAGAAAGTGTGGAGGTCCCGTCACAGAATAAAACAGTGGCAAGAGCTGCAACCTGCGGCGGATGGTGTTGGTGGCTAAACCCTTGTCCAATCCGTCCTGGAGGAATTGCAGGATATGTCTAATGGAGGCAGAAGTAGGTTCTATTCGATGTCTAAGACACCAGCGATGGAATGATGACCATGTGGCCTCGTAAATACGCGTTGTGGATGGGCGCCTAGAAGCCAGAAGGGTGGAGATGACCCCATGGAATGCTTTTCTTTCCTTAGTATCTCCTGTCAAGTGCCAGACGGCTAGTTGGTAACATTGAGGTTCTGGGTGGAGAATGGCTCCTTGGCGAGGGAAATCTGATCCGTGGAATTCGCCAAGGTGGATTGATGGACAGGCTCACCAGATCCGCAAACCAACTCCGTCGAGGCCAGTAAGGGGCTATGAGGAGAACTTCTGCCTTCTGTTCCAAGATCTTCGTATGACCCTTGGCAGAAGGGGAGTCGGGGAAGGCATAAAGAAGGCCCCGGGCCACTGACATCGAGAGCATCTGTTCCTTCTGCTCCTGGGGTTTGGAACCTGGAGAAGAACCTTGGAAGTTGTTTGTTGGTCGGGCTGGCAAAGAGGTCTACTATGGGTTGCCCGAATTTGATCGTGATTGTGAGAAACAGATCCGGATGCAGTTGCCACTCTGATTGATCGATGGTCGTCCTGCTCAGCCAATCCGCTTGTATGTTGGCGACTCCGGATATGTGGGCTGCCTGTAGTGAGAGAAGATGTTTTTCTGCTCACAGGCCTATGGCTGCAGCCTCTTTCATCAATATGCGGGATCGGGTGCCTCCTTGACGGTTCACATGGGCCTTTGTGGTAGTGTTGTCCGTCAGCAGTAGCACATGATGGTTTGATAGCTGCGCTTGGAAGTACCTGAGAGCTAGATGAGCAGCTCTCATTTCCAACCAGTTGATGTCGTTCTTGAGGTCGTTGGGGGACCAACGACCCTGAGTTACCTGGTCTGATAGGTGGGCACCCCAGCCGTAGAGGCTTGCATCCGTGGTGAGGACGAGACGGCAATGTTCCTGAAATGAGCAGCCCTTTGTCAGGGCTGGAGACAGCCACCACTGTAGAGACTTTCTGACCTTTGGGGGCAGAGGAATTCTGATATCGGTATGGCTGTTGCCTGTTCTTTGGTGTGGGAGAAGTAGCCATTGTAGGGGTCGTGAATGAAGACGTGCTCAGGGCACGATCGACAGACAAGAGACCATCTTTCCCAATAACTGTGAGAGCAGTGAAAGTGGAACCCTCTTGAGTGCCTTTACCTTTTTTGTCGTGTCTCTCATGTTGAGGAGACGGTCTCGGGAAAGAAACACCTGGCAGGATCTGGTGTTGATTCTTGCTCCCAGATGGACAATTTCGGTCGTAGGCACTAGATGGCTCTTTGCTTTGTTGACCGAAAAGCCGTGATCCTGTAGGGATTGAATTGTTACCTGTAAGTCCCGTAACGCCTGCTGGGCGGAAGACGACAGAATCAATATATCGTCCAGGTAACATTGCATTCTTACTGGAATTGTGCGAAGGTGGGCCGCCACAGCATCCAGAATCTTGGTGAAGGTACGAGGAGCGGAAGATAGACCGAAGGGCAGGGCCCTGTATTGAAAGTGGGCCCCGGCATAACTGAACCTGAGAAAGCGCCTGTGGGCTGGTCTGATGGGTACATGTAGATAGGCCTCCTTGAGGTCGATGGATGTTAGATAGTCCCCTCTTCTGATGCTTCCTAAGATTGAATTGAGGGAGTGCATCTTGAATCTGCGATATTTGATGTGAAGGTTCAGTTGCTTCAGGTCTAAGATGGCTCTGGTGCCGCCTGATTTTTTGTCCACTAGGAAAAGAATTGAATAGAAGCCGGTCCCCTGGTGAGGCGTGGGAACCGGTTCTATGGCACTGATGGACAACAGGTGTTGAATCTCGTCTTCCATTTGAGCCCTCTTGGTGGGTTCTTTGGGAATCTGGCATTGGATGAATCTCCTCGGAGGATTTGAATTGAATTCGAGGGAGAGACCAAGGGTGATGGTTTGCAGTACCCAGGCATCGGTTGTTGTGTGGGACCAGGTAGGGACGAACTTGGTGAGACGACCGCCGATGGGATCCTGGCCGGAATAGTCATTTGTTCCTGCGATAAGGTCGGAAGCCGGATCCACGGTAGGGACGTCTGGTCTGGGATTGCCTGGTCCTGTCACGAAAGGACTGTCTGTCCTGAAACCTGTCAGGGGGAGGTTGGAAGGAACGTTGATAGGCCGGGGATTGGAACCCGGGATCCTGGGTGCGAAAAGGCTGTCTGCGGTAAGGAAGAGAAGGACGTCTATCTGAACGTCTAGAGACGTCTTTTCCCTCAACTAAAATAGGGTCTAGGGCTTCACCAAAGAGAGATCCACCCTTAAATGGGGCAGCTGCTAACCGCCATTTGGTCTTCATGTCGGCTTGCCATTGTCTGAGCCATAACAGCCTTCTGGAGGTGATGCTGGAGGCAAGGGCTCGGGATGCAAATTTTGCAGAATTAAGGGTGGCATCCGCAGTGTATTCAGCAGCCGCTATCAATTTATTTATGTCCTGATGTAATCTGGAGTCATCCTGAGGAATCCTCTCCTGCATTTGTCTGAGCCATATCAAAGAGGTTCTAGCAAAGAATGAGGCTGCTGTGGCAGATCTGATAACCCAGGCAGCCGCTTGATGGGTTTTGCGGGTGGAGAGTTCCGCTCTGCGGTCCTCCGTTCGGAGACCTTCTGCTGCATCTGAAGGTATAATGTTGGAGGAAGAAGCCAGAGTGGCAATTGGAGTGTCTACGGTAGGGACCTTGAGGAGGTCCTCAAGATCTTGATCCATCGTGTACATCTTTTTGTCTGAGCCACTAGGAGTAGGAATGGCACCAGGGTGACCCCATTGACGTTGGATGGTGTCCAAGAAGAGCTTGGGTGAAGGAATTACCCGTTGCTCTGAGACTGGTTCAGTAAAGAGGAATTTGTTGGGGTCTGACGGATCTGAAGCTCCCTCAGATTGGCGTAAGGCAACCCCCATGTTGGCCGTAACTTTTGCCTTGTGTAGTAATGTGTAGAAAAGCTCATGGCGAAAAAGGCCGGTGGGAGCAGGTTTGTCTGGGGCAGACTCTTCGTCTTCAGACAGATTATACTCTGCTATGTCTTCCTCCCCCAAAAAGGAGTCCTCACTATGGTGTGAAGGGGTTGGAGAGTGTGTGCGCAGAGCGCATAGTCTGGGTGGGTGGCTATCAGAATGGGGTCTTTGGTCAGAGCTGCCCGAAGGAGATGGAGCTGGGAAACCTCTCTGAGTGAAGGCATTGTCAATGCCTTGAGAAATGGTTTGCATGATGACGTATATCCTGAGAAATGGCAGGATTACTGTCCTCTCTGTGGGAGACTCCCGCTGCTGTGGGAGTGAAGGTGGCAGAAGGTGCCTGATGTGGGGGCTCAGGCATGGCTCTAGAAGAATCTCCAAAAACTGTACAAATTGTTTCCTGGTTTTCTCCTGAACCACTAGGGATAGTGGGAGACCATCCAGGCTGATTTAATAAAGGAGAATCTTCAGTTAATGGAACAGAAGTTTCCCTGCCCTCCTCTGCTAATCTTTGTTTTGCTTTATCAAATTTCCTATCCAAGGCCCGTTGTCTTCTGGAGGCATCTCTCTCTGCAGCAGCAGAGGTTTGGAGAGAAGTAGAAGACTTAGATTTGGTGGCAGAAGCCCTTGATTTGGATCTGCTCTTGTGAGGGGGAGGAGCCACGCTAGTAAGGTGTCCTTGGGAGGGCGAGGCAGAAGCCCGGGAAGGAGATCTGCTGCGATCCGCCATCTTGGAAATGAGGCCTAGTGGTTATCAGAGGCCTTGGAATATATGCCCAAATAATATAGTGGCCCTGATCTGAGAATCCTGGATTAAGATCAAACAATAAGGGCCAGTTAGCACCAAGCTGACACCACAGCTGGATTCAAAGCATTCAAAGGCTGCATGGGAGGTTGCTTTGGGGGGGGGGGTCCCCAAATGGCGCGAAGCAGGCACCACTGCTCCTATAGCGCCCTTTTTACTGCAGCGTTGGCAGGGGGAACTAGCCTCCGACACCACAGATCTTTATCTCCACCCCTGCAGGCGCGAAGCTGACACCACGGCTTCTCCTGCGCTCCGCTGGCCTCCACTTACAGTTTGGTGAGGTCCAGCGATGTCCGTTCCTCAAACCGGCGATTCTACGAGGCTTGAGAGGCTTGGAATGTGAAAAAAATGGCCGCCGGCCTTCAGGCGGCTCAGCTGAGCGGCGCTGGGCTGGGCGCGAGCCTCTTTCCTTGCCGCTCCGGCTCCCAGCAGTCAAGAAAAAACAATTGGGCACTTTAAAACTTTTTTTAAGAATTTTTCCTAATTTATTGAAGTCCTATGAGCTGATAAAAGAGTCAAAAGCAATGGAGCTAAAGGAGGTAGTCTCTCTATGGCCGACTGAGTTAATAAACTGGAGCTAAACAGGAAGAGGAGGTGTGTTTAAACAAATTCAACTCAGTCTCAGGCCAATCAGATGAAGTTAACAACCCATTGCTTTGGACTCTCTTAGCAGCCTACAGGAGAATTGGCCTGTAATACTGCATTCTAACCACTGCACCACCATGGCTCTAGATTGCACTCTTGGTCTTCTAATGGATTAATGATGTTAAAGACAGTACTATTTCATCTGCAATGCCCAATTTTAAATACTTTTTTTTTTAAAAAAATAACCTTATGCTCTTATTCTAATTCTGGAAAAGAAATCATGAATTCTTGAAATATATGCATTACCTTTTTAGTAAAACTTTAAATGAAATAGAAATTTGTGTATTAATCATAATTTCTAGCTATCTCAGTTTTTATCGGTATGAGATTTATCGTATCTTTTGTAAAAATCAATTTTTCCTTTAACAACTCTTAAGTCTTCTTTTAGCTGAACCTTTATGATCTTCAAATATTTCTTTACGAAACTTTAAAGACCACAGAAATCACACTCAATTCTAACAATGTCAAGGTTTCTTTTGAGTTGAGCTTGATTTCTTATGGCTTCATGGAAATATCTGGGTAGTGTTCTTGGCAACAATTTAGAGTATTTTGCCACTACCAACTCATGCATCTCATAAACATATATACATGCGTGTCTACTGGGGTATATGGGGTTGGGATTTCCAGTCTAGGCTATGGGCCTGGTGTATTTCCTGGAGGTCTCACATCGAAGTATTAACCAGGGCCCAATCCTGTTATTACTTGATAGGGCTTTCCAATTTACAATCTTAGAAATTATTCCTGGAATTTGTGCAGCACTTCTGAAGAATACTAGCCTCAGCCAATGTTTTGGTAATTACTCAAGGTAAGACAGGAAGCTAAATTCTCATCATTCAGCAAAAAGTCCTGGGTGACCTTGGAGTGACTGTTAAGGTTTTCTAATTCTTAAAAATGTTAACAATGAGAAGATCTTATACAGAATGATACGATGTCTACTGAAATGGAGGACTAATGAGAAGTTACTGCAACCTCCTTTCATTTTTGGTGTTCTGAAAAAACTACCAGACTGTAAATTCTCAAAAGCACATAATTTCCTTTACGCCTAGCTCTGAATCCTATACTCTGGAAGTAGAAGTTTATACTCTCAATCAAAAGTTGTAATAAGAAACATTCAGCCATAAAATATTTTACTGTAACTTAAACCGATATGGAAGCAATAATGAAGGAAATAGCATTTGTCAGATCAGAGGCTCAGAACGAAGACAGGTTTAAAAGATTTCCAAAGTCACTCTTCTTTTATTAGGACATCAGTTCAAAATACCATGCTGAACACATCTGAGACACATGTGCGCAGTACAGTAATAAATCAGCTGCAAAGAAAAACATCAATGTCTTTGCAGAATGAACATGGTAGTTTTGAGCCAAAATTGCCACTTCACTTCTAGTCCCCAAAAGATTCTCAGATTTATGTCACGTTAGCCTTCCTGTTGCATATTCCTATTATATTCCATGCCAATGCAAACTTTCCCATAATTTCAGAAGCAAGATTTTGGGTTAAGATGGCTGCAGTGGAAGCAAAATGCAAATAGAGCTTCTATTGCATTCTGAGGAAGCTTGCGCTACCTGTTATCCTCCAATTTTAGTGTTTCTCAAAATAAACTCAGAATGATTTTCATCTTTAAGAAAAGCATCTGAATATGGTCACTCAGTTAACATTTATGAGCCACAATGTCATCCAATACTAATTATAACAACACAAAAATTAAAACCAGCAACCTAATCAAGGCAATATATACATTCCTCTGTTCTCTCAACTAGTTGGGGGGGGGGGAACCTTCGGAAGAGCTAGGTCAGGATTGTCTGCCTAACAACTAATCCATCTGCTAATGAACATTCTTGCTTGCCAGATTAATCTTTGTGAATGCACCTCCCTCCCCCAAAAGCTCTGGGATATACAAGCATGTCAAGCTCAAAACGAATTTCTGCATTCCAATTTCAGAACAAAAGTTGGCTGTCTGAGTGGCAGCATCTCAAGTTTTCCAATCAAAGAAAGCAAACCTGAAATATGCCATTTTGCTCCTGGAATAGGCCTTTTCAAGTGTTCTCCGCTTGAAAAAAAATGTGCATGTTCCAAGAGATTTGTTTTGAAGCTGGAAACTCTCCAAGGTACTTCAGGCTTTGTTCCAATAGAACATAGCCATCTTGATTATCGCACGTATCGTCATTCTGTTGTGAATTCCGAATTAGTTCTCCTTACATGTATTCATCTTTTTTTTTAAGCAAAGGGCAGAAGCAAAAATATATTTAATCAATTCACATCAAGAAAGCTGTGTTCGAACTTCATTCAATTATTCAGTTTACAACAAATGGCTAAAAAAGATGAAAAATTCTACAAGCACCACATAATTATTAATGGTATCTTTCTCAAAATATTTTATAAGCTAGTATGCGTCTGTTTCCATTTAAACATGAATGTGCTCATATCCCCACTGTCTTCCTTGATCCCAATTTTCCTAATGTGTGTTTATTTAAAACTGGAAACTTTCAGGAGTTCCCAACAGTTTTAGGTTTGTATTTTTGTATTGTGCCAGGTTTGCTTTAAATGCTTGAAATAAAGACTACTGCAGTTCTTTTATGTTAAAAGACAACACAATAAATATACTCTGCTCCAGATATGCTTTTCTGTCCTCCTAGGCTAGGGAATTACTTTCATCATTAATGCTCAAAATCTCTTTTAGCAAATTGAATGAATAGTCCAGAAATCCACTTCAGTAAAAACTTCACAGCAAATTAAGCAGAATATACAGAAAATAATTTTGGCAGCCAATGGCTAAGATTGGTTGCACAACATAGAGAGGATTTAAACAATGTATAAATGTGTCCTAAAGAGTTAGATGAAGGCTACTGTTCTTCAGGAACAATTTAGCCCCCAAAGATTAGCAATTACATCAACGGTTATGGAATTCAGTACATCATACATACAATACAATTACAATAGAAACATATTTCAGAGATACAAACCTTACACTAATTTACACAACACAGCATGCAAACCAGTTTTCCCCAATTCACGGCTCAGGTCATTTGTTGCTAGTTCTAGAATAGGGGTCATCAAACTTCAAAACTTGCGGACTTCAATTCCCAGAATTCCTCAGACATAAATCTTTTAAAGTTGCCAGATTTGGAGATCCCTGTTTTAGGGAACCAGGATTAGGAATCATAAAATAAGCTTTTCTTTAGGAAAATGTAACTGGGTTTTCATTGCTGCATGACAAACAGGTTTTTAATTTTGAAAAGTAAACATGTAATTATAAAATGTTTTTAAAGATCTCTTTTTAACACTTGCTCCATTAATTCTAACATGGAAGCTAAAAAATTGATTTGTAAGCCACTAGAAAGCTATAAAACCAAGATCTTTATATGTACACATAATTCACCATGCTGGAAGTTTCTCATAAACTGTCAAAAAAGGAAGAAGTCTGTTAACTTGTCAAAAAAATAAAATTCCTATAGACAATCTATTTTCCAGAAATCTAGGAAAAATGAAAGTTTCTTGGAATAATTTATATTCCTGCCTTTAGTAATTAAAGACTGCTAATTTTTTTTTAAAAAAATAACTAAATAATAAAATGCCACCCTGAGAATGAAAAAAAATCATATAATCTGAGTAATAAATGATATTTTTCTTTAAAAACGCAAAGAAGGGCCTCTCTATCAAATCTCAGGACATAGATGGTAGATCTTAGGACACAAGCCATTTAGCTAATGCCAGCTATAAATTATATCCAACATTTTTAACTAAAATGGGAAATAGGCAGATGTTTTGAAATGAGCATATGTTAATATAATCCAGATGCCTATCAAAACTCTAGAAATCTGTTGTTAGATTTCTAACCTGTAAAAATCATCGAACTCTCCGTAATACACATAAAGCATAAAAGGTCCATGGTGAAGTAAGAAACATCTACTATATGAACAATTTGAATCAAAAGAATTAGTGTTCTGTAGTATTTTTTTTTAAATCACCATTACATCAATTATTGTATCCTGTTTCTCTCAGAGGAAGCCCAATTTGCAAGAGAAGGCTGCTCCATTGGAGCTATGTTAGAGACACCTCTTTCTGGCCCTAGTCTTCTTGACTTTATGAAAATGCCGTATCACAAGTGATTATTTTTTCCTGAGATATTAATATTGGATGGTTAGCTCCAGATTAAAGAGAAAGTCCTAAAAGGACCTAGTCACTAAGAAATACAGACCTTTATAGATTAATAAAAACAGTACTTTAACTAGAACCAGAATTGTACCCAATCGACAACAAATACAAGACCATACCACATTCTGCCGGTTAATAAGTGAGCCACTGTCTTTCATACCAACTGAAGTGGTCTTTAGGGCAGCTTCATTAGACAGACTTAGAATTATTTTGTCACTTTGAATGTACACTACTCGGCATACATTAAAATGGAATTTCATTGCATACAGCTCTCAAAGGGTTACCACCTCCAATATACACTACATAAATGTGACAAAATAAGTAAATACAAAATTATGCATATACCCACATATATTTTATGACACCGAGAAACAACAGTCTCATGTTCATGTGGAATAGGCTGCAGTACAGGTAGTCTTTGCCTTCCAATCATTCATTTACTGACCATTTGGAGTTATAACAGCACTGAAAAAAATGACTTATGATAGTTTTTCACCCTTCCGACCATTGCAACATTCCCCCAATTTGGGCATTTGGCAACAAGCATGTATTTAGGAAGCTGCATTGTCCCATATTCATACAATCACCATTTATACTCTCCCAGCTAACTTCCAACAAGCAAAGTCAATAGGGAAAGCCGGATTTGTTTAATAACTGCCTGATTCACTTAACAACTGCAGCAATCTGCTTAACATCTGTGACGAAAGGTTGTAAAATGGGACAAAACTCACTTAACAAATGCCTTGGAATGGAAATTTTGGTCTCAGTTGTGGTCGTAAATCGAGGACTAACTATAATCCAATGGTGGTCATGAGAAAACCAATTTTCATTGTGAGATCCTTGAGCACCTGAAGTTTCTGAAATTGTTTCAAAGGCAGTCTTCTGTGGAGTCTACCAAATAATTTTACTTTCAGCATAGCCAGAAGAAATACCAGAGTTGCAATTAAACAATGTAACTGGAAGTAGAACTCATAAGTCATAGATGCTTTTGTTGGGGGTGATAATCCTTTCCCTCCAAAAGCAGCTAAAATCTGTATTAAAAGAAGCAAACCTTCACCCAACCAAATGCAACTGCACTCCGACTGGAGCAAACTTCAATTTATTTCAACTTCAACTCTGAACCAAGAATAAAGCAACTTCCCACAGAAACAAATACGTTATTTATACATTTTTTCCACAGCGTTAACAAAACTTCAGAAGATTCCCCACTAGTTTACATACAAGACAATAACCTGTAGACTAGTGCAGGCTACAAGCCAAGGCATCTAATAGAAGCCTCTTGATGTCATTGCCTTAAACTAAACTTCTCAGAAAGAAAGGAGCAATTGTAAGATAATGCCCTCAAGAAGCATCTCTTCAAAGACTGATTCCCAAGGCTCTAAGGTACTTGAAATGACATTCAGAGCACACTACTCTTAAAATTTGCCTGATTCCCCCAATTTATAATCATGTTCCCAGGCCTCCAGAATCCTTTAATTAAAACTAAGCATAGGTAGTTGCTTAGAGGAGAAATGTGCCCGCCGGGTTTCCGGGCATTCCATCAACCGAGGGCCCAAGGTAGGGGTGGGGGGTGGCGGTTGTCATAAAGGAGAGTCTAGAGCCGAGGGAGACCACTGTTCCTCAGATTGCCGGTTGTGAATCCCTCTTTGTGAAGTGGGGCCATAGGTGTCAGTTGGGCTTGTTAGTCACGTACCTGGCTCCTTGCTGCGTGACCACAGCCCTGCCCGAGTTGTTGGAGGTGCTTTCTGGGGTGACGGTTGAGACCCCTAGACTTATGGTCATGGGGGACTTTAACCTGCCATCTACCGGAATGTCATCAACATCGGCTCGGGAGTTCATGGCCTCCATGACGGCCTTGGACCTGACGCAAGTAGTGGATGGCCCTACGCACATCGGGGGAGGCACACTGGATTTGATTTTCATCTCTGGACAGTGGATGAGTGATCTGGTTTTGGGAGACGTAGTCATTGAGCCGTTGTCATGGTCAGATCACTCTCTTCTCCGTCTGGACTTTCAGACCGCCACTAAACACCGCAGGGAGACGGGACCAATACGGTGGTTCCGTCCCAGGCGCCTGATGGACTCAGAGAGGTTCCTGACGGAGCTTGGGCCATTCCCTGAGGATCTTGCCCACGGCACGGCTGAAGAACTAGCCGTGGCTTGGGAACTGACCTACCTAGTGGCACTGAGGGAAGCGAGGCGTTTGTACGTCTCCTCCCTCATTGCGTCGGCAGATAACCGCCCGGCCGCCCTATTTCGGCTGACCCACTCCCTTCTTCAACAGGGGATGCGGGATGACCCGTTACAAGGGCGTGCCGAGGAGTTTAGTGGTTATCTATACGATAAAATCGCTCAGCTTTGGGATGGTTTGGATCAAAGTTGGGTGGATCCAGGTGAGATGTCGGAGACCCGTCTTGTTGAGACTGTTTGGGATGGATTTGATCCTGTGGCTCCCGAGGACATGGACAGGTTGCTGGGGAGGTTGAATGCCACCACATGTTTACTGGACCCATGCCCCTCCTGGTTGGTGCTGGCCACACAGGAGGTGACACGAGGCTGGCTCCAGGGGATTATAAATGCTTCTTTGTTGGAGGGGGTCGTCCCTGCCGCCTTGAAAGAGGTGGTACTGAGACCCCTCCTCAAGAAGGTTTGTGGCGAAGGTTGTAGAGAGTGTGGTGGCATGTCAACTTCCCCGGTACCTGGATGAAACTGTCTATCTAGACCCGTTCCAGTCCGGCTTTCGGCCCGGATATAGCACCGAGACGGCTTTGGTTGCGTTGGTTGATGATCTTTGGAGGGCTAGGGATAGGGGTTATTCCTCTGCCCTGGTCCTATTAGACCTCTCAGTGGCTTTGGATACCATCGACCATGGTATCCTGCTGCACCGATTGGAGGGATTGGGAGTGGGAGGCACCGTTTATCGGTGGTTCGCCTCCTATCTCTCCGATCGGTCGCAGACTGTGTTGGCAGGGGGGCAGAGGTCGGCCCCGAGGCACCTCACTTGTGGGGTGCCACAGGGGTCGATTCTCTTGCCCCTCCTGTTCAACATCTATATGAAGCTGCTGGGTGAGATCATCAGTGGCTTTGGGGTGAGGTACCATCTGTACGCGGATGACACTCAGCTGTACTTTTCCACCCTGGGCCACCCCAACGAAGCCATCGAAGTGCTGTCCCGGTGTCTGGAAGCCGTACGGGTCTGGATGGGGAGAAACAGGCTCAAGCTCAATCCCTCCAAGACGGAGTGGCTGTGGATGCTGGCACCCCGGTACAGTCAGTTGCATCCGCGGCTGACTGTTGGGGGCGAGTTATTGGCCCCGATGGAAAGAGTGCGCAACTTGGGCGTTCTCCTGGATGGATGGCTGTCTTTTGAAGATCATTTGACGGCCGTCTCCAGGAGAGCTTTTTACCAGGTCCGCCTGGTCCGCCAGTTGCGCCCCTTCCTAGACCAGGATGCCTTATGCATGGTCACTCATGCGCTCGTGACATCTCGCTTGGATTACTGCAACGCTCTCTACATGGGGCTCCCCTTGAAGGGCATCCGGAGGCTTCAGCTGGTTCAGAATGCAGCTGCGCGGGTGATAGAGGGAGCCCCTCGTGGCTCCCATGTTACACCACTCCTGCGCAGACTGCACTGGCTACCTGTGGCCTTTCGGGTGCGCTTCAAGGTCTTGGTTACCATCTTTAAAGCGCTCCATGGCACAGGGCCGGGTTATTTACGGGACCGCCTACTGCCACCAATTGCCTCCCACCGACCCGTGCACTCTCACAGAGAGGGACTCGTTAGGGTGCCGTCCGCCAGGCAGTGCCGACTGGCGACACCCAGAGGAAGGGCTTTCTCTGTGGGGGCTTCCACCCTCTGGAACAAGCTTCCCCCAGGGCTTCGCCAACTTCCTGACCTCTGAACCTTCCGCCGCAAGCTTAAGACACATCTATTTATTTGCGCAGGGCTAGCCTAGGGTTTTAGTTTTAAATTTAGTTTTTAATGGGGTTTTATATTATTTTAGTGATATTTTTAATTCGGCCTAATTAATAAATTTTTTAATTGTTGTTTTTACTTGTATTATTCTCATGTTTTTATCTGGCTGTAAACTGCCCTGAGTCCTTCGGGAGACAGGGCGGTATAAAAATTCGAATAAATAAATAAATAAATAGATAGATAGAATTTTATACTATTTTCTTCAGCTCGATAGACCAGGAAAATCTGTTATTCGTTTTATAGCTGGAGAGTAGGGTGTTTATAAAGAACATATGGAAAATGCTACTTGAAAATCCAGGCCTTGAATGAAAAACAGATGACGTTTCAAGGAGGCAATAAAATGTGCAGTGAAGTACACATTTTCACAAAGAGCAAAAGAAACGGAGTAAGACTATTTTAGCTGAGCCCTGGAGCCCCATAAAAACTACAGAACTATTCAGCTGCATTAGCTTCAATGATTCTGCCAAAAGAGTTCACTGAATTTTCAATCATGCACTTTAAACAACAATTACGCAAAATAGTTATCTACAACACTGTAGACAAAACAGCTTTCAGGAAAGCCAACATTAACATTATTAGCCACAAACTACTCAAGCACATGCAGTCAAGCTTAATAAAACTGTAAGAATCTATCAAGAGGGTTTCAAGTTAGCTGGAATGAAATCTCAGAATTTGTCATGTGATTGGTTAAAACGGCCAGGTATTGGGAAAGGGTGTGTGTGGGGGGGAATATTGGTCACATTTGCCCAAAACACTGAGCTACAACTAGCTAACCCAAATTTAGGTAGCTTACTGTGTGATTTCCACCAATGGATTTTTATTCATTTGGCAGTTAGCATAACTGAATGAATCACATATAAATGAAGTGCGAACCTAACAATCAACCACAGTATTAGTAAAGGGTACCCCAAAATACAACACTACCACAGATGAAAAAGTAAAATTTATGATTACCTAAATAAATATTGGAACAAGATCTTACTGCCTTCAATATTCTACTCTCTTAACTAAAAAGCTGCTATTTGATTAAAATAGCGTGAAGAAACCTTCAAAGCTAGCTCACAACTGAAGCATCATGTTGTATCCAATATGGGATTGACTTGTATGTGAAGCACTATTGCCTACAGTAGAGCAATAAGAAATAAGTGATAAGTTTATTAAGATGCAGAGTTGCTGAAATGCAATAAGGTCACTCTTAAAAGTCCTTGCATGTGCTGCCTGTTTGAGAACTTCCGATCAATAATCCAATTTAAAACTAAAGACAGCAAGCAAAGGCGGGGAAACATTCCAAAACCAGCATTAGGAATCTCATGGGCAGCTATATAAAATGCTGCTGTTATTTTTGCCAAAAGAACATATACATAGAAAAGTGTGATCAAACTTTTGCACCTGTCATATTCCTGGTTTTCTTATCTTTAATCTATTTATAAATATTAGATAGACATTCAAATTCAAAGATGTTATGCTTAACTTTGAACTATGTAGATGTTATGTCATGCCTCACTGAAACATACAATTTGACCAAGGGTGCCTATACATTTTTTGTGCATCTCTTTTATCTTTTTCACTTCAGAATGGAAGGTTAGGAATTATGTTTGGAGAAATGAAGCTGAAATATTTTAGAGAATGCAAAACATTAGAATCCTTTTTTAAAAAATATGCAAGTAATTAGACTACAGTATTCATGGGCGCAGTGTTTCCTACAGTTAGCACATCAAGGACTTCAGTGATACAACAGGTGTTCTCCACCTGATATTGGAGAATTTATAATACTTCCAAGCCAACATGGTAGTTTCTAGTCCAAAGCTGGAGAACTCCAGTGTGGACGGCTCCATAAACCCTCCCATTCAATCTCCTTGCGTGTCTTTGTTGCGTATGACACATAACTATAACTATTTAAATCTCCAGCAAAGTTTCTGTTAGAACATTCAATGCTTCAGAAGTGTCGCCCTATGTAACTCTTAGAACTCAAAAGGTCAAAAGCAATCATTCTATTCTTCCCCTATTGAGGAACTGTAAACCAATGCAAATATAAATATCAAAACAGTCCTCTCTATATTAAAGTAGCTGTGGGGTTTTTTTTAAATACAACTAGGGGAATCTTTTTTATCCTATATTGTTAAATATTTTTATTTTTTTACTTTTTGGGAAGTGTGTAGGCATACTTCCTGAAGGTAACGTGTAACATCAAACGAGCTTTTCCCCTCCATCTGTTCCTATGCATAAGCCTATATATCGTAAGTGTATATGGCAAATATTCGTCACTCTCAAACTTTTCTCTTACTACAGATAGATGATTCATTAACATTTAAAAGAAAGTCATATAATGCTATGATTATTGCAAGTTTGCAAACAGGAACAGTCCAACCCCCTGTTCCAAATAGGAAATTCTACCCATAATCTTCTTCCACGCTCATTCTCTGGCACCTGGTATTTGGAAGCATGCTAGCTGACCCTGGAGGTAATCACAATTGACAGCTATTATAACCAATGGCGTCCATCTGCCAACTTCTCCAAAATCTCTGCTGATAGCCTGGAGAATTCTCTTGAGCAGAGGTTGTGTTTTTTTTTAAGGGGTGGGGGTGGGGGGTTGGAGAGATTCTCTTGCATGATCAGAAATCCTTTTGTAGAAAATTGATTCCAGCCCTCTAAATCTTCCATGAATTGGTTTAATCCTTTGCTAAAGTCATTATACCTCAAAGAAGTATATTCTGTATTTTCACTATAAGCAGAGAAAATAAAATGTCGGATCTGTCAAATTCAAGTGTCGTGTGTGATTAAACTGATCTACAACTGTGAAACGCTTCTGTAAGTGTGTAATAACCTTCAATCTTTTAACTAACTTGTTTATAAAGGACTGATTAGCACCGACACTGGAATACATTTGCTTCACATAAATAATCATGACCTTACACATCATGTATTAAAGATATATTGAAGATGTGTGTGGTTTTTCTTGCTAAAAACAATCTTGATCATGTTTTTTAAAAAAACTCTGTACAAACCATTATTGTGTGCATCCAAATCCATCATTACAGAAAGCTGTGGCACAACAGAGACTCTAGTATCTCAGAAATCACTTTAAATGAATTGTACTGGCATATTTGAATTAATTCCTTTCACAATCTCAACTCCTTTTAAATTTTATTTTCCTTTACTTGAAAAAGTGCTGAAATTTCACTGAAAGGATGTGCTCAGGTCATTAACACAGAAGATAATCAGGATCAGGAGAATGACACTCCTGTTTACATACAGCTAATGCTTTTTATAACTACCTAAGAGTTGGGATGGACAAAAAAGCTGTCTCCTATTCTGGTTGCATTTTGTGAAACCTGAACTTAAGATCTGAAAGCTAAATTGAAGCTAAATTTTGCATAAAGAAAATTAAAAGAAAAGCTCCTTTCGCAGTTCTCCCATTCTGATTTCCAAGTATTAACAGTCAGATTAAAGTTTCTATCCTATCTTGGTCACAAACCAAAGAAATGGGAGTGTTTTTTAAAGTAAATGACACTGGTAAGTCATAGTCATTTCAGACTCAGTTCTGCATTTTTTTAATCTGTTTGTATCTTGTAAGAAAATATATAAGTCAAACCAAAAATTCAGGGCGGTTCCTGGGACAAAGGGACATGGTAAGAACAATCATTTCAGAGACCATGTCCTATTCAAATGGTCCAAACTACTCATATTGATTTCTCCAACATTAAGATATAGAGAATAATGCAAAGTAGTTTGGTATGAAATACTACCTCAGAGCTCTAGCCCCTAACTTAGTTATACAATCAAGTCAAATCCTGGAAGGAAACAACAGACCAAACAGCAACAAGAGCAGTTCCGATCAAACTACATCTTCTAAGTCTATACAAAGAAAGCTTCATTTCCACTACGTACAATTAATGTTAAGGATTGACAAAGAATGAAGCTTTAGTTCTTAGCTTGTATATTTGCAGTCTCATTAGTATCAAAACAGAAGCGTGTCCATGATGCTGTCTACATGCAATATGAAAATAAAAATTGTTAGATAAAAGCAAGGCAAAAAATAGGTCATAATGGTGTTTTCTTCAGTTACAAATATTAAGCTTTATCTATGTTGTGTCTAAAACACCTTTTAAGTAGGACATTACATGGAGTGAAGCAGGTCAGGTTATCTTGGGACAATTTCCATACATAATATAATTTAAACATTTATCCTGTGATTTTTATCCCAGGCTTCCCTATACTGGCATGACCAGACGCAGGGGTCCTGTAATTTTCAGAATTCATTGGAAAGGAGATAGAACTGATAAGTGCAACATTGTGAAGGTTAGTTTGCTTTTTCTAGCACTTATCAAAGCATTTAATCAAAAGCACATTAACTAAACCATTTTTCTCAGTTCCATTGCCCATTCAGTACTTGCTCTGTATTAACAAATATTTATCTTAATTTTAATAGACGAATCTATATATAGCCAGCATAACTGACTCCCTATCTTCCAAAAAGAACGTAGCATCATACTGGTAAATCACTTTCAATGTTAAGGTAAATTGAAATGAAAAAGTAATAAAGATATTTAATGTGGCTGTTTTTTCTCATCTAAAAGCAATGATTAATAATGGTAACAAAATGTAACAGACCTTCAAATCACTAGTTGCATCACTCGTAGAATAATAATAGTGTCACTGACACCTGGTGCTTTAATTATCCTCTACAGAAAACTTTTCTTATGCCAGAATGAACATGTTCAAAACTAATCAGGAAGATTAATCAAAGTCATCTGTTGAGATAGGCACTATAGAAATCAAATACACAACCCTTTATTTCAAAATAAAATGCAGTTAATTATTAACTCCATTATATTATATAGGTGATGAAAAATTCCCAACTAAGTTCCTTTAATCAAACAACCCTCTGATATGGAGAGTGAAAGTTTCAGGTTTTCCAGGGGCTTTTATCTATCTGGTCCACTAATAAACACAGAGACAGAAAAAAGTCTCTGAAGTTGAAGCCAGGCAGGAAGAGGTGGGAAAAGGCTGTCAATTTACAGCCTTTTCCAAAGTATTTGAAGTTTCAAAAAATTTAAAGGACAAGGTTTTATACTACCCACCATATATTTATACAGTGCATAAAAAAATTATATTCCTGTATTTATATAGGAAAATAATTTATATGGGAAAGTAACTTTTTTTTGGGGGGGGGGGAAATCTGCCCTAAATAAATTTAAGTATTAAGAAATTTGGTTTACTACTTTCTTAAAACTAAGATTGTCCCTGAACTTTCCCAGAAGCTACACATTTGCCATGATTTTTTATATGATTATATGGCAAGACACAAAACCAGAAACAGCCTAGCAATTTTTAGGATGAATTACATCTACCTTTAAGTTTCATTGTAACCTGTATATTACACATGCAGCAGGGCAATTAAGTAGTAATTTTATGTTTTGCATTGGTGTATTTCATGCTGCCCTTCTATTGAACCCCTTTTTAGTTATCAAAACTTTTGCCACTTCTGTTGAAATCCAATTCCCACTGGATAACATGCTAGTTTTAGTGAGTAAACTGAGAACAGGTTTAAGTTAAATTGAATAGAAGAGAAATTAAGTTAAAATAGTAGTATGAATCATCCGGATGAATTTTTCATCTAATATTTACATTGAATACAAATACCATTAAAACCTAAGAGCATATGTACTAAAAAGACTCCGAGATACTTTTTTTTTTTAAAAGAAGCTACTCCTGTAAAAGCCCACGAAACCAAAAGGCTTAAAAACCTAAAAACATAACCCAAACCTAAAAACACCTACCCTTTTGTTCAGAAACAAAACTGAGGTTCATCCATCCATCCATCCCGCAAAGTCACTTCTATTAGTAAAAAACCCAGCACTGATGCACACAACATGCACTTAGATGTTTTAATGGGATCTCGCTGGGAAAGGAGGGCAGGCTATGAATTACCTCATTCAACTATGATTTGGGGTGGGAGGGGGGGAATTTTGACTTAATAATAATAAAAAAAACACCTTTCAAACCTAACCCATCCAAGTTTGAAACGGGGTACAAAAGGAGGATCAAGGAAAAGCCAATTTCTTTTTTTTTTGGGGGGGGGGGGGAGGGCTGTATGTTTGTAAAAGGGGAGGGGGGAGAGAAGGTGGGTCGTTTTAAAAAGGAGGTTGCCTGTTGAGGGACGCACAATACCCCACATGGGGATATAGACAACCCCCCCCCCAAAAAAAAGAGGGGGAACCCCAACCCCGGAGGGGAGTTGCTGGAAGGATACCGACCTGTCCTCGGAGTCCATGCGGCTGAGCGGCTCCCCGTCGGAGGAGATTTCCAGGCTGCCCCTGCGGCCGCCCGACGTGGCACTGCAGGAGCTGCTGCTGCTGCTGCTCCCCGTGGCGTAGCCGTCGTCCGCCCCGGCCGCCGCGCCTCCGCTGCTGCCCGTCCCCGCGTCCACCTCGGACACCGCCGCCGCCGCTTGTGGGGCCGCCGCCTCACTGGAGTCGCCGCCGCAGCCGCTGGAGCCGTTAGGCCCTCCGCCCGCGCCCACGCCGGCCCCGCCCGAGTCGCCCTTGACGTCGGCCTCGCTGCAGCCGGGGCTGAGCGAGCGGGCGTCGTCGGTGCAGCAGCCGCTGGAAGAGCCGGAGCTGCTGCCGGCCTCGGCCTCCTCGTCGTCTTCCTCGTCGTCGTCGTCTTCCTCTTCGTCGTCGCCGTCCTCCTCCTCTTCGTCGTCGCCGTCTCCGGCCTGGCTGGCGGGGCTGGGCTCCGACATGCTTTCCGCCCCTTCGCCGTTCAGCGCCGCTGGGAGCGGCTCGGCCTCAACTCCCGCCGCGGAGGTGAAGGAGGAGGAGGAGGAGGAGGAAGAAAAGACGGAGGCGGCTTCGCTCTCGGCCGCCTCTTCGGCAGCGCCTCCGCCTGAGGGCGACGCGGAGGAAGAGAAGAAAGAAAAAAAAGGCGGCGAGACCGCGGGAGGCTCCGCCATGTCGCTCAGCTCGGCCGCCATGACGTTTGGGAGTCGCCGCGCCGCTCCTGCACTGGGAGACTCTTCAGCCCAGCGCGCGCACGTGTACGTGTACGTGCGGCCGGGCGGGGAGGAGCCTGGGCCGACGTGGGTGAGGTGGAGGGGCGTGGCTTTCTCTGCGGTTGCGGTTGCAGCGCTGTGTGCGGTATGGAGTCCGCCTGCAGACAAAAGGGTTAGAAAAGGGAACTCGCGGACCAAAAGGAAGGCAAGGCGCATGCGTGCCGTGTGTATATGTGTGTATCCCGGTCGCTTCAACCGGTGCTTCTCAAATCTCGGGGAAACTCAATGGGTAGGGACTTCAGTTCCCAGAATTCCTTAGCCAGCCGTTGGGGAGTTGAGGTCTACACCTTTTAAAGTGGCCCAGGTTGATAAACGGCCGCCTAAACTTTCCAGAAACTTTCAAACTTGGTAATTTTAAGACTTGTAGACTTCAAAACTCCCAGAATTCCCCAGCCAATATATTGACTGAGGAATTCTGGGAAATGAGGGTCACGCATCTTAAGAGTTGCCAAGGTTGAGAAACATTCATCGTTCCAGAAGATGAAACATATCACAAATATGGCTGACATATTCTTTTGAGTTATTGTGGTAATAAATAGAATAGAATAGAATAGAATAGAATTTTTATTGGCCAAGTGTGATTGGACACACAAGGAATTTGTCTTGGTGCATAAGCTCTCAGTGTACATAAAAGAAAAGATACCTTCATCAAGGTACAACATTTACAACACAATTGATGGTGTACACAAATGCACACATACTTTCAATTACAAAGTTGGAAGGGATCTTGGGGGTCATCTAGTCCAACCCCCTGCTCACGCAGGAGACCTATACTAGAGATTCGAACCCCCGAACTGCCGACCTTTCTGATCGACAAGCTCAGCGCCTTAGCCACTGAGAATAAAAAGCTTGTGTAAGAACTGAGATGGAGGAAACAGTGAAACAGAATAAAAAAGAAGGGAGATAAGAATATACTGTTATTTATTATATAAGAATGGTAGCACTGGAAGGGAAGATATTGGAGGCAGGAATGCTAACTGAAATATGCTGATGATACTATTTTTTAACTGAAAGAAATATCTTTAAAATATTTCAGTAAAAAATGAAAAATAAAGACTATTGTCGGATATTTAGAAAGCCTGAAACGTAAAAGAAGCAAGCATTTTTAAAATTTTCTTAGATCTAATGAGTAAAAAGGGACAGTGGGTGAAGAAGTAAAAAAGAAGTAAATTTTAGCGAGGAAAGCAATGACAGTTTTAGAGAAGACTGATAGTTTTTTTTAAATAACAAAAATCAAAATGGTCCTACCATTGCTAAAATAAGCCTGTGAGAGCTGGATATTGAGAAATATTGAAAGAAAGAAAAAAAGATGGATACTTTTGAATTAGGAAATTAGTGATAAATTACTAAGAATTTCATGGACTAGAGAAGAACCAATCAGTCAGTCTTCAAATAAGTGAAAATTCATTGCTCCCTTCAAGTTATTATCACAAAGCAGAAACTCTCATGGTTTGGATATGTGATACAAGCAGTTGATAGACTCCAACCTTGGCAACTTTAAGACTTGTGGACTTTAACTCCCAGAATTCCTCAGCCAGCAAATTCTGGGAATTGAAGTCCACAAGTCTTAAAGTTGCCAAGGTTGGAGACCCCTGGACAGTGGTGGGATTCAGCCAGTTCGCACCTATTCGGGAGAACTGGTTGTTAACTTTCTAAGCAATTCAGAGAACCGGTTGTTGGAAGAAATCTTATTTTGTTTTTTTCTACTTTACAGGGCTAATCTTGTAAGAAAGGCAGGAAAGAAACATTCTGGTGGTGTTTCTAGCCTAATCTTTATTGCTCTGCTTACAGAAATTGCCTCTCTGGTTAACCCTTATTACATTGTAACAGCTAAGGCAGTGCTTCTCAAATAGTGGGCCGCGCCCCCCAGGGGAGGCGCGAGGCTCCGTAAAGGGGGGCGTGTTTGATCTCGTTTTTTTTAATAATGATACTATTTACAGTCGCGCGGGGCGCGCGAAAAATGTTTTCTTCTTCCTAGGGGGGCATGACAGAAAATAATTGAGAAGCACTGAGCTAAGGCAAAGTGCTCATTAATGTGAATGACGTTGAGTTGACCATGCCCACACGGTCACATGACCACCAAGCCACACCTACCCAGCTGGTCATTAGGTCCGAGAACCAGTTGTTAAATTATTTGAATCCCACCATTGCCCCTGGACTAGACCAAAGGGCTATGCTTGGCAAAGATGAGAGACTTAGAATTTTATTTATTTATTTATTTATTTATTTATTTGAATTTATATCCCGCCCTTCTCCGAAGACTCAGGGCGGCTTACACAGTGTTAAGCAATAGTCTTCATCCATTTGTATATTATATACAAAGTCAACTTTTATTGCCCCCAACAATCTGGGTCCTCATTTTACCTACCTTAGAAAGGATGGAAGGCTGAGTCAACCTTGGGCCTGGTGGGACTTGAACTTGCAGTAATTGCAAGCAGCTTTGTTAGTAACAGACAGACTTAGTCTGCTGAGCCACCAGAGGCCCATAGAAGGAGCAGAAGTTACATTATGGATGTGATCAGGGTAGTTATAAGTGGAGTAAATATAGAAGATAGATAGATAGAATTTTTTATTGGCCAAGTGTGATTGGACACACAAGGAATTTGTCTTGGTGCATATGCTCTCAGTGTACATAAAAGAAAAGATACCTTCATCAAGGTACAACATTTACAACACAATTGATGATCAATATATCAATATAAATCAGGGGTGTCCAAACTTGGTCCCTTTAAGACTTGTGGACTTCAATTCCCAGAGTTCCTCAGCCAGCTTTGCTGGCTGAGGGACTCTGGGAGTTGAAGTCCACAAGTCTTAAAGGGACCAAGTTTGGACACCCCTGATATAAATCATAAGGATTGCCAGCAACAAGTTATAGTCATACAGTCATAAGTGGAAAGAGATTGGTGATGGGAACTATGAAACGATTAATAGTAGTGCAGATTCAGTAAATAGTCTGACAGTGTTGAGGGAATTATTTGTTTAGCAGAGTGATGGCCTTCGGGAAAAAACTGTTCTTGTGTCTAGTTGTTCTGGTGTGCAGTGCTCTATAGCGTCGTTTTGAGGGTAGGAGTTGAAACAGTTTATGTCCAGGATGTGAGGGATCTGCAAATATTTTCACGGCCCTCTTCTTGATTCGTGCAGTATACAGGTCCTCAATGGAAGGCAAGTTGGTAGCAATTATTTTTTCTGCAGTTCTAATTATCCTCTGAAGTCTGTGTTTTTCTTGTTGGGTTGCAGAACCGAACCAGACAGTTATAGAGGTGCAAATGACAGACTCAATAATTCCTCTGTAGAATTGGATCAGCAGCTCCTTGGGCAGTTTGAGCTTACTGAGTTGGCGCAGAAAGAACATTCTTTGTTGTCCTTTTTTAATGATGTTTTTGATGTTAGCTGTCCATTTGAGATCTTGCGATATGATAGAACCCAGAAATTTGAAGGTTTCTACTGTTGATACTGTGTTGTCAAGTATTGTGAGAGGTGTAGGGAAGACCTGCAATCTATTATTAGAAATAGAGCAAGATGACAAATGTTTGACAGTGAAATGTAGCTCCCCAAAACCCATCTGGTTATCCCAGAAGTTTAAATTATCATGAAGCACATGAGAAGATGTGAAGAAGCAAGGATATAAAGGTGGTGGTGGGAGTCAAACACAGAGAGGCTTGTATATTTGTTGGTTTATAACTTAGTGTTCTAAAACAGGGGTCTCCAACCTTGGTCCCTTTAAGACTTGTGGACTTCAACTCCCAGAGTTCCTCAGCCAGCTTTGCTGGCTGAGGGACCCTGGGAGTTTCCACAAGTCTTAAAGGGACCAAGGTTGGAGACCCCTGTTCTAAAGCTTCCCGACTCAACGAAGTCTAGGCAACTTACAATTAACAACAATGTCACAGTATCATTAGACCAGAAAGCAGATTACGAGTAGTCCACGCCTCGCAGCCATTCATTTAGCAAATGTTCAAAGTTATAGGTGGCACTAAAAAAACAACAACAACCTTACAACCAGTCCTCGCATTTACAGCTGTCACCATGATGGTTGCTTGGCAACTGACAATATTTACGATCATCCCTGGGTCATGTGACTATCATGTTCAGTCTTCCCAACTAGTTTCCAATAAGCAAAGTCAATGGAGGAAGCTTGATTCACTTAATAACGGTGGCAAAAAAGTCATCAAATCAGGCATGAGTCAGCTAACAATGGCCTTGCTTAGGAATAGAAATTCTGGTCCTGATTATTTCCTGTAGGCAGTGTAAATTCTCTTTTGTTCATGTCTTTTTTTCTTTCTTTTTTTACTATTCTTACTTTTGCTTGTTTATTAAAACTGTGTTAGATTGCTGTTTTATTTCTGAAGTTTTCTAAGTTTGCTTGTGGGGCCCTTGTGGAACCCTGAGCAATTCTTGGAAATAAAGATATTAGATACTTTCCTATGTAATATTAGGCAGAGGCAATTGTTGGGCTCTTATCCAATAGACAAATGTGTACAGCCACAGTACACATGTGTACTGTGAGATACTATATCGGAGAGCACAAAACAAGTTTTTCCCACGAATTGTCATATTTTTGCTCTTGCCAAGAGCTGGTTGTCAAGAAGGAAAAAGCACTTGTAGAAGGAACCTGCAAAATCCACAACTGGTCTGGTTTTCTGCACAAACCTGAAGCAACTTCTGTTGGCAAGCTTGGATGACAATGGACCTAAATTTAGGTTCTTTAGGTTCTCAGTCATCCAGGTCATGGTTGTCCCGAAGGTGCTTTTTCAAGAGGCAACTGGATTTTCTGTTTTTTCTTTGATGACGTTTCACTTCTCATCCAAGAAGCTGAAGAAGCTTCTTGAAAAAGCACCTTTGGGATGTCTGACTTTAGGATTTAAGAGCCAGTTTGGTCTAGTGGTTAAGGCACCATGCTAGAAAGCAGGAGACCTTGAGTTCAAGTCCTGCCTTAGCCATGAAAGCCAGCTGGGCGACTGGGGTCAATCCTTCTCTCTCTCTCAGCCCAACCCACCTCACAGGGTGGTTGTTGTGAGGAAAACAGGAGGACAAAGGTATGCTGGATATGCTTTTGCCACCTTGGGTGATTTGTAAAAAATAAATAAAGGCAAGACACAGTATAGAAGTCAATAAATATATAAATAAATAAGCAAGCGAATGTTAAGAAAGATTAGAGTTTAATATAACAATATATTTTATTGTTATTGTTAGAAATATTTTACAAGAAGAGTTCTCCACTCCTCTGAATATAACATAATACCTTATACCACCAGACTTGAAATCCTGGGATTAGAAAACTTAGAACTCCGCCGACTCCGACATGACCTATGTTTAACACTCAGAATCATCTATTGCAATGTCCTTCCTGTTGAGGATTACTTCAGCTTCAATTGCAACAATACACGAGCACACAATAGATTTAAGCTTAATGTTAACCGCTTCAATCTTGATTGCAGAAAATATGACTTCAGTAACAGAGTTATTAATGCTTGGAAAACACTACCAGACTCTGTGGTATCTACTCAAAATCCCCAAAACTTTAACCAGAAACTGTCTACTGTTGACCTCAACCCCATTCCTAAGAGGTCTGTAAGGGGCGTGCATAAGAGCACAAGCGTGCCTACCGTTCCTGTCCTACTGTTTCATTATATCCAATTTATATAGTTATTTCATACTTATATATATGCTTATATATTATATAGTTACTTCATGCTTATGCTTATATATACTGTTGTGACAAAATAAATAAATAAACAACTGCTTTTCTTCCTGGGGTCAATCCTGCTCTGCCGTTCCCAGACATAGTCAGCAAATACCCCAAGCTCCTCTCCGCTGGAGTTTAATGTGGGATCGGTGACAGAACTCTTTCGTCAGCTCCTGATGCTCCTGGCTAAAGTTAGCGTCCCACCACACGCGCACCACACACACTTTTCCATTGTGCCTTTTCCCAAAGCTTTTGCAAAGCAGCCCTTAGAGGCCCCCATCTGCATTCCTATGCCATCAAGGCATGCCAGCTTTCATTTCTCAAACTCTGGGGGGACAATCGTAAACCGCAGGAGAACAAAAGCTGTAGGGGGAGGGGACAAACTGCTGGAAAGCAGCAGCTGCCATAGCTTTAAAAAAAAACAACACCGCGCACACACAACCCAGAGCTTAATGCACTCTCTATTCCACCACCCACCCACCCCCTTTTCAACTTCCAGAGTTTTTCCAGCCTTTGCTTCAAACTCTCTAATCCCACTTGGTGCACAAACTGGAAATGAGCTCAGATTGAATTACTTCTGGGTGACAGCAACCAGCAGTAATTTAAAGAAATCTCTCTGTCGTTGTTGTTGGTGTGTGTGTGTGTGTGTGTCCCACCCCATATACACACTTTTTCTCTCTCTGGTTTTCCAAATAGGCCAAAGCTAGAACTTTCTGGAGAGATTATTTAGAAAGACAGAATTGTTCAGCCTGAAATTGTTCTTTCTTTCCCTCCCAGTATTTATTTAGAATAGAATAGAATAGAATTTATTGGCCAAGTGTGATTGGACACACAAGGAATTTGTTTTGGTGCATATGTTCTCAGTGTACATAAAAGAAAAGATACCTTCATCAAGGTACAACATTTACAACACAAATGGTGGTCATAAGGTACAATTTAACCCTTAATGATAGCAACAAAAAGTTACAGTCATACAGTCATAAGTGGAAAGAGACTGGTGATGGAAACGATGAGAAGATTAATAGTAGTGTAGATTTAGTAAATAGTTTGACAGTGTTGAGGGAATTATTTGTTTAGCAGAGTGATGGCCTTCGGGGAAAAATTGTTCTTGAGTCTAGTTGTTCTGATGTACAGTGCTCTATAGCGTCGTTTTGAAGGTAGGAGTTGAAACATTTTATGTCCAGGATGTGAGGGATCTGTAAATATTTTCATGGCCCTCTTCTTGATTCGTGCAGTATACAGGTCCCCAATGGAAGGCAGGTTGGTAGCAATTATTTTTTCTGCAGTTCTAATTATCCTCTGAAGTCTGTGTCTTTCTTGTTGGGTTGCAGAACCAAACCAGACAGTTATAGAGGTGCAAATGACAGACTCAATAATTCCTCTGTAGAACTGGATCAGCAGCTCCTTGGGCAGTTTGAGCTTTCTGAGTTGGCGCAGAAAGAACAGTCTTTGTTGTCCTGTTTTGATGATGTTTTTGATGTTAACTGTCCATTTTAGATCTTGCGATATGATAGAACCTAGAAATTTGAAGGTTTCTACTGTTGATACTGTGTTGTCAAGTATTGTGAGAGGTGGAAGTATGGAAGGGTTTCTCCTAAAGTCTAACACCATTTCTACAGTTTTGAGTGTGTTCAGTTCCAGATTGTTTCAGTCGCACCACAAGGCCAGTTGTTCGACTATACGTCTATATGCGGATTCATCATTGTCTCGAATGAGACCAATCACCGTTGTGTCATCTGCGAACTTCAGTAGTTTAACAGATGGATTGTTGGAGATGCAGTCATTGGTATACAGAGAGAAGTGGGGAGAGCACACAGCCTTGGGGGGCCCCTGTGCTAATTGTACAGGTATATGATGTGATCCTGTTTAGCTTCACATTTTATTATATTTCTTTACAGAGGAAATTCATTTGAATTTCTATACAGAGGAAATTCATTTGACTTGGTGAGAAAGGGGCAAGGTTTTGGGTTTAGGGCCTTGGTAAGAACAAAGCGAGAAGAGCCTAATGCTGGGAAAGATTGAGGGCAAAAGAAGAACGGGATGATAGAGAATGAGGTGGCTGGATGGAGTCACCGAAGCAGTCGGCGTGAGCTTAAATGGATTCCAGAGGATGGTAAAGGATAGGAAGGCCTGGAGGAATGTTGTCCATGGGGTCACGATGTGTCAGACACGACTTTGCAACTAACAACAAAAGAACAAAGCTGGCAAATAAAACAGTCTGGGGATATCATCCCTTGTTTTTCCTCTGCCAGAAGGAACCAAATGTTCCTTTTGCCACGGGGCTCTGTTTTAAACGAAGGATTTGTTCGCAACAGACAAAAATGAAATCTTATTCCAGTTCAGAGCCCAATTCTGTACAGAATTCTGGCCTGTGTATGTGTCTTTCTCTCTCAATATTTTTGTCAGTCTTCTAAGCTTTGTGGGGAACAAGGTTTCCAGGAGATGCTGAAATTGAATTTAGACACAGGCCTAAAAATGTAGCAGACTTCTGAATTAAGTGAAGCCCCACATGTATTAAATGTCCTTTCCCATTCTATGAATCCTTCCCAGGTCAGTCAGGCAATGAGCTAGTTTGCACAATTGCACCACAATTGTAGCCCTTAGTGTTCTCTTAGCGCACTGATGATATTATGAACAACCAAGCTCAGAGAGCACCAAGGACCCCACAGTTCAACCCTTAAATATATTCTCTTCTACTCGTAAGCCACAAGTTTTTAAATCTTGGTTTGTTAACTATGGTAAGTCAATGTACTCTTGAATGTATTGCATCAAATCAACAACATTTCAAGGAGTGACATAGCTACATGTTGGATTTGATATTGACTTCACAACCAATCTAAATCTAAATTCCAATCAAAATCTTGGGTTTGGAGAAGGAATATCAATGCAAAACAACTGTTTTACTCCTGCTTCATTCCTTTGGAATCGTTTATTTATTGCCCTCTTCTCTCTTTCACACAGTACTATCTGCCTTGCTAAGGTTCTTTATGTGGCTCTTATAAAAGTACCTTATGAAATTCAGGTGTTTGCAGGGCAGGTGTAAACCGTAACTCTTAATGTCACAGGGCTACGTGGAATAAATTTATTTTCCAGAGAATTTTTGTTTCTCATTTTTCTTTTCCAGTACTCAGTCATTGAGTGTTACCAAATTCTATGCAATGTCAAATCAGACATCAGATCACAGTGAATGTTTTAAATAATGCCCTTACAGAGTATTGGAACTTTTTAGGTGTCTTACTGTGATAGTATGCTATGTTTTCTCTGGGTTTTGTCTGTCCTACGTTAGAGGTTGCTGGCATTAAAGAACAACTGCCCAAGGAGCTGCTGATCCAGTTCTACAGAGGAATGATTTAGTCTGTCATCTACACCTCTATAACTGTCTGGTTTGGTTCCGCAACCCAACAAGACAGACAAAGACTTCAGAGGATAACTAGAACTGCAGAAAAAACAATGGCTACCAACCTGCCTTCCATTGAGGACCTGTATACTGCACGAGTCAAAAAGAGGGCTGTGAAAATATTTACAGACCCCTCGTATCTTGGACATAAACTGTTTCAACTCCTATCCCCAAAATGACGCAACAGAGCACTGCACACCAGAACAACTAGACACAAGAACAGTTTTTTCCCAAACACCATCACTCTGCTAAACGAATAATCCCCTCAACACTGCCAAACTATTTACTAAATCTGCACTACTATTAATCTTCTCATCGTACCCATCTCCTTCCACTTATGACTGTATGACTGTAACTTTGTTGCTTGTATCCTTACGATTTATATTGATATTGTTTCCCGATTGCTTATTTGTAGCCTATATCTATCATTAAGTGTTGTACCTTATGATTCTTGATGAAGGTATCTTGTCTTTTATGTACACTGAGAGCATATGCACCAAGACAAATTCCTTGTGTGTCCAGTCACATTTGGCCAATAAAAAATTCTATTCTGTTCTGTTCTGTTCTGTTGTATTGTATTGTATTGTATTGTATTGTATTGTATTCTATTGTATTCTATTCTATTCTATTCTATTCTATTCTATTCTATTCTAAAAACTGCAGATTAGTAAATAAAATACAACTTTATTTTAACTTCTGGACTTGGGAAAAGTGGTGTAGGCGTCTCGTAAGTGAATAAGGGAAAAGGCTTTTAAAAAACCTAAAAATGCAACAATTGAAGAGGGCGAAGACATAGGGACATAAAATCATTTTCACACTGGTTTCATTCAGCAGTGCATCTTTTAGGCTGAGTTAGTCTATATCCTAGTCTACTTTGTGTGAATTCAACCATAGGGGAGTACTGGGGAACTCTTTGCACCATCCTGGACTCTCAAGTTTCCATGTCAAGCTCTTGGCAAACAAATTTCAATCCAAACCAAGATTTTCTCAGAGTTTTCTTTAACAAGTTTTATTGAAAGGGAGAGGTTACAGAAATCCCAGCAGTTTGATTTTGGTTACTGAGGAAGGATTCAAGCCAGAGACGTTTACAGGAGTTGGAAGAAAAGACCGCAGCGATAATGGTAACCCCAACCCTTTTCATGGGTCCCCCTTGTAGATGCCTTCGTTTAAATCAATCTCCCCAATCTTAGGCGGACTAAATATAATTCTGTTCTCGTAGCTAAACCTTTAATTTAAAGGGGAAAAAATGCTTGCAGTCAGGCGGACAGAACTAAATTATTTTGAGAAAACTTTGTTCTCACTTGGCAAGCAGCTTGCTTAGCAACAGAAATTCTGGTCCCGATTGTGGACTACTTGCACGACTAATGTGCTCTACAGCTGCATTCTCCAGATGCTTTTGGATTATTGAAACAATAAAACCCACAGCTACTACTAGTAAGCAGCTGTGTGGGGATAAATAGAAGAAGCTGAAAAGCTGAACAAGCTAGCTCTTTTTTAGTCATGCTGCAGATGTTAATAATCTAATGCTGAACTGCCAAAACTATCAAATGAAAAAGGTCAACATCTTATCATTCTATTCTCAGTAGATAACTGTCCCATCTTTCCTGCTAAGGAATTGAAGTTATGGAAAGCAGAGAGAGAGAGAGAGAGAGAGAGAGAGAGAGAGAGAGAGAATCAACAGGTTACATATTTGAGCAGCTGTCATGATGGCTGGGACTTTAGCTATCCTGATGCCAATTTGATCTGGGTATCAGATGGATTGATGAAGTCCATCGTCATGCCAAAGAGACTTTTGAGCTAATCATGATTTCTACTTTATGATCCTGGTTTTGGGAAGGAAAAGAACCCCATGGAGAATGACCATGAACACGGACCACCTTCAGTTCCTGAAGATACAAATACATCCGATAAATAAATTACTAGTGGATTCCCCTTTCGTTTTTTTAAAAAAGAACTATTAAACTAACTTAGACTGACGACCAAGATTTGGTGGCAAACAGAAAGTCGAGTTCTGCCTTATCAGATGGCCAAATGATGATGAAATGCGAGAATGATTTTCCGCTTATTAATAAGAACACACAACGCAGCTTTGTGTGTCCTGTAGATGAAGCGGCACCATTGTGGACCTGAATAATCCCCGAGTGCATAATGAGCGACAGTAATTTCCCCCCCCCCATCTCTAAATGGGGGGGCTGGCTAGCGTGAGGGATATGAAAGGAAAGGGCTTGACAGGCCCTTTCAGAACAATGGCTCCAGATGGAAGGCGATGTAATTGGTTTTGAACAGCATGAACATCTGTACAGTGTGTTTCCTATCCCAGTGGGCTTCTTTTGGTGGTGGTGGGGGGGTTGACCCCTTTCTCCTAGTATATACAGCAATCGGCCATGTTACGTAAGAACAGTCACACACTTCTGTTTCATCGGTGATCTGTTTTAAACCCTTGCTCTCCAAAGTCGGAGTTCAACCATCATAAATGCATTCAGGAAAGACACTGGTTTTGACAAGGCATAAGGTAGAAGATCAAAAGCCCAGTAAATAAAGTCCGCTCTGAGGTGAATTAGCTGGATTTCAACAGCCACCAGAAGCATTGTCAAACCTATGTCTTGCTTTATGAACCTAGTTGAGTTTCTGGTTCAGTATTCCATTCTTTTTTTCCCCCACTTTGGGTCACACATTCAGAAGCATCATATTTTCATAGCCGCTCTCACGTTAGATCTTCATACCCTGAATTGGTGTTCCCTGATCTTGCTGAGCCTATGATTTTTAATGTGGATATTAATACAGTTTTCCTATTTGGTGATGAATTATGGTGTGTGTGTGTGTGTGGTGGGTTAAGAAGCTGGGAATGTGGATAGGAAATTTGGCAGCTTGAGACCCAAGCACTGCGTGACGGGGTGAGCTCCTGTTACATGCTCCAGCTCCAGCCAACCTAAGCAGTTCGAAAGCATGCAAATGCAAGTAGATAAATAGGTACCCCTTCGGCGGGAAGGTAAGAGTTCTGTGCAGCTGGATTTATAGTCATGCCAGGCACATGACCATGGAACTTTCTTCAGACAGCACGGGGTCCGTTGTCTAGGAAACAGATGAACATCACCCCCTAGAGCTGGACACGACACTACCTTTAAGGAATTGTAACCTGTTTTCTGTTTGGAGAAGGTAGAAGAGTAAAGAGGCTAACGGTGGAAATTTAAAATCTCCAGAAGACTTTCCCTTAGTTTTTTTTTTCAACTACAATTTTATTCCATGGTCTTGAACAAATCATGTCTTTTAGAGTCACCCAGTGCTGTAATGGAACAGTATTGTTCTACCTTTAAAAAAAAAACACCCCACATTTTTCCATATAGAACTCAAGGAACCAAACATACCTAATATTCCTTCCTGCTCCTATTTGCCAGCCCCTTACAACAATCTTGGGAGGTCAGTTCAGCTGAGTGAGAGTGAGTGAGTGAGTGAGTCACCCAGCCATTTTTTTTCAAGGCAGCACTTGAACTCACGTCTCCTGGCTTCTGGGTCAGCATCTTAATCATTACACCGAAAGTTGATTGGTAGGATGGCTTGAAATCATGTACGTGAAGCTTACATAATAAGCACCTAGGCATTTTCCTGTTGTAAACGGATCTTATGCTGTTGTTGCTGTTCCATGGTTCATTCAGCAGCACAGCAGTTTGATTATACAGGCCTTGTATTATACGGCAATTTATAACCTAAACATAGGCTGACTTAGAAGGAGCTGTGAGCATTGTGCACCTCTTCATTTAACCCACACAAAAGCAGTCCAAAAAATTCTCAACAATTCTCATCAGTACGACCAGTTGTTGGAATTAAGACCTGATTCCAGTGGTGGAATTCATTTTTTTTTACTACTGGATCTGTGGGCATGGCTTGGTGGGTGTGGTGTAGCTTGGTGGGTGTGGCAGGGGAAGGATATTGCAAAATCTCCATTCCCATCCTACTCTGGGGCCAGCCAGAGGTGGTATTTGCCAGTTGTCCGAACTACTCAAAATTTCCGCTACCGGTTCTCCAGAACCTGTCAGAACCTGCTGAATAGCACCCTTGCCTGAGTCCAACTCTGGACAGGATCTCTTGTTCCTCTAAATGTTAGCCATATGCATTTGTTCCTCCTTCTAAATTCCTCAGAGAATCTTTCTTCGCTTTCAAAGGTTCATTTTTACAACGTTTCATGAATTGCTTCTTATTGTTGGTTCCTTTGTCAACCAGAACCTTATTATCCACATCATATGCAAATACTCCTTGGATGCTGTAAAAACAGAAAGTGACTGACCTAAAATTACATCATAGATTTTATAGTTGAAGGGTGGATTAAACTAAGATGTCCCTGATCCTGTTTGTCATCTTAACTCCCACACCATTTCCCTCTCCTCTAAAATGGGATTAAATGAAATTATATTGGACTTTGGCCTCATCTCTCAGGACTCTTGTTTTTTTTTTTATTAATTGCATGATACACAAGATAATGAGATCAAGAAAAGAAGCACATTCAAACACAGATTCTTACCTAAAGTTAAGCAGGTGAATGACATAATGGAAAACAATTCCAGGAAGATTGGACCTAGTTAGGAATTTCTTAATTTGATTATCATAGATAGTGAGCTGTTCAGGGCATGAGTGCTTGAAAAGCCTCACAGAAACAGCCAGTTTTCTTACCTACATGAGTAATAAGGGATGAATTGCTGCTCCTTAAAAAATAGGTCCCTTCTTATAAGAGTTTGACACCAAGAGCCATGGTGGTGTAGTGGTTAGAGTGCAGTATTGCAGGCTAACTCTGTCCACAGCCAGGAGTTCGATCTCGACTGGCTCAAGGTTGACTCAGCCTTCCATCCTTCTGAGGTGGGTAAAATGAGGACTCAGATTGTTGGGAGCAATAGGCTGACTCTGTAAACCGCTTAGAGAGGGCTGTAAAAGTACTGTGAAGCGGTATATAAGTCTACGTGCTATTGAATATTTATGATTCTTTTACAGTTTCCTTGTTTTGCCTTGAAATCTTTCAATTACTTTCAATTGCTTAATTCTGCTGTTTCAGAAGTATTTCTCTATCAAGAAATGAGAGGAACTAAGTATCTCTGTCCTCATTAAAGAGTTAATTTAACAGATTAAAGAAGTGGTCACCAACTGGTGGTCCGCGGACCACTGGTGGTCTGTGAGAAAATTTTGATGGTCCCCAGAAAAATTATTTGCATTTTTTATATTGCACTAAATCAAGGGTCCTCAGACTACGGCCTCTGGGACAGATACGTGCAATGAACTAACGTCTGCAGATAGTCTCCCCCTTCGGGGTCTTCTTGTGTGGGTCGGAGGGGGCAGAAATTCCGACTTGGGGTCTGCTTCAGCCTCCTGTGTGGGGCTTTGGGCAAAGGCTGGGGAGAAGAGGCGTTGGTGGTGAAGAGCTGGAGGGCCTTGTTCCAGTGGGACTACCTCAGGGCCTGGAACTGGCTGACCATCTCAGCCCGCTCAGACACCGGTCCCTGGCCTTGCACTCCCGTAAGTCTTCCCTCTGCTTGGAAAGCCTATGCTCCTAGTCCTCAGTGAATTGCTTCAGCTGAGCCTCCTTCTCGGTCAGATCCAATTTGAACTGAGCTGTTTTACCAACTCTTTCTCATGGTGGCTGCTTAATTCCAACAACTGCTTCCTGTTGGGGCCTTAAGGAGCCCGAGTGGGCAGGTGAGGAGCGGCTGGGAGGGGAGGGGCAAGTAGAGGCTGGCGAGGCGCCCCTTGATGTGAGTGACATTGATTTGGCCACACCCACCCAGTCACATAATCTCTCTTGCCACGCCCACCCAGCTGGTCATTAGGCAGATCGTATTAGTGGTCTGCGGGATTTAAAATTATGAATTTAATGGTCCCTGAGGTCTGAAAGGTTGGTGACCCCTGGATTAAAGGATAAAAGTTCTAATGAAAAGAAATAAAATTCTGCACCTCTTCTTTTTCTTACATTTTTATCCTATTTTGATTTTGTTTTTGCTCCTTGGATTGCATGTTGTTTTAATTCTGTAGATTTTTTAAAATAAAACTGGCCAGGAGTAATGAGATTACATAGCAAGATTAAAAACAAAAGGAGTCAAACAATAATTCCCGTTCAGATTCCCATTGCTAGAGGCATAACATCCACACCATAGCTTAAGAACATCAACATTTATTTATAACATGATATAAAAGAAATGAGATATGAACATTTTGCCTTTGAACAATAATAAGGGGTTTCTTATACTTACATTAGTTGTGCTCATTGCATAATATATACACAATGAACATAATTACATTTGTACACAGACCTAACTGGAGATTGAATATACCTGCTTCTTGATATATATACACCCTATTTCAACACAGGAAGAAGAGCCCAGTCCATCCAGTTCCATTTCTTTTTGTAAAAAAAAAAGAAAAAAAAGGCAAAAAATAAAAATAAAAATAAAGGAGTAAATACTAGCATTTGTGAGTATGCGGATAGCAGAATGGCAGTAACTGAGTTTGCAATCTGACCGGGGATGTACTTACTGAACAACAACAGCAACAAAAAAGAAAAGACACATCTTAACTTTGCAATGATTTTTTTTTTTAAAATGGCACATCTTAAATAGAGGGTGGCATTGATTAATCAAAAAGTGAAAATGCGACATGATCAGCTTTGGAAAGAAACCATGTTTCACTGTTGACAGCAAAAAACAAAAACAAAAAACCCAGTAAGGAAAGGCCCCGAAGGAAGCCATTGTAACTGAATCCTTCCAAATTCAAACCCATTCAGGAGGGGACGATTCTGATTGTAGGCTGCGAGGAGGAGGAGGAGGAGGAGGAAGAGGAGGAGGAGGAGGAGGAGGAGGAGGGAGAACTCTTCAGTTGTGTGGATGGAATGAATACAGAGCAGCGATAGCAGGAAGCTGGTGACGGCGGGAAGAACTCTTGACTTGGTTGAGGGTACAGTGGGGATATTTAAAGCTTTCTTGGAATAAATGTTTTCCACAACGTGATAAAATGATGCTCTATGGACAAAAGCATCGGAACTATGAATTTCATAGATTTCATAAAAGTGACTGTACAGCATCCTTTTGTCGTTCCACAGGCGTGTTTTGGGAGGTCAGCCGTGGATGGTCTCAGCAGAAGCCAGCAGGGCTGAAAAAAAGAAAGAAGAAGATTCTGTTGACATCCAAGAATCCAAGGAAAGAAGAAAAACGTTAAAAAAAAAAAAATGGCAGGTCAGAACAAAACTTCTCTAAAATCTCCGATTACCCAGACAGATCGGGGAAAGGAGAGGGATTTTCCATACTTAGTCAAGGCAAAAACAGGCGGAGAGAAGAAGCATCTCTTCTGACAAATACTCTTTTAACTGAATATTGAAACTGATGACAAATTCTCCTGAAGAAGTACCAAATTATGAGGGGAAATTACGTATCATTTAAAGAGAACTGAACTCACTTGGAAGAAAACTTATTTCCAGAAAGCCTAGATGGTAGAAACACCTCAACTTATAACCATTTGTGCAGCAACTGTACAATGGCACTGACAAAAAGTGCATTATGACCAGTCCTCGCACTTACAACCATGCCAGCATCCCTCCCTGCAGTCACGTGATCAAAATCCAGGTGCTTGGCAACCGTCATGTGTTTAAAATGGCTACAGCATTCTGGGGTCATGTGATCCCCATTGCAACCTTCCCAGCCAGCTTCCAATAAGCAAAGTCATTGGGGGGGGGGAGGGGGAAAGCTGAATTCACTTAACCCCCACAAGATTCACTTTTTCACAATTGTGATTTTTTTAAAAAAGGGGTTATAAAATTGGGCATTAACTGCCTTACTTAAAAACCAAAATTCTGATTCCAATTACGGTCATAAGTTGAGGACTACCTGTATAGCAGACTTTTTGGGCTTGAGCAGATATGTGGACCATTTCCCAGAATTTTCAACCCTAAAATTCACCCACCCGGAAGGTGCCTGGGTTGGCGATGACTTAATTGTCCTTTTCCACTGAAGTGGGATTGTGGATTTTTTTTTTTTAAAAAAAGCAACCCTATATAGACTCAGGAATGCAGCACTGAATCTGGTAATGCAGATGTTGTGATCTGCCAGCAGCCTACGGAGCTGGCAACACAGTCAGACAACGATGAGGCTGAGGAAGAACATGGGCCAGTCCTGGGGACTGGGGAAGGCCCGGATGAGGGCTCTGCGTCGGAGGCAGAGGTGGGGCCAGGGCCATCAGGAAGTGATGTGCAGACTCCAGAGCCTCCAGAGACTGACAATAGTGAGGAGAGGAGCCTATTCCTAATGCACGCATGAGGAGAGCTGCCAGAAGGCAAGAGCAGCTAAAGCAAAGAGGACGACTCGGGAATAGAGCCAAGAAATGATTGGCCCTTCCCATAAGGCTTAAAACAGACCAGCAACGGCGTTTAGGTTCTTTGCCGGAAAACAACGTTGATAGCTTTGTCTTGCTGCATTTGTTTCATATTGGTGTCTTCTGAACTTTTGCCAAGAAAGGCCTTTGGCAGTTTGCCAAATTGGACCAAGGTTGGTGATAGGACTGAGGAATTTGTGTTGGGAGGGATTTGCTTTAATTTAGTTGAACTACACTGAGAATGAAGTAATTCTCAGCTGTTCTAATAAAGTTTGTTGTGACTGAATTTCCTACTACCTACTTGGGCCTGGGTCACAACAGCAGGGCAGGTTTTCAACTGCTTTGTACCAGATAGCTCAGGAGTGCTTCTCACTGAACTACTAAACTTTCCTTGATTGTTCTTTAATCTATGGCCAATTACTTCAAGATGACACAATTAAAAACAGCAACAACACAAGGCTATTCCAAAAATGTGAGGGAAACGGTAGGGTCCTTTCACTGTAGCCAATTAGTTCCTGGATAAGGCTTTGGCATCTCCATTAAAGGAACTGACAGCAGATAAACGACAAACTCCTTCTTGTAGTATATGGATCTGGGAAACGATTTAGCTGAACCGTTTTAGATTTCTTTGCCATGCCGACAAAGCTTTGGCTAAAATGCCAGGCACCCATCTGACCCCCTCAGAGGCTCCTCAGCCTCTGAAAAAGACCTTGGTCCCTTCCCTTTCACTTTTATTTCTTAAAGTTAGCCAGAAGGGCAAGTTGGAGTACATGCAACCCCTGGACATGTTTTGACAATCTATGGATAGGAAACCCAACCTGCTGCTGCGGAGTTTCCCTTTGAAGACTGTGCTGGCATCTCGAACGGAGAAGAAACCGTATCCTCCTGTGGCTCTTGAATTCTGCTTTTTTCGCTCTCTTCTGAGCTGCTTTCAAGCTTGTGGTTGCTTAGTGAGGCCTCCTCGTTGGGGCTGCTGGAGGTGGAAGGGGGTGGGGGTGAAGAACTAGGTTTAGAATTTCCTCTAACCTTTAATTAGGTTAACCGATACTATATCCCCTTTCAATAAAGTCTGTAACACAAAATGGTGACTGTGAAGTACGCCAGCTTATGCTTTACAAGACTGAGGAGTGGGGAGAGGCCCAAACAAAGAAATTGGCCTTTGCTTTGAACTCTGCCTGATTACCGGAGAAAGGTTTCAGGAGTTCAAAGAAATTGGCTCGGCTATGGTCTCCCACTCCTATATCCCGAGTATAATCCAAACATAAGGAAAGGGGAAATAATTTATGTTCAGGAAACGCTACCGTGTTTCCCTGAAAATAAGACCCTGTCTTATATTTTTTTGAACCGTGAAGTAAGCGCTTGGCTTTATTGCCATGTGCTCAAAAGCCCGATTGGGCTTATTAGAATAGAATAGAATAGAATTTTTATTGGCCAAGTGTGATTGGACACACAAGGAATTTGTCTTGGTGCATATGCTCTCAGTGTACATAAAAGAAAAGATACGTTCATCAAGGTACAACATTTACAACACAACTGATGATCAATATATCAATGTAAATCATAAGGATTGCCAGCAACAAGTTATAGTCATACAGTCATAAGTGGAAAGAGATTGGTGATGGGTACGATGAGAAGATTAATAGTAGTGCAGATTTAGTAAATAGTTTGACAGTGTTGAGGGGATTATTTGTTTAGCAGAGTGATGGCGTTTGGGAAAAAACTGTTCTTGTGTCTAGTTGTTCTGGTGTGCAGTGCTCTATAGCGTCGTTTTGAGGGTAGGGGTTGAAACAGTTTATGTCCAGGATGTGAGGGATCTGTAAATATTTTCACGGCCCTCTTCTTGATTCGTGCAGTATATAGGTCCTCAATGGAAGACAAGTTGGTAGCAATTATTTTTTCTGCAGTTCTAATAATCCTCTGAAGTCTGTGTTTTTCTTGTTGGGTTGCAGAACCGAACCAGACAGTTATAGAGGTGCAAATGACAGACTCAATAATAATTATTAAGGGATGTCTTATTTTGGGGGAAAAAGGGTAGGTACTACAGCTCAGCCTGGGTACTGGATGGACGGGATCCTGTGAGGAAATACCTCCTCTATAGGCCAGATTGAGAAGTTCAAAAACGGTCCCCAAAGAAGGCACGTTCCTAAACCAGGCTACTCCGATGCCAAGCAAGCCATGGACTCGGACAAAACATTCCACACACCCCTGTAGGTCACCAAACTGGCTAATGACCCCAACAGAGTGACAATCAGGACAAAAAAGGCCAGCGGGACATTTCATCCAAATCATGACATCAATCTCACAAGTGTCCTTTTGTGGCAAAAAAAAAAAAAGTAAGCAGCCACCAAGAAAAAGGAACTAAAAGTTACCAAAATGATAAGAAACATCGCTGGACTTTTTTTTTTTTTTTTTTTAAAAGATGATGTTCTGCAACTTTAATATGATCCATGACAGGGATCTGTGGACAGATTAACCTGATTTTTTTCACAGGAAGGAATTTGAATGCAGGGCAGATGGCGAGGAGAAGTCCATATGGGAGGAAATCCTCTCCAAGATGTTCTCTCTTGCATGCAGCAACCTACAGTGTGTCTGTGGTTCAGTTGGGAGAAATTTTGGGAACCAATCCAAAGCAATTGTAAAATCCCTAAGAATTTGGGCTTCTGCCTGTTTAGCCCCAGGGACTACGGCCCTGCACTTGGGAAAAAAAATTATTCCTGTAGATCAGGGGTCTCCAACCTTGGCAACTTTAAGCCTGGTAAGGACTTCAATTCCCAGAACTCTCCAGCCGACAAAACTGGCTGGGGAATTCTGGGAGTTGTAGTCCTCCAGGCTTAAAGTTGCCAAGGTTGGAGACCCCTGCTGTAGATCATGCAGATGGCAAGCAAAACTACAACAGGAAAAAAATTATCTCCTCTTTTTTTTGCAGATACTTTGATAGAGGACATCACTACACAACAAAAATCATTTCAAAACATTTCAGAGTAGAAAAACTACATTTTCCACCAGCCTCACTGGATATATGGTCCAGTCCAGAATATACAGTATTTTTCAAACTATAAGACACACCTGAGTATAAGACGCACCAAGATTTCAAAGAGGTAAACAAGTAAAAAAAGTTTTTGCAGGTTTTTTTTTTTTGCAAAAATGGGGTGCACAGTGGGTTTGGGAGGCCTTCAGAATGCTCCTGGGGGCTGGGGAGGGCAAAAACACCCCCATTTCTGCAAAAAACAGGCCCATTTTTGGTCTCCCAAATCCCCCATGCGTTGCGTTTTTGCCCTCCCCAGCCCCCAGGAACACTTTGTAAGCTTCCCAAACCCTCTGCAGGCCCCGTTTTTGCAAAAAACAGGCCTGTTTTTGGCGAAAACGGGACGCATGGGGCGGGGTTTCGGAAGGCCAAAAATGGCTGTATTCGCTGCGTAAGACGCATCAACATTTCCACCCTCTTTAAAGGTGGGGGGGAAGTGTGTCTTATACTCCGAAAAGTACGGTAATCAACAGGTCCTCCCAAAGATATTTTTTTCAAAAAGCAACTGAACTTTATATTTTCCTTGAAGATGTTTCGCTTCTCATCCCAGAAGCTTCTTCAGTTCAGACAATCCACGGACCCCCAATTTATCTGAAGTCTGTCTACTTCTTGTGTTAAGTTGGAAAATAAAAAGGGAAAACAAACTGGAAAATACTAAAATGAGAGAAAGGTATGTATGTACAAGCTATCCTTGCTTAATGTCCTGTCACTGAACAACTGGTCTAAGTTACAAAGGACTTCCCTCCTAATGGTTCCAACAGCCACCTGCTACTCCCAAGAGATTGCATTTTGGGTGCTTGGCCACTAACTTGCAGTTATGACCACAATTTTTGGTGTTTCTGGTGTTTGCTTCCAGTTTCTGGCAAAAACCAGCCATTGAATAAAATGGATTTTGTTTAATGACCACTGTGTTTGCTTAACAACTGCAGCACTTGCTTAACAATTGTCATAAAAAGGGTCATAAAAATCGGGCATGGTCATGTGGTAACCAGCTCAACAATCATCACAACATACAACCATAAATGTTGAGCTCAGTTATAATCATAATGCCGGTATGTTTTTATGATTATGTGTGTAATCAATTTATATAACTGCCCATCTCACTAAGGTGACTCTCAGCAGTAAGAACATAAACAGCATAAAGAGCATGACAAAGTACAATAGTCACTGACAATAAACTAAAAAAAAAAATCCATTAAAACAGCATCTCAAAGACCTTCAGACCTTTTGAAAATGCAATGCATCTTAGGCCTGCTTGGGATCTGTTTTCAAGATTTGAAAACTTGCTTGGGGTGCCGTCCGCCAGGCAGTGCCGACTGGCGACACCCAGGGGAAGGGCCTTCTCTGTGGGGGCTCCCACCCTCTGGAGCAAACTTCCCCCGGGACTCCGTCAACTTCCCGACCTTCGAACCTTTCACATCTATTTATTTGCGCAGGACTGGGCTAGGATGTTAATTTTAATTTAGTTTTTAATGGGGTTTTAGTATTTTAATTATAATTTTAAAGTCAGCCTTATTTAATAAGTTTTTTAATTAGTGTTTTATCTTGTATTTATATCTGTTTTTGTGTTTTTAATAGGCTCTAAACCGCCCTGAGTCCCTCGGGAGATAGGGCGGTATAAAAATGTGATTAAATAAATAAATAAATAAATGATTTCCCATAAGCTGCTCAACATAGCAAAGCAAAAGTCACATTCTGTTCTGACCTCTGAAGCAGTGGTGGGTTTCAAAAAATGTTTACTACTGGTTCTGTGGGCGTGGCTTGGTGGGCGTGGCAGGGGAAGGATACTGTAAAACCCCCATTTCCTCCCGATCAGCCGGGACTCGGGAGGCAGAGAATAGATGGGGGCGGGGCCAGTCAGAGGTGGTATTTACAGGTTCTCCGAACTACTCAAAATTTCCGCTACCGGTTCTCCAGAACTGGTCAGAACCTGCTGAAACCCACCTCTGGTCTGAAGGCAGAGATGGCTACCAAATCAGAACGAGTATTTTTTCAGAGGCAGTAGATACAGGAAAGGCATCATCATTATCTTCTGCATATGCAAAGACTGAAGTCATGTTAGATTATTTGCAGGATTGGTTACAAATACCTACTATCCCCTTTGCTTTACCTGGCATCACTACCTCCTGTCTGTTCTTCTGGCTTCTCAGGTGCTTGTTCAGGATTTCTCTCCTGTGGCTCCGAAAGATCAGGGAACAGCTGTTCTTCATTTTTTGGTAACTGGAACAGTGAAATAAACATTAAATAATAAATGTTAATGGCACTAAATAGAAAAGTTTTGTGTTTCAAAACCATAATGTGGTTACCATAACCATGTGGCAAAAGCTGAATTTGCTAGCCCTTAGACTAATGCAATTTTTATGAGAACTATAATTATTTAATCTTGTGAAATTCAGAAGAATTCAGAGCATCATTCTTGTATTTGAGTGCATCCTTGTTAATTAAATGTGTGTCCTGTCTTTATTATTTTGACAAATAATATTTACAAACATCAATAACATCAAAAATGTCACCAAAAAAGGACAACAAAGAATGTTCTTTCTGTACCAACTCAGAAAGCTCAAACTGCCCAAGGAGCTGCTGATCCAGTTCTACAGAGGAATTATTGAGTCTGTCATCTGCACCTCTATAACTGTCTGGTTTGGTTCTGCAACTCAACAAGAAAAACACAGACTTCAGAGGATAATTAGAACTGCAGAAAAAATAATTGCTACCAACCTGACTTCCATTGAGGACCTGTATACTGCACGAGTCAAAAAGAAGACCGTGAAAATATTTACAGACCTCTCACATCCTGGACATAAACTGTTTCAACTCCTACCATCAAAACTACACTATAGAGCACTGCATACCAGAACAACTAGACACAAGAACAGTTTTTTCCCAAACGCCATCACTCTGCTAAACAAATAATTCCCTCAACACTGTCAAACTATTTACTAAATCTACACTACTATTAATCTTCTCATCGTTCCCATCACTCATCTCCTTCCACTTATGACTGTATGACTGTAACCTTGTTGCTGGTATCCTTATGATTTATACTGACTGTTTCCTAATATGATTTGATTGCTTATTTGTAGCCTATGTCTATTATTAAGTGTTGTACCTTATGATTCTTGATGAATGTATCTTTTTTTTTATGTACACTGAGAGCATATGCCCCAAGACAAATTCCTTGTATGTCCAATCACACTTCGCCAATAAAAAATTCTATTCTATTCTATTCTATTCTATTCTATTCTATTCTAACTCAAATAACAAATAACTCAAGGCAGTGAATGTATCCAACACACCTTCGTCCTCCTATTTTCCCCACAACAACTCTGTGAGGTCGGTTGGGCTGAGAGAGAGTGACCAATACAGCAACAAGCTATGAAATTGATTATTGGCTTTCATGGCTAAAGTGGGACTTGAACTCACTGTCTTCTGCTTTCTAGCCTGGTCCCTTAATCATTAGACCAAACTGGCTCTCATTGTTACTATATGATTTATTTTCCTAACAGGCCTCCAGTTTTGAACAGACAAAAATTTGCAGAGTATTTCTAAAACCATTAAAATAAAAAGAACACACTAATAATAGAAGTTTATTAAAAAGTACTGAAATTATAACCAAGAGTCTTAACAAGCTACCTCTTTATTCATGTATATGCACCACGTAGATGGAAGGAAACAGTACCTGTGTAATAAAAGTAGGGTTGTGTTCATTGGCGCAATCATTTTCTTTCAACCAAGGTGTGTCGTCTACATCATTTGGATGGCTTTGGCTTATGTCACTCATTCTAACGCTATATTCAACTTCCTTGGGATTGCATACAAAGTCTTCTTTCCTTGGACTCTGTGGAAAATATATATTTTTGGGAACTAATTAAACAAGTGACACTCCCATTAAAAATAGAAATGGTAGTTACACAATAAACAACCAAGGAAAACATGCAAGCTTTGTGAGATTCCTTTGGTTCATATCATTACAAATTTAAAATCACAACATGGGAATGTGCAACAGTATCTTTGCCTGTGCATGAAACAAGTACAACTTTTCTCAATACCTTGTAAGAGAATATTTGGATGCCCCTTAATTTCCCACTCTGACAACAGCACTATAAAATATTCACATGGCCTTTCAGAAATCAAAGAAGTAGAAAGGTGTAAATCAGGAGGAGGAAGATTGCTCCAAATTAACCTTCTCTAAAATGATAGCTTGCAGATGTCTTGAACTTTCAAGACTCATAAACCTCCATGACTGGGAGTTCCTGATTGGAAAGCCGAAATGTCATGCATGTTACACTTTCTGCTTCTTCTCAACTCTATAGAGTTTTCCTTGTCATTAATTGGAAGCAAAATTCCACTAACTTTATCTTACACTGTCAGATAAACAACATTTTCAACAGAAGAGGATCTCTGTGGCTCAGGGTTGGAACTATGGGATTCGTGATACTTTCTAAATTTGATTGTTTGCTTCCAGATGTTTCACTATCCAACTGGGAAGCTTCATCAGTGTGCTGAGGGTATTATACCTAGTTGGATATCTCTGCAAGCAAACACCCAAACTCATAGAGTACCAAGAAGTCCACAAACAACACTTCCTCTTACTGTAAGAAATAAAAGGTCAAAACTCCTCTGGGTTGAACGTCTTGGTGGCTTCATGGACATGTCCATGTTGTCTTCCCAACCACAAAGCAGAATTGGATCGGTGCTGCCCCTTTTTCATTGGCTGGTGGCCCCACCCAAGCACAAATAAGGCCCCCCAATTGCTTAGCTGCTTGAAACACACCAAGATCAGATCAAATTCTATCTCCATGGTAGCAGTTGGGAAGAACCTAAATAAGGGGTCTCCAACCTCGGCAACTTTAAGCCTGGTGGACTTCAACTCCTAGAATGCCCCAGCCAGCAAAGGTTGGAGACCCCTGACCTAAATCCTCGAGATTATAATACCGACAGAACATTGTTTTTGCCTGTGAGAGAGTGTTTCACTGAAAGACTGAGGGCCTACCTGCAATAATTTAAAAGGGTTTTCTCTGACGGGGGCTGGGCTTTGTGAAGGGGACAGATCTGAAATGCCGATAAGATTCAGCCCTTTCTTTTTCTCACGCAAGCAGGCCTGTTGATGCCTCCTTATTCTTTCCATCTGTTCCTCCAATGTCATTCGTGGGCGAGTACTTTCTGCCAAGCATAACTGCTCCACTGCGCTTCTCGGCCTTTCCTTGAAAGAAAGAAAAGGGAATGATAGTAAAAATATATTTCCTCAACCGATACCGTTTTGCCATGGACGCCATGTCCTTCTTTAGCAAAGCTGCTTCAAATCCTACATAAACATTGAACCGTCAAGCGTTCCTGGTTCCTAATATATTGCTAGGTAAGAAACTCTTTGTAGGCACATAATCTAGATCAGGGGTCTCCAACCTTGGCAACTTTATGACTTGTGGATGTCAACTCCCAGAATTCCACTGGATGGGATGTTGGGCATCCACAATGGGACTTGAAGTCCACAAGTCTTAAAGTTGCCAAGGTTGGAGACCCCTGATCTAGAATATCAGTGGGTGAAATTTCAGCACTGTAATAATGCCTAAATAAATCTGCCGCCAATTGTCAGTTGGCCACAGAAAATGGGCTGCTCTGATAAAGTGATAAGCACTGTAATTTTTTTCTTTGCCCATTTGAATTTTCTCAACAGTTTATCAGTGGAGATTCTAATCAAAGGTTGCATTAGATGTCTATGTTGTCAGATTCTGTGTGATGAAGCTAGAGCCAGGAAACAGAAACCACACACAGGTTGCAATCATTCCTTCAAGGTTATTCCTTCTACCCCTTACATCCATATTGCTGCCATGTTACTAGCTGAGATGCCCTATTGATGAGAGCATTAGAGAAAGCCAAGAACACAAATCTATTTCTTTTAAATACCGTTCTTAGGTCTATCTTCTTTGTTTTCCTTAAAGTCACGTAAGAAGCGATCGTTGAAGATTCTGGGGTTGGTGATTTTGTTCTGGGTGGCACAACTCCAATGGGAAAATGTGATCCTATAAAAAAACAAGATAAAGGCATTTAAAGTATGCCACAATGTCAGAACTAGGCTTCGTTCTGGTGAGAAGCATGTTAATCTGATACATTTACATCCAGATTTAATACAACAGGACTTAGCAAGGATTTTTCAATACAATCACCTTAAATTCCCTCAAGCCAGTAGTGGGATTCAGCTGGTTCAGGCAAACTGGTAGTTAAATTGCTGGCTGGCCCCTCCCTTTCCAGGAGTCCCCACGCGTTCCATTTTGGCTCTCAGAGAGGCCTACTAGGCCCAAAACGGGGCGTGGGGGGTGCAGCATCCCCCCCCCCCCCCGGTGGCCCGTTTTCGCTCCCAAGAGGCTGCAGGGAATGCCCACCCAGCTGGTCATGAGGGCAGAGAACCGGTTGTTAAATTATTTGAATCCCACCACTGCCTCAAGCTGTTTTCTGCCCAATATACCGGAATAGACTTTCAGAACGTCCAACCTGCCTTTAACCAGAATGGTTGGGAGTTGTACTCCAGCACACCAAGACAATTTCTGATTGCAGAAGGCTGTGTAAAGTGCGAAGAATTGGGACCACGCATTAAGTTCCAATTAAGGTTATTTATCACTCATACCTTTACACAAAAATCTAGTCAATTAATGGGCAGCACTAAATTGGTTTTAGATAAGAGTCAACGGAACTCAAGAAGAGTTGGATTTAGAGGTTTGTGGGAATGTAATGACTCTAGGCTGATTGCTCTCTTGATTCTGCCCCCAGATTCTGCCTGCTTTTTACTTACAGGTTGCACTGTACTCAAATTACAGTGAAATCCAGAGAAATATAGAATAAAACTGAAGCTAATCAAGATACAAGGTTTCTGGACCAATTGACCCCCAGTGTGCTACGACAAATTGAAGGTATTATCATTTTGCAATGCACATGGTACATAATATTTTGATAAGCAGTCTGTCAGCTCTGGAAGACATATTAGGCCGGAAGCTTCCATGCTGCCACTTTCTCATGTGTGGGAAAATAGGAGGGGGGATTTAGTAGAGGGGTTGTCTTTAGACATCATAGTATTCTTCCTGTCGGTCAAGGTCAGGCGGATCCTGCATCTGGAGAAGGAGTGGTCAGAATGCCGTCTCAAGATGGGACGGTTGGTGATTGGAGCATGTGATCGACTGAGGAGTCAGGGAATGGTTTTGGGGGTTTTGATTTACTGAGGGAAAACCCAGACCTCTCAGATTCAGGTTTTCCCAGATGTGCCAATTTACCTATCCTAGTAAATAGAACTTTGAAAAATGCTTGCTTCAGAGTTTTACTTGGAGTTGGGTTGACAGTGTCCTCATTTAGCAACCACATTTGGCTGTTTAAAAACTAGGTACAGCCCTCTTTTCTGAACACCATCTTCTCATCTTCTGCAATTTTTAGGAGAAGCATTTTATTAACGAGAGCCACCTACATCAACCTCCAGTCGGATGTAGACTTAAATCATTTAGAAAACTGCATAATTCTTTGGATCCCAGCCACAGACTTAAAATAAAGCCTACCAATTATTCAATCAAACACCTTGACTTAATAGAAAAAGGATATGGTAACCATATAGCAATTTTCACTAGCGATGGTTTTGCCTTTTCCCCCCATCTCTAGATTGAAGAAACAAACCAATCTCAAACACGGAGTAAGACTAAACATTCCCTCTCTCGTTTTCTTCCTACATTCACAATTGTATAAGGAACTCTTTCTGAAAGGAAGTTCTGTTATTGCTTATGTAAATGTAGAAACCGTTTTGCCAAGAGACCTGGACTACTGAAATTATGCTGTTCAAACTATCTCTAGCTAATTCATACCACTTATGCAAACAACCAACATAAACTGGTCTTTGGAGACCATTGCCAAGGCAATAGTAAAGCCCTAGTTTAAGAGGCTTTTAAATACAATGAAATGCTTTCTTCTCACTAGTGTCAATAATGTATTTTAAAGTTTATACACCTGCATTTTAGAAATTAATTGATGGGCTTGCTACAAGAGAGTGCCACTGCGTTAAAGTTGGCAGTCAAGGAAAATGCAAAGGAATGCTCATTAAAGAAGAAATGATTGTCTATCACAAGGATAGCTAACCTTCTGCAGACCAAAGCACATGCCTGTGTCTGAATGTGCGCCCGAACCCCAAAAATGCAATGCACGCCCCGCCCCCCCGCATGCACCCGCCCTCCCTGTGCCCCCCGCCCCACCCCCACGCATGCGCAGCAGAGACCCTATGATCAGCTTGCTGGCGGGAGGCATGCGCATTTGCGCAGCGGAACTAAACTGGGGCAATGGCTCATGTGCCCACAGAGAGGGTGCTGTGTGCCACCTGTGCCACCTGCATGCCATAGGTTCGCCATCACAGGCCTAGCACAATCACAATGTTTCAAAGAAGAAGAAAATTTTTTGGCACTAAGTCCAGACTGAATTACATTATTATCAGACAGACAGAAACTTTATTTTGGTCATTGACCAACAACAACAACAACAACAAAAAATCATTCAGTAAAACAAATAAAGCAAAGTTAACCATTAACATCAATGATTACTGGAACCACGTGTAGGTGAAGCTTACCTATAACGTAGCAAAATTGGTTATATAACCAAATAATGCACATAACAATTATCCGATAAAAAAGATAATTAGTGGTGAATGTCCCTGTAGTATTGGCAGTATAAAAGAACATGTGGTTTCTATAGTACTCATGTCACAGGACAGTGTCATGTTTCATAAGGGTTTTCCCTCCTTATATTTCCCTTCCAAAATAGCTGTGGGAAGAGCATTGGTTATTACCTTTAAAGTCCTTTATGGTATCAGACCAGGTTATCTATGGCAGGGGTCTCCAACCTTGGCAACTTTAAGACTTGTGGACTTCAGCTTTGCTGGCTGAGGAACTCTGGGAGTTGAAGTCCACAAGCCTTAAAGTTGCCAGTGTTGGAGACCCCTGATCTAAGGAATCAGCTTGCCCCAAAGGTATTTGCCCACTCCACTTGATCTGGCAGAAGGGCCACGCCGTGGACCCCATTGGTCAAAGAGTTTTGGCTACCAGGGCCTAGAAGCAGAGCAGTGGTGGGTTGCTCCCAGTTCGGTCCGGTTCTTGTGAACCGGTAGTAACAGTGGCGGGAGGATCTGCTCACCCGCCTGGACATCATCATGAATGAACTGTGCACACGCAGAAGCTTCTGCGTGTGTGCACTCCCGTTGCAAACCAGTAGTGGAGGTAAGGTAGAACCCACCCCTGAAGCAGAACCTATTTTGCTGTGGCCCGTGTCTCCAGAATATCTCCCCACCAGAGGTAAAGTCTATTTCCACCCTCTGGGCCTTCAGGAAGAGAATAAAAACTTAGCTCCAGTTTTGCCCAGGCGCCACATCCGCATAGCCCGCACTACTGAGCGTCCGCCACAGCAGTCCCAGCGCAAGCATTGCTGCCCCGGGGCTTTCTTGGCAGGGTGGCCACTGGTGGTAGAGAGGCCTCCATGCAGGGCGGCGGGAAGTTGCAGAGGACTACAACAACAGGCCTGGGGTGTCCCGCCGATGGGCACAGGTCTCAGCAGGGATTGCTGAGGCACTGCAGGTGTTGCTGCTGCCGTCGCCTGCAGAGGCCCAGCGGTCCCCTTTGGCCAAGCACAGCTGTGGGTGAGAAGCGTTGGCTGTGTCTGGGCCGGCTGAGCTGTGTCTGTCAGGGCTGCTCTTAGAGCAGCTGCCTGGCGTCTCGCTGCCGGGCGCCTGGAAAGAGTAAACTGGACTTGCGGGAGGAAGGGAGGGCGGGTAAGGGTCCCATGAGGCTCCCTTCCCCAGGAAGTATCCGGCCTGATCGCTGTCCAGTCTAGTGACTTCTGAGATGGAGGGGCTTCCCGGGCTCACTGGTGGGCGTTCCGGTTAGTTAGGAATCAGGTGGGGGGGATTGTGGAGTGATCGGAGTGAAGAAGAGCAGGGGGAAAGGGGAGGCCTCCAGCGACCATCACCATAGAATGGGAAGCCCTCTCCCAGAGCGGCTGCTGTCCTGGCTGGGGTTTGGAAGCTGCAGAGGCAGAGTTTAGGGGAGAGAAAGACTTCCGCTGCTTCTGCTTTTGGCTTCACGCAAAGAGTCAAGCTGGTGCTGGACCCTGCAGGGAGAGCTGGCCAGGCCATGGCTTCTGCGTGAGTACTGGTGGTGGGCACCGGTGGCATTGGCTATGAGCTCAAGGACCTGGTGCTCACTGGCTTCGCCCACATCGACATGGTGAGGTCTGGGAGGCTCGCAAGCGGAGGATGGGGACAGGCTTGGTGCCTTTGGGCTGTTCGCGTTCTACACACACACCCCGTGGGAGGGGAGGGGCTCGATGGTGGCACGCGAAGGGAGCCTCTCTCTGCCGGACTCCCGGCTGTGAGTGTGCAGGCCACCCGGGGCCTCCTGCACCCCCAAAATAATAAGACCCCCCCGATAATAAGGCCAAACCCTTATTTCCGGGTTCAAAAGAAAATAAGATCCTTTCTTGTTTTCGGAGAAACACAGAATGTGTAAGTGGTATTGCCATTATGAGACACATAATTCAGGTGGGCATTTAAAGATCTTAACTTGCTCAATGGATTGCCTACCTAAATTCCAATTTTATGCATTTGGAGAAGGTGAAAATCTTGGTCTTGGAATAATTTATTCTTAATTCTTGCTCAGTGAAACAATCTGTAAGGGATCTCAAGGCTCTTTTAAGGCCAATGGAACACAGAATGACTGTGTCATCAGCATACGGTAGTAAATTGATAGATCTAGGGCAGCGTTGGTGAACCTTTTCGGCACTGAGTACCGAAACGGGAGCGCGCAGGCAGGAGCACCAGAACGGGAAGAGCACCTCTCTGGCGTGCACATGTGGGAGGGTCAGAAACCAGAATAGCAGTTCCCCGGTGCTGAGCTTCCAGTTTCAGGCATGTACATGCGCGCCGGTCACCTGGTGTTCTGGTTTCTGGCATGCATGAAGACCAGCTGGCCAGTGCGCATGCACACCCCGGAAACCAGAAGCTTAGAATAGAATAGAATAGAATTTATTGGCCAAGTATTTATTTTTTATTTATTTATTAATCAAATTTCTAGACCGCCCTTCTCCCGAAGGACTCAGGGCGGTGTACAGCCATATTAAAATACATAGATAGACAATGAATTTAAAATAATTTTAAAATGAAATATTTAGCCGGCCAATTGAACTAAAAATAATAAAACCAATTAAAATCAGTATAAAGTTTAAAATTTAAAATTTAAAAGCTAAAAAATCTAATCCAGTCCTGCGCGCCTGAATAAGTGTGTTTTAAGCTCGCGACGAAAGGTTCGGAGGTCCGGAAGTTGGCGAAGTCCTGGAGGGAGTTCGTTCCAGAGGGTGGGAGCTCCCACAGAGAAGGCCCTTCCCCTGGGTGTCGCCAGACGACACTGCCTAGCTGACGGCACCCTGAGGAGTCCCTCTCTGTGAGAGCGCACGGGTCGGTGAGAGGTATTCGGTAGCAGAAGGCGGTCCCGTAAGTAGCCCGGCCCTATGCCATGGAGTGTGATTGGACACACAAGGAATTTGTTTTGGTGCATATGCTCTCAGTGTACATAAAAGAAAAGAAAAAGAAGAAAGAAAGAAAAAAAACCTTCATCAAAGGTACAACATTTACAACACAAATGATGATCATAGGTTGCAATTTAACCCTTAGTGATAGCAACAAAAAGTTATAGTCATACAGTCATAAGTGGAAAGAGATTGGTGATGAAAACGATGAGAAGATTAATAGTAGTGCATATTTAGTAAATAGTTTGACAGTGTTGAGGGAATTATTTGTTTAGCAGAGTGATGGCCTTCAGGAAAAAACTGTTCTTGTGTCTAGTTGTTCTGGTGTGCAATGCTCTATAGCGTCGTTTTGATAGTAGGAGTTGAAACAGCTTCCCGGTGTGTGCATAACATTAGCCATAATATACCAATCCTCACAGTATCGATCCCCACTGGTCTTACCATTTTCTACAGGCTTTACTCTCTATAATAATATACAGTGACCACGATCTAAAGTCAGGAAACTAGTTAAGTCATCCCATACCACTTGGAAGTACTGCGCTAATTTCCTCTCTCCAAATTAGTGATTTGGAAACCGCTATTTCCTGGAATAAGTAACGTAATAGTGCAAACCCCTCTTCTGGCATCCCAGCAGGAATCGCGAACTAAAGGCCTTCCAAATACCGTTAAATTACATGTTATAGCTCAGCTATTTCTAGATGTTTATAAGTTCTCCATCTGTTAACAACAGGACTTAAAGATCTTAATATGCAACCACAAGCTATTTACATAGAAACAACCCACAAAGAGCTCAGATCTCCCCTCCCGCTGTTTAGAAGTACAGACAGTTAAGCATTTAAAGATGAATCCTTAAAACAGATTTGATTCCGTTTTTACTCTACACGCCTTATCCCGAGTAGGTATATTAGGTATACAGATGCATTATGTGTATTATAACAATGTTTTATGTACAGATAGTCCTCAATTTACAACTGTTCATTTAGTAACCATTCAAAGTTACAACGGCCCTGAAAAAAAGTGACTTATGACCATTGTTCATAGTTACGACCTTTGAGGCATCCCCATAATCGTGTGATCAAAATTTACATGCTAAGCAACTGCTTCATATTTATGACGGTGGCTGTGTCCCAAGGTCACGTGATCACCTTTTGCACCTATCTGACAAGCAGAGTCAATGGGGAAACCAGATTCACTTAACAGCAGCGTGACTAACTTAACAGCTTGCAGTGATTCACTTAACAACTGTGGCAAGAAGGGTCGTAAAATGGGGCAAGGCCCACTTAACAAATGTCTCACTTAACCACACAAATGTTGGCCTCCACTGTGATCGTAAGTCAAGGACTACCTGTATATAAATGAAACTATGACACTATTACAAGTAGTCCTTGACTTATGACCACAATTGAGTTCAAAATTTCCTTTGCTTAGCAAGATAGTTGTTAAGTGAGCTCTGCCCCATTTTACAACATTCTTTTGCCACCGTTGTTAACTGAATCATTGCAACTGTTAAGTGAATCACGTTGTCACTGTGAATCTAGCTTCCCGCACTGCTTGTCAAAAGTGGGCTGGGAAGGTTAAAAACGGTGATTCCATGATTCCCCCCTTCCCCCCCCCCCCCCCCAGACAAGGCAACTGTCATAAATACATGTCGGTTGTTAAATGCCTGAATTTTGATCACATGACAATGGGGATTCTGCCACAATTGTGAAGTGTAAAAACTGGTCATAAATTATTTTTTCCCCCTTTGCAGTTGTAACTTTGAACATACATTAAACAAACAGTTGTAAAACAAGAACTGCCTGTACTAGCCAATAAAAGACAATTTACCAATCGGGAAGATGTAGACCTTCTTATTATTATTATTTTTTTTACTGCTAAGACTCAATTCCTTAACTTAAAAAAAATTGACGGGATAAAACAATTTTTCAGGCTATTTTGCTCTTCGCTCCCACTTTGATATTGATGTTTTCTTCACTATGGGGAAAGACCGCTGTAGTCTGGAAATAAACATTAAACAATTAATGTTGCTTATCGTGCAAGTCTCAGGGACAATGCCCTGATAAAATGCACGGGCATAATCTGTTGATCAATATTGCTACAATGAATGCAGATGCACACACAAATTAATGTTCCTCACCTAAGGACACTTAAATCGCTCAAACTAAATGACGATTTATACCGAGTCTTAAATTTAGCTCACTGTTTTCTTTACTATTAATGGAGGCAAGGACACACATTTTACTCGGGCCACTGATGGCTTATTAGATGGTTGAAAGAAGCTGCTACGTATCTGTCCATATCTAAATAGAGAGCAGTAGTATTGGTGTTTTCGGAATACCACCAAAAATATTAAAAGAATGTTTTTTTTAACTAGACACCATCCCTTCTCAAAGTAAAATCATATTCAATGTAATTCCTGCTCTGAGATAGGACATCGCAGCCTTCGTGTTCTTCAACTACTTTTTCCATGTTTCTGTTGTGACCCAGTACCCCAAACAGGACAAACCCTCTGTAGTTAAATCAATGATTCCTTTATTAGGAGCACCAGCAGCCCTGGCAAAAAGTTTCTTTCTCAACACAGACTAACAAATCTGTCTGGCAGGGAAAATAGTTGTCTGCAACATCTATTCATCTCCGCCCCCTGCCTTTTATCCCCAGAGCTAGGGTGGGGCTTTGCTAGCAGTGGTGGCTCTTTCGTCCCAAGGATCGGCCCACGGATTTCCACTGCTCTCCTCTCCACTGCCTTCTGTGCATCCGTCTGTTTCTCCTCTTCCTCATTAGCCACCTCCGGACCTGGGGGCTGTTGACTCTCCATCTGAGGGATGAACGGCCCAGGCTCTGCCTCTCTCTCTCTCTCTCTCTCTGCCAGCTCCATTCCCTCTTCCCCCTGGGAGCTCTCAGGTTGCCTTGATGCTGACCCTGACTCCCACGCCTCCTCCTCATTTGCTGCTGGAGGGGCCGGAAGCCGACAGGCCACAACAGTTTCCTTATATTCAGGTGAGCCCTCCAAGGAGATGATGCAATTGCATCTAAGGCTATTTATTCCATTGTTGAGCTGTCATTATTATAATAATGGCATGGGGCCAGGTTGCCTATGGAACTGTCTTTGTCTCATTACATCAGCCTGTCTCACACGTTGAGGCAGAGAAAGTATACAGGTAGTCCTTGAATTACAACAGTTGGTTTAGTGACTGTTCAAAATTACAGCGGCACTGAAAAAAGTGACTTACAACCATTTTTCACACTTATGCCCGTGGTAGCATCCCCATGGTCACCTGATTTACATTTGGATAAATATGAGTCTCATATTTATGACGGTTGCAGTGTCCCAGAGTCACCTTCTCACAAGCAAAGTCAATGGGGAAACCGGATTCACTTAACAACCGTATTACAGGTAATCTGCAGGTTACGAGTGTTCCCTTTAGCAAACGTTTAAAGGTCCACGATAAAAATCCCCTAGCGCAGCGATGGCTAACTTTTTGCCATCGCATGCCAGGAGGGCGTGCGGGGGGGGGGGGTTGCGCGCACGCATGCCCACACCCATAATTCTATGTGCCCCATTGACTTACCTTCCTTACCGGCTCGGAAGTCCACACGCAGCATGCGCACGCAATACATGTACAGACTTTCTGCAAATGCCCAAAACACATTACTTCCTGGTTAAAACCAGGAAGTAATGACACCCGGGCAGCAGGTGTCGCTGGTGGTTCCGCGATCGCTACTGGATCGCCGAACCACCGGCCACAATCGCTACCGGATCGTGTGATCTGGTCAGAACTGGGAGTATTACACCCCTGTGTGGCATGCGTGCCATAGGTTCGCCATCACGGCCCTAGCATTTACGAACAAGTCCTGAAACTATGAATCTTGCAGCACCACAGCAATTGTTCACCCTTACGAACAACTGCAGAGGCTCTGCAACATTTGACCTGAACGCTGCCAGCTGAAATGGAGCTTCCAAGGGGCAGATCCACTTCTCCGACGCTCCTTTCGACCTCCAGAGGACTAGCCTGGCTCGTTGCAGACCGAAATGGAGCTCCGGAGGGGTAGATCTGTCCCTCCGGAGCTCCATTTTGGCATGCAACATGCTGGGGGAGGCCTGCGTAGGCCTAAATGGGGCTGCAGAAGGGCGCATGCAGCTGAGAGGCTAGAGTGGAGACTGCTTGTTAGATCTTCGCACAGTAAATGACCCGGTGTGGCAGGATGAGGTGGGGAGAAGCAATTGTGGGGAGCATGAGATATTTCAATGGGTTGGGGAGGCCTTGGGTGGATTTAAGCAGGTGGCCTCTTCCAACTCTAGGGAAGGCTGTAAAATTGGGTATGACTCACTTAACAATCGCCTTGCTTAGCAACAGAAATTCTGATCCCAATTGTGATTGTAAGGCGAGGATTACTTGTAGCTGGAGTAAAATAATCAGTGAATTTTCAGAGGGAGAACAGCCTAATGAACCATGGTGGTGCAGTGGTTAGAATGCAGAACTGCAGGCTACTTCTGCTGCCTGCCAGCTGCCTGCAATTTGGCAGTTCAAATCTCACCAGGCTCAAGGTTGACTCAGCCTTCCATCCTTCCAAGGTCACTAAAATGAGGAGCCAAATTGCTGGGGGCAATATGCTGACTCTCTAAACCGCTTAGAGAGGGCTGGAAAGCATTGTGGAGCTGTATATGTCTAAATGCTAATGCTAATAAATGGTACAGTCTCCAAATGCCTTTGCTTCATACAACTTACTAATTATTTGCTAGTTGAATGAACTGCTCCTTATAATATCAAGTGAAGATATGAGTTGCTGACATAAGGCCTCTAATTGGACATTTTATGAGAGCACAAATGAGGCCCTCAGTATCTGCAAGCTTACAAAAAGAGAAATAATGAAAAAAACACATAAGCAAGAAAAGGGTTTAGCAGCCGAGGTTGGGAGAAAGGTTAAAATATACAGCAGTTAAAAACTCTAGATAAGGTGTATGCAGATATAAGACAGAAGACCATGTGGAAATTACAATCTATATATATAAAAGGGAAAACCACTCACGTATTAATCATGAAATCTCCAGAACCGTAAAGCCTACAAACTTGAAATTTGCCAAGTATGTTCCTCTTGGCTTCTTGGTGCTCACTAAGGAAGGATTTTTCGAAATGACCATCAGAGCATTAGTATTTCCTATATTATTATAACATGCTCTGATGCTAATTAGACGTTCTACTCCCCCTCCCAACTTGAAAATAGAGAGAATGGGATAACATAGGACAGGCTTCTGTGGGGCCAGCCTCATGGAGAGAAGGGGCTAGAAAGCCTGAGAAAGAGAAGGGGATAAGAAAGGATCTATGGGGCCAAGCCTGAGGGAGAGAAGAGGATAGGAAAGGATCTATAAGGCCAGCCTGAGAAAGAGAAGGGGAGGGGAGAGGATCTATGGGGCCAGTCTGAGGGAGAGAAGGGGAGAGGAAAGGATCTATGGGGCCACCTGAGGTAGAGAAGGGGAGAGGAGAGGCTTCTGTGGGGCTAGCCTGAGGGAGAGAAGGGGAGGGGAGAGGATCTATGGGGCCAGTCTGAGGGAGAGAAGGGGAGAGGAAAGGATCTATGGGGCCAGCCTGAGGGAGAGAAGGGGAGAGGAGAGGCTTCTGTGGGGCCAGCCTGAGGGAGAGAAGGGGAGAGGAGAGGCTTCTGTGGGACCAGCCTGGGAGAGGAGAGGCCTATCATAACTACTCATTAATTTTCAAACTCTAAGTAGCGGATTTTGGTTTAATGGCAAATCTGGAATTCAAGGAAGGTTGAGCAAAACAGTGTCGAGAGCTGGAGGAAGAAAAACTAAGAATCAAACAACTGTTGGAAGAGTAGTGCACACACCACATGGGAGCTGTGATAGTACAAATAGTCCTCAACTTACAACCATTTGTGTAGTTACAAGGGCACTGAAAAAAGTAACTGACTACCATTCTTCATACTTATGACCGTTGCAGCATCCCCCTGTGGTCATATGATCAAAATTTGGCTGCTTGGCAACTGGCTCATATTTATTCATTCATTCCTTCATTTTACTGATTAGCCTTGGGCCATATCAAAGTACAGAGTTCCAGAAACAAATTATTATTAAAATTTGATAAAAGCAATTTAAAATAGAACTGGATAAAATACAATTTAAAATGAAATTGGAATAAAATACAGTCTAAAATAGGGTTCTTCAACCTTGGCAACTTTAAGACTTGTAGACTTCAACTCCCATAATTCCTCAGCCAGCAAACTGGAATTGGAATTGGAATTGTAGTTATGATGGTTGCAGTGTCCCAGAGTCACATGATCTCTTTTTGCAGCCTTCTGACAAGCAAAGTCAGATTCACTGAACAAACATGCTACTAACTTAACTACCATAGTAATTCACTTAACAAATGTGGCAAGAAAGATCGTAAAATGGGAACAAACTCATTTAACAATTGCTTTGCTTAGCAATGGAAATTTTGGGCTCAATTGCGGTCATAAGTTGAGGGCTATCGATATTATAAAATTAGGAATTGTTTGAGTTATGCCCGACTTGATGCCTTCCAGTCACGTAATTAAATTTAACTCTGTATACTCATTTTATAAGAAAATGTTACCCTGCTAATGAAGCTACTGCTATTGCTGTCAGGGTTCCGACAGATGCCCTAATTAAATCATGAGTCTCAAGCCAAGCTTCAAAAGAAATCCAGTTATTTATTAGAAGCAACATGTCAGCATGTACCCAAGTGAAGCCAGCTCTGTCCCACGTAATATGGCCCAATTATGACCCTGTTTCCCCCATCCTTCCAGGGTGTGTCATAAATCACATTCTCCAACGGAGCACTTTCACGGGCTGTAGAGATCACACCTCTCCAGCTGTTCCAAGTAACCTGGGATACAGCCTTTAAAAAGGTATGCGTGGAATGTGTTTCTGGCTGTGGCTGCCGTGCTGCTCTGGCAGTTTTTCCCCTTCCTGCCTATGGCAACTTGAGAGCAGGCCAGGAATGCTTTGCGAGTTGACAATTGCCCTATTGCCTGCAGATCAAAATGAAGTCATCTTAAAGCACAGAGTCTCATTAATACCTTTAGTCATAGAAGCTTCTGACTCAGAAACGGGGTCTGCTTTTTCTTCTCCATTCGATTCGTCAACTTCTGTTACAGTTGTTAGTTCAGGTTCACTTTTATAAAGCCGATAATCAGGACCCTAGAAATGAACCAGAAGAACACAAACATAGATTCATTCTCCTTGTTTGGTGTATCAGCACCTAATTGCAAAGGAATTTCCTGTCATGTATGAAAAAATTTGTATCAAAATCTGAAGCTCTGGTTCAGAAAAAGTCAAATTGTTCTAATTTCATAGGGAATAATTTCTAAACTTCTTTCTCTTTTTTCATTTTTGAGCTGCCAAAAACATCCTTTTGCCCCCTTCTTTTCCTTGCCTTATCATTTAAAGTCTTTAAAACTGTGTTCCATCTCCAATTTCGTTTTTATTCAAATGCAAATCATACACTCCCTCTGGCAGGGAGTTTTCTGTCATGATTTTACTTCTTTTTTTAACTTTGGAAAACACAATCCGCATGAATGGTTTTGAATAAATGATAAAAGAACATGTCGATAAAAATGGCACGTTTCAACACTTACTGCATACAGAATAGAACAGAGCAAAAAAATCTTGTTCTAACCGTCTTAAACGACAAGTTGTATTTTGTTTGAACCTAACACGGACATGCAACCAATCCGAGTCAAGGGAGACATTTATATTCAAAAATGTTGGGGGAGGGTGGAAGGAAAAAAAAAACCCATCCCAAAACAAAAATCACAAATGACAAACATGAATAATGTCCTTGAAACAAAAAAAATTAAACAAAAAGATGAAGCTGAGGAAGGGAAAGCAACATAAAATGGATAGGAAGGCCATCAAGTAAAATGGCAACCGTGCGGGAGAGGAGATAGGAAGGGTTTGTGATGCTCAGTGGGCGGACGATGTGGCAATGGTGGCCACTTACACAGTGAGCTCCATTTCTTTGGTAGCCTTGAACTTGATGAATCTTCCTCTCTTCAGGCAGATGGACGGGGCCCCTGCTATAACAGAGCAAGGAGCTGCTATCACTGGGCAGAGGGGGGATTATGGGAAGTTGCTCTGCAAAGTCATAGGACCGAGGGAGCGGAGGACGAGGTGGGACTACTTCCTCTTCCTAAAGATTGCAGAACAGTCACCTGATTTAGATGTGCTCATCTCTCACAAGACTTACACAACTTCTTTCAAATATTTCACAGCAGTTACAACATAGTTTGGGGTTAGAGCAGGGGTGTCAAACTCAAGGCCCGGGACACCGGATCTGGCCCGCAGGGTGCTTAGATCTCGCCCGCGGGGCTGCCCTGGAAACAGCAAAGGACCGGCCCTCAGTGCCTCTGCCAGCGAAAACGGCGCTCAGGAGGGCTGCGGAAGGTCCTCACAAGCTCCATTTTCGCTGGCGGAGGGTTGCAGGAGGCTGTTGCAGCCGAAAACGGAGCTTGGGAGCCCATTTTTGCTGGCAAAGCTCTTGGGCCACCACAGGAGCTCCTGATAGGGTGACATTGAGCTAGCCATGCCCACCCTGGCCATGCCCTCCCAATCCCGTCCCCCCCCCGAGGTCAAACACAACCCTGATGTGGTCCTCAATGAAATCGAGTTTGACACTCCTGGATTAGAGGGAAGCTGCTTTCGCAACAGAGGGAAAAATCCCCAATTATGTCAGTTAGATACACAAAAGTGGACGCAACTCTCTTTTCTTTCCATTTGTACGCACCTGGGTACCGTTTAAAAATAGGCCTTAGTTCCTCTCCACCACCACCCTCAAGCAAGTCCTTTACTTAGGACACAAATATAAGTAGTCCTCGACTTACAACAGTTTGGTTAGTGACTGTTTAAAGTTATCACAGCACTGAAAAATGTGACTTATGGCCATTTTTCACTCTTAAGACCATTTGTAGGATCCCCATAGTCACATGAACAAAATTTGGATGCTTGGCAACTGACTCATATTTATGATGGCTGCAGTGTCCTGGGGTCACGTGATCCCCTTTTGTGACCTTCTGACTAGCAAAGTCCATGAGGAAGTCAGGTTCACTGAACAACCACGCTCTTAACTTATCAACTGCCATGATTCACTTAGCAAATGTGACAAGAACGGTTGTAAAATGGGGCAAAGTTCACTCAACAAATAATTTACTTAGCAACATAAATTTTGGGTTCAATTGTGGTCGCAAGTCGAGGACTTCCTGTAGCTTTTTACATAAGGAATTATTCTGTTTCCTCTCCTATGAATTTATTTACAATTTTTGCTTCATTTTATGCATGGATATATCCCTATGCACATCAATGTTCAAATATACCTTCACCAAGGAATCATGAGAAGATTTTATAGCTTTCCCATATTAAAAGTCTATCCAGTTTTCTGAATATATTGATACTAACGTTTAAAGCAACTTTTTCCTGATATTTTACTCATACCAGGCACAGCACTTGCATTCGGCTTCAAACATTTCATTAAAACTGTTGTTTCAAGTGCTCAGCTCATAATTATAAGAGGCACACAAGCAAAGCAATATTTCTTTTTGTCTGAAATGTGTGTGTGATGAGGGACCAAAAAATAAAATCAATATTCAAATTTATATTCATAAGTGCAATCTAAATGCTTAACCTTTAAATGCACCCCACCTATAAATAACTACCTTATGAAATATACACATAAATGGAGAAGCAGGAGCTTAAGTCTGGAAGTTAAATAGCTTCTGTAGAATCTCAAAAAAAAAAAAAAAAGTAGAAAAACATACCTCATTTTTATATTTTGGTGAAAAGGTCTTTGATGCTATGAGACCTATTTAAAAACAAAGCAGAATGTTTAGCTTATCATAAATAATGGTTAAAAATTATGCTCGCAGTAGCACAGATTTGCAGTGATTTAGAGTTTCCATTATTTCCTTTTTGGTCTTTGGAAGTAAAATTGCATTTCATTGAAGAAGAATAAGTACAGCATTTATTCATTGTAGAGGCTTCTCTGCTAGTCCCGTAGATTCTGCAGGAAGTCAATATGCTAATTTACCTGCTTCCGTGGTGCTGTCTCTTTGCTGCTTATGTTTGCTCAAACCTTCCATTACATCCTGAATTCGCCACAGCTCTTTCTGAATCTGAGCACGCTGTATCCCAGCCGACTCACTCTGCCAGAGATAAAAGTTAGCGATGAGACGCCCTGCTTTTAATGCATCCAATTATTTTAAACTAGCATCATGCACCCTTTTATGTTCTGTTCTGAATCTACTGATATTTTCCTGGACCTAATTAAAAGGCTATTTTGCTGGCTTCTCTCAAGATAACCAAACTCTCAAGATAGTTACTGCTGCCTGCAATAGTTGGCACACGTAATTATGGAATAGCAAGTTCTGCCTAGTTGGAATTGTGCACAATGTGCACAGCAAAGACAATGGTAAGTGATGCAGCTCAGGTGAGATGGCCCAGAGCTCTGTTGTCTAGTGGGACTCTGGATAAGTATTCAAAGAGCCAGAAAGAAGGAAGGAAAGAAATAAGACCAGCCTTAAAAACTGAGTTGACAAGGGCATTCTCTGGCCCCCAGACCTTACACAGCTGGATCTTCTAAAAGTATGTTTTATAGATGGTAGGTAACTACTTGGACATTTGTCTCTCTGTCTTTTTAATTTCTTTGGCTTACTATTTTTACTGCACTTTGAATAATACTGCTTCTCCTAAAAGAGAAATAAATAAATAATCACATGTCCAAGAAGTTACCTACTATCAAAAAAACATGTTTTTAGAAGATCCAGCTGGGTAGTGTTTGGGGGCCAGAGAATGATGTTTGTGGATGGCTCACATTAAAATTCAGGGAACAATAGAAGAAAATCCCATAAGCCTGGGCAAACACACTCCCTATAACAGTGCCCAAACTGCATGCCCAAACTAAAAGGTGTGTGCACACAGGTGTGGACATGCCCGCACATCTGTGGACATGCATGCGCATGCATGGACATGCACAAAAGTGTACATGCATGCACATGTGCATGCACAGACGTGCGCATGTGCGGACATGTACGCATGCACAGCAGAGACCCAAAGACCAGCTGGTTGGCGGAGCATCCCAACACTGGCAGTGCAGCAAGAAATAAGATCTTTTTCTTTCTTGAGCTTCTGTTTCATCGTTTGCAGGGAAACGGAAGCTCACGAACGAAAAGCCACGTTTGTGACAGCAGAGGGTTTTGCGTGCCACCTCTGGTATACGTGCCATAGGTTCGCCATCACGGCCCTATAGCATAAAATATAACCAACGGGCTCAAGCACTTTTCTATGCCAGGTTTTTAAAGATTTCCAGCTCACCATCAGGGTGGGAGCTAAACAGATCATATGCCATTGCCATTAAATTTCTCTGTAACTTGCTAACCGTGTGAACTAGGGACTTTATTCATTATTTTTCTACCAGTATTTCTACTTCTTAAAATTTTCCCATGTGTAATAATGTAACCTTGGTGATGGTGGGTTTTTTGTTTTTTTAATAGTGTATAGTCTTTGTGGTGTTTTCAGTTACATTGAGCATCAGGAAGCGCCCCCCCCCCAATTGGTTTTGTCCTTATTAGAATTATTCAGATGGAGATAACTAGATATTTATCCTAAGGCAGGGGGGGGGGTCAACATCATGGCTTCAAAATCTAAGGGACCAGTTTGGACAAAACTCAACAGCACTTTTTTGTGCTGCTGTTGATAAAAATAGGATCGCCAGCATCTGATGACAGATATGGTACAAGAAGAAAGGGTGTCAAACTCGCATCATCATCTGGTCACATGACGTATCGCGACTCCCCCCCTTTGCTAAAATGGGAGTGGGCGTGGCTAGCACGTGACGAATCCAGCCCACGGTCTTTGACACCCCTGTCCTAAGAGGTTCAAACACTTTGCCTTTATCCACATTTATTGATTAACTCATAGTTTGGTGAGTCATGTAAAATCTCATAAATGGGGCATGATATAATACGTAACCTGTTATCTCTCTTCTGTGAGAGTTTAAGCAAAAGAGCTTGATAGCAACTGCTAAGCTGCTAAAAAGCTGCTGGATACTCCTAAACCCAATGCCCTGTATGCGGGCATCTAAAATGTGAAGCTCTGTGAGTTAATTTTTGAGGTAGATGTTTGAATTCCAAAGGAAAACACCTGGGTACCTACACCTGAAGAATTCCAATGAGGACAAAACATGTCATGCGGTGCCCCCAACTGACCAAAAACTGAATATACACTGTGCAAAAATAGAGAACCTGCCCTGAGTAATTATTGACCAAGATAAAGGAATTCATCAACTTGCTCTAGTTTTCACCATTTATATATAACTTGCAATCTTTCTACCATTTCCCCTCTGAAGCCAATTATTATGGCCTCTGAAAAAGAATCAATTTATAAATCAATAGTCCTCAGTGCACCCTACTGTTCGATGTATGCTGCAAATCATTATGTTCTCAGCCAACGAGACAGTTATATAGTCTGTTTACAATTCTCAACCAATATGCTTTACCATCATCACAAACTTTATTCATTTAGCCATTAAGCTAAAGGGATAATCCCTGTTCTGTCTTGAAATATTAAAAAACAACAACCAAGTAATTATTCTCATGCCTGTTTTACTTACATTACATGCTGCTGATAAACTCAGCAACCAATCTTTAACCTCATTCTTGGGCAAAACATTCCATAATTCACTTTATCACAGACATTTTCTAAACCAACGAATGCACAATAAGCATTCTTTCTCAACCTGAGGTATTTCTCAATAAAAGCAAAGTTCAGGTTTACACACTCTCTAGCTAGCATAAAGCAATATCCAGTAACTATCAAGTGTTATTCTTTGTCACCACCTGGACCCTTTTCCATCAAGTATTCTGGCCAAACGCTTAATAAACTAATTCCTCTACAGGTTTTTCATTCATTCTTGTTCTTTCCCCCTTTGTGTAGAGCAGAGGTGTCAAACTCACATCATCATGCTGTTGTCACGTGACATATTGGGACTTTCCTCCCCTTTGCTAAACCAGGTGGGGGCGTGGCCAGTGTGTGATGCATCCGGCCCGCGGGCCGCGAGTTTGACAACCCTGGTATAGAGGAACAATGACAACTTCCCTCCAATTGTAATCTTTATAACATGTTGAAACAAGACACACAACCAATCTAGAAGCAAACCATGCACGTATTTTCACATCTCTTCAATTTCATTATCATTTCAGCCATACCATTTTTTCCAACGTTCTCACGCCATCTAGGATTTCCTTTTCATGATTTCTTGAATGCTATTATCTATCGTATTAATTTCAATTCTACTCTTCAACGTATTATCATTCTATATTAGCAAATCTCTAGAACATCCCTTTCAGAATTCCCCCATGTCATTTTCATCCTATATCATTCAACCTCTTTTATTTTTTAATTCCATTCACTCAGGTAGAGCTTTTCTAATTAATCCTTCTGCCATTTTTTTCAAAACAACACTGCCTGTTTAAACAGCCATTCTATTATCCTTTTCTGCAACATAATCCATTATTTTGCAAAAAAAAAACCCAAACACCTAGCACATACCCGCTAAGTCCAAAACAGTATTTGTGATTTACATAATTAATATTTTCTCATGGTGACTCTGGGTGGCTTACGGAAATAAATCCCCAATGGAAAACCCAATAAACCTCCCACTTCCTGCTAACTTCACAACAATCACTTGATGGGCTCCATATCACCCTGGAGTCTCCAGACCTGCTGGCAAAACTGTGTGTTCAGGGCCTTTTGAAAGAAGTGGGGGCCAATCTTATTTCCCCAGGTATGATGCTACCACAGAGAAGGCACCATTTGGTGGACCTCCGTAGGAGAAGAGACCTGTAACATCCCTTGCCTCCCTGCTCTGAGGAGATTTGACATGGAAAAGATGGTGCTTCAAATAACCTGCTCCTAGACCATGCAGGGAGCTACAGATCATTAACCCCCATACCCAGAAAATGCTATGGAACAAAGTTTATTTTATTTATTAGATTTTTATTTATTAGATTTTTTATTTATTAGAATTAGATTATTAGAAGTTGACATTCTAGTCACACCTGAACCTCGCCTGTCCGTTCCAGCTGCTCCTGCATGTGGTTCTTTGTGATTGTCACATCATATTCTAGTTTGTCGTATTCTCTCCAAGCTCTCTCGAGTTCCTGAAAACAGAAGTATATACATATATAAAAATATCTATATCATATTTTGGTGGCTTGCCACAAAGGTGCGCACATACTTTACAAATCCAAGGACCATACTCTGTTAAGAAGTAATGCAACATCTGATTTATCGACATTCAGTTAACACTGAATGTCACCTCCTATTGCTAGAAATTTCATCACTAGTGGTCTAAAATAGGAAAGCTAAAAGCCACATTTAAGTGGCATGTGGGTGGCACTTTAGGTGGAAGATTAGTAGGATCATCTGAAAATAATTATTTTCTCATTTCCCCTATTCAGATTTACTAAAAAGCATCCATGCTGGCATTTCAGCTGTCTGGCTAATTGAACAACACCTTGGCATTTTCAGGGACAGTCGAAGTCCAGAGATAGCTTGACTCCATCCAGGGCCTTTCCTTACAAAACCAAATACTGTGACAAAGTGGGTATGTAGAAGAAAAGGAGCAAACACTGAACCGACAGGGAAGCAGAAGGCAACATCTGGAGCAGTGGTGAAATCCTCCGTGGATCACCACTGGTTCGCTGCCTGTGCATGCGCAGTGCACGCAAAAGGCATGCTGCGTGCACACATGAGCAGCCTATGCAAAAAACACGCTGCGTGCGCATGCACAGCACATGCAAAAGCACACTGTGCACGCATGCGCAACACACACCAAACGTGTGTTTCGCGCAGAAAAAGATGATTTCATTAGGTAAGTAGAACAGCGGTTGGGGGGAGCAGCTGTGACATGTGATTTAGCTTCACTAGAAAGCAGGATTTCCTGCTTTCTAGCGAATATAAACCAGGCGGCACAGCTGATTGTTGGAAATAGCGGTTTGGACAAACTGGTAGCTTTTTTTAACTACCGATTCGCCCAAACCAGTAGTTTTTATCACTACTGGTTCACCTGAACCAGAGCAAACTGGTAGCATTTCACCCCTGATCTGGAGACTGATGGCTATCCCAAGAAGGCAAGAGAGCTATCCATCAACTGCCAGGATCACAAACACAAGCAGCATATCCTGGTGGTATTTCTGGTGGAAGCCTGGCTTTGGAGCTCAGCTGGAGTGTCCAAAACCAGCTCTGCTTAAGAGCAGAACTTGGAGGTTGACCTTGACCAACAACCAGAATAGAAGCAACCTCATTGAGGTAGTGCCTCATCTTAACTAGTGCCAGAAGTTTTGGAAGTAAGCAAAAGTTGTATGTTACTTTAGAGACTTTGTGACTTTTGTTTGGAAGAACTGAATATTGAAGTCATGGCAATATCAACTCTGAAGGCCTAGAAAGGTGAAGTTGGTGTGGAGCAATTATCTGTTGTTGGGGAAGGTGTGTGTTGCAACGAAGTAGTATATACAGAAGGGTTACACTGTGATGTGTCCAGTCCTTGAAAAGCAAAGAACCCTCACAAAAGAGATCAATACTTTCAAAATGATAAACAATAATGCCAGTCATACTCTCTCACCCAACCCACCTCACAGAGTTGTTGTTGTGGGAAAAATGGAAGTAGGAAGGAGTATTGGATATATTCAATGCCTTTAGTTGTAAAAGTAATAAAGGTGGGATACAAATAAATAAAAAATCATTTAATATACATTTTTACTAGATAAATATGAGAAGGATCTGTCATCTTTTCAGATGGTTGACAACTCAACTCTTCAAGGGGAAATCGGTCTGCACAGTTTCCTTTATTTATTAGGAACTAATATTTTTTTAATATTGCTTTTTGTAAATGGTAAAATATAAAACCGAAAAACAAACAAACAAAACTAATATTTTAATTTGAAAAAGAAACTTGCAGTATTACTGATGGAGAGGGAAGTCCTCCGTAGACTTTCTCTATTGTCACTTGGGTTGTTTCTTGGATTTACTGGGTTGTATTTAATATCAGTTTAATGAACTCATGGAAGGAGATCCAACAGAAGAGTTGGTGCAAGCTCATTTCTGTCCCTTCACTCCCATCCATTACTTGCCATGAGTAATGCTTCCCTGTTCTTTAGTATGGCATAAGTCTTAAAAAGATTTCAATGTGGATATTTCTTCTAAAAAGTGTCCGTTCACTTGCTGCTTGGATACAGTTCATTTGTCAGTGGATTTATAGCTATATTAGTTACAACCACTGAGCTGGGCCTGACGTCTAGTGACCAAATGGACAAATCCTGACTTGTCCCTACAGATGACAATCTATAGCTATTCCAGGTGCATTACAATAATATTTCTAATCCAATCTATCCACTGTAATCATTGTCTTCCCATCTTCTCCCCTCAACTGTGCAATGCATTTGGTTGTATTTTCCTAGTGCAACCCCAACACGTATCATCTGCAGAAATAATAAGCTTCTACTTGCTAATTATTGCCTCAAAGGATTGTCCCAGACTGACTTATTTGGTTCTTCTTGAAGTCCATTATATTCTTAACACCTCCCTCTAAATCAATCATTCAAAGTCAATAATTATCTTTGTTTTTCCTTCATGTCCACCAATCATAGTATCTATTATCACTGAGAAAAACACTGCTTTACCTATTCTGATCTGTATGATGATACAAATGTGCATATGTCATGAACCTGACTACATTTGTCACTGCCTTCCAGAGTAAGATTAATCTATTTTTCCAGAAGTGGTCCCTCTTTTTCCGTTCTTGAGTTTAAGAAAATACAAATGTCTACCATTCTCATTTCATGGCAATCGTTGTGAATTGACAAGTGGCATTACCTTCATCTTAATATTTTAGATTAACCCAGGTTTTTCATTTTCCATTTTATTTTCCTAACGAGCATTTCTGCAACTGCTGTAGAAATGTCCATAAATTGTAACTGAATGTTCTGGAGAACTCTGAAATCTTCTGTTTCCCCCGCTGAACCTTGTCAAATAGCATTCAAATGATGCCATTCTTCAGGCATCTGTATGGATGCAAGCTGCCACTTTCATCTGGTGAATATAATTTCAGAAATTGGTCCCACAAAGATTCAGAAATGAACTGGGATGGCAGGGAGAGGAACTGGAGAGAGATGGGAACAAACATCCAATAGTTCTCCAGAACATTTTGCTCCCAGAATCACCAAATGTTATATATTTTACTTTCAGTGGACAAAAGGTGTCATCTGCATAGCTCTAATTCTTTGTGTTTCATCCTCCGATTTTGTTTCCAGCTGCAATCTCTTCCAATATTGCCATTTTTCTAAAACTTTTGCCATGTAAATTAACCATAAATGATGACAAAACACATTATTGTTTCACTCCCTTCCCTACACTGAATCTCTTTGTTTCCTCAAATTCCGTTCTTACAGTAGCTTCTTGTTTATTTTGAACTCTGCTCAGAAGAATAATCAAGTCCCTCGGCATGGGGCATGCCTGTTAGCCTTAATGTGTTCCACATTTTGGCTCCCGCTACCTGATCAAAGCCTTCCTTTAGACAATAAAGCAGGGGTAAACCTCCTTAAATTATTTTGCTCTCTTCATTATCCACATTAGCTATCTAACCTTAGGTTACCCTGCCTTTTCTGAAAACTATCTTCAATGAAGCTTCTGTTTTCTCCTCTTTCCCCAAAACAGAGATGACAGAACAAGGCTATGGCTAATCTTTTGCAGTACAACTCTTAACAGATACTGTACTGTTACAAGATATTCTATGACTGTTACAGATATTGTACTGCCAGTGTTAAACAGGGGCTAGTGCAAACGTTATTTTTTTTTATTTAGCATATGGCAAAATGTTAAAAAGCAATAGCAGTAGCACTTAAGACTTATATAAGGCTTTACAGCCCTCTCTAAGTGGTTTACAGAGTCAGTCTATGGCCCACCAATGATCTGGGTCCTCATTTTACCCACCTCGGAAGGATGGAAGGCTGAGTCAACTTTCAGCCGGGTGAAACTGCCAAACTGCAGTCAGTCGGCAGTCAGCAGAAGTAGCCTGCAGTACTGCACTCTAACCACTGCGCCACCCCGGCTCACCACAAAAAGCATGTCACAATTATATTCTCAATGAGCAAATATGGAACTATTTAAAACCCAAAGATAGACTGTCAATATATAAATATAGTCACAACATGATGAAGTGTATGTGCTCAAAGGACCGTGTTCCATAATATGTCACACTGTCTGCTTTGGAGCACGACGATTCCGTTGATGGAGGAGACTAGGGCACCTGCCATGTTGGGTCCTAATCTTGTTAAGAATTGACCAGGTCTTACTGGGTAGATGGAATCCTTTTGGTTCAGCTGTAGAGCAGGGAAAGTGCAAATGTGCAAAGGATACATTTGTTCCTACATAAACACTACCATATACTGTAGGGCAGTGGTTCTCAACCTTTATAGTGCTGCGACCCCTTTAATACAATTCCTCACGATGTGGCGACCCCTTTAATACAATTCCCCACGATATGGCGACCCCAACCATAAAATTATTTTCGTTTTGAATTTATCGCGCCTGAAGCCATATTGGCTAGCGATCTGAATTGCTTGCAATTGCCTTGAGGACGGAGGCATTAAAGCGGAGACTCCTCCCCTATTAAGTTTATCGCACCTGAAGCCAGATTAGGCTAGCGATTGGGAGTGATTGCAGCTGGCTTGAGAGGGAGACATCAGAGCAAAGATTTCTCTCTTTTTTAATTCATCGCGCCTGAAGCCGAATTCAGCTAGCAATTTGAAGAGCCTGCAGCTGGCTTGTGGAGTCAACCATTGGAGCGTGATTCTTCGACTCGCAAGTATACTTCCCCTATTTCCGATGGTCTTAGGCGACCCCTGGCAAATCGTCATTCGACCCCCAATGGGGTCCCGACCCACAGGTTGAGAACCGCTGCTGTAGGGTCTGATATTTTAAAGCAGGGTGGATTTGATTTAAATCACAATTTAATTCAGGATTTAAATCACTAGTAAAAAGGCTTGATTTAAATCAACTTGATTTAAATCATAATTTTTAAAGATCAACTGACATCTCTGTGCTATAGCGGCTCCTCCTCTGACCTGCTGTTGACTCTGAGTCCCAATATTGCAGAATATACAGCCTCATGCTACATAACTAAGCTCCATTTCATGCTGAATAAACTAAATTATTAATGTATCTTAACTGGAATATTATCTTTAGATAGATGTTTACTCCAAAAGCATTTTATTAAAATAAATTTGTTAAAAAAAATCCGATTTAATTTTTTAAAAAAATCATCAATTCTTATCTACCCTGTTTTAAAGGTAAACTGCAGTTCTTTCAGAGGTGCTGAAAAGATGAGATGGTGGATTTTAGCTATTCCAGCTAACTGCCAAGAACACTAATTTGGATTTCTGCACGGAAGAGGGACTAGAACTTAGTGGCCTAAATAGTCTCTTCTAATTCAATGATTCAGTATTTATAGGAAATACTATATCTTCTAGTTGAGTTGAGTTGAGTTAGTAAATATGGGTGTTTGAAAAATTTTGAGTCTGGACCAAAATGAAACATCCTGTATCTGCTCCCCATCCTTTGTAGGGAAAAATAAATCAGTAGTTTTAATTTCTTAATTTATGAATGTTTGACATAGGTGAGCAAGGACTCCAACATTTACAATTAGTAAGGATTAGTAAGGATATTACGGTGTCTAGTATATTGCCTGAAAAACTTGAAGACGTGTGGACTTCAAGACCTGGGTGGGGAATTCTGGGAGTTGAAGTCCACACACCTTCAGGCTGCCAAGATTGAGAAACACTAATCTAAATCCTTGCGTAGCACACATTACTCTGGAAAAATAGTATTTGGATTTTTCACAGTACCCTCTAGGTATTCCACTATGTGGAACAGACTAGTGTTCCACACAGTTGTTTAACAGCTGGATTCTTTAATTACAGGTAGTCCTTGACATAAGACCACAAGGAGCCCAATTTTTGTTGCTATGTGAGAAATGTGTTGACCTTTGCCCCATTTTAAAGACTTTTCTTGCCACCGTTGATAAGTGAAACACTGCAGTTAGTAACACAGTCGTTAAGTGAATCTGGCTTTTCCATTGACTTTGCTCGTCAGAAGGTTACAAAAGGTGATCACATGACCCTGGGACACTGCAACTGTCATGAATATGCCAAACATCTGAATTTTGATCACAGGACCCTGAGGATATTGCAATGGTCGCTAAGTGTGAGAAATGGTCGTAAGTCACTTTTTTCAGTGCCGTTGTGACTTGAAAGGGTCATTAAATGAACTGTTGTAAGTCAACTACCTGTAATTGTTCATCAAGACTAAGTAGGCTGTGTCTAAGTCTAGGCATCTAAAAATAGGATGTCTAGCAGCAGATAGGAGTTTGATAAAGAGCAGCTTGCGGATAATAACGCCAAAAGAGCACAGATGGAAATGGCAAAGGAAAAGGCTAGGGATCTGATTTATTTTGACTACAGAAACAAGAAACTGAAAGATTTGGGGTGATATATTTCCATGAAATAGTTGTGGAAATGACAGCTTGAATAGATACATCAGTTTGATGACCTCAGGATATTTTAAGATACGTAATTTGTCTAATGAAGAATTCCAGCTTTTGCTAGAACAGGCAGCACAGATTTTACTAATATTTTTTTTTACTTTTTTTAAAAATAAAGGCATCATTTATTCCACTGTAGCAAAACAAAACTTCCATCCAGACTTTCTAAACCTGCTACAGATTTGGCAAATCAAAGACGAATTGGTATTTGCAAGTATGTAATAAGAAAAACACCCAGACAACGCTACAATAAGAGACATTGTAAGCACAGCAGTGAGTTTTACTAAGGGAAAAGAATTGCATTTTCTTACCGCCGTAGCCCGAGATACTTCTCGACAAGTGCTAAGCAGGCCATTCTGTAAATCATCCCTCTGCAAGATGACATTTTGTATGGCAGCTGGATTTTCTGCATTCATTTGTATCTCTTGGCTGGCCGATAGCAGAGCTTGCTCAAGCGTATACTGCGGTAATAAAAAGAGTAATTTTTTAATGTTCTGCATCATTGGACTGATTTTCTTTTTACGTCACTTATCAATGTTCTGATAATAAAGCGGGCAAAATAACATAAATCTGGAATAATAAATATAATTATCCTACTTTTTCCTTGTGCAGCTGCTGAAGCTTCTCTTCGAGGGCCTGCACGACTTTATCTTGTTCACATAACCGGCTAAGCTTCGCCTAGTGCAGAAGAAAAGTTGTGGGTAATTTGTGCCACTAGCTGCTTTGAAATACTGACTATTGATAACGTAGACATGTCCGTAAAAAGATTGGAAAAACTGTCCAACAGCAGATCTTCACTTTTCAAGACAAAATCATGGATTTGGCTGGAAATAGAAGTTCAAACATCTTTATCAATCCTCTTAGGTACCAGTGGTGGGATTCTATCGGTTCGGGCCCGTTCGGGCGAACTGTTAGCTTGAACAATCAGACATGAGTGAACCGGTTCGCTCCAGTTTTGAAGGGGGCCTGCCTGCCTGCCCCTGCGTTATACTCACATATATTTTCATTTCTGAAGCCCACTGATAGCCGCAGCAGAGCGGATTGCCGCGCCTCAGCTGTTTTCCTTGCCGCCAGCAATGCGGAAGGTGAAATTTCTCCAAACTGCGCAAAGTGCGTGCTTAGCGAACCGGTTGTTAAACTGGTAGGATCCCACCACTGGTCTCTCTGTATGTATGTATATCTCTAGATGTGCACATAGAGCTTAGTTTCAAGTTCAGGTACAGGTAGTCCTCGACTTACAAAAGTTCATTTAGCGACCATTCAAAGTTATAACGCCACTGAAAAATCTGACTTATGACCGTTTTTCACATTTACAACCTTTGCACACACACCCTGGTCACTTACAACCACAGTTGAGCCCAAAATTTCTGTTATAAAGTGAGACCATTGTTAAGTGAATTTTGCCCTATATTACAACCTTTCTTGCCACAATCACTGCAGTTGATTAGTTAGCAACTCAGTTGTTAGTGAATCTGGCTTCCCCATAGACCTTGCTTGTCAGCGGATCACAAAAGGTGATCCCATGACCCCGGGACACTGTAACAGTCATAAATACATGTTAGTTTCCAAGCATCCGAATTTTGATCACATGACCTTGGGGCTGCTGCAACCATCGTTAAGTGTGAAAACCGGTCATAAGTCACATTTTCCTGTTGTAACTTTGGTCACTAAACAAATGGTTGTAAGTCGAGGGCAACCTGTACTTCCAGATATAAACTGACTCATCTTGGTGCTATGACCTATGTCAGGGGTGTCAAACTCGATTTCACTGAGGGCCGCATTGGGGTGTGTTTGACCTCGGGCATGGCCAGACTGGGCGTGGCCAGCTCGATATCACTCGTGTGATCAAATGCCACTTTTGCTAGTAGTTTGTTTTGCTAGCACTCTGCCAGTAAAAACGTAGTTTGTGAGGGCCGCGTGTGGCCCTCATGAGCTCAGTTTTCACTGGCAGAGGCACCACGGGTTGGTCCTTTGCTGTTTCCAAGGCAGCCCTATGGGCTAGATCTAAGCACCCCATGGGCCACCTGACCTATGTGATCTATCTTAGGTACCTGCAGAAGATATTGTACATTTTTCTTAATGGTTCAAATTTGTCTCAAGGTATAACTCAACTCTTCTGCAAAAAGATAGAGTTATTAGATCGTTCACTTACAAAAACAGCAGTTTAATTAAAAAAAATTTAAAAAATCAATATTCAGAGCGCTAAAAGTACTTACATCAATATCCAGTTCTTCTGATCTGTATTTGTACAGAGTAGACCTACTTTCATCTTGTGTCAGCTATAATAAGGAAAAACACTGCCATCAAACCACTTCACTAAAATCAAGCCAAACCATGCATTCCGAAGCGAACATTTAATTAAGCATACATTACTTCAGATCAAAATGTTAAGCACTTAATATGCCTTAATCAACATACACTATGTAAATTCATTCATAATGGATGCCAAATTTAGACTGTCAGAAAGGAGAACTGTTTTATTCTTGCTGGAAAGCTTCCCCAAAGATGAAAATGGAATGGCATGTTATCTGTTGAGCTTCAAATAATTATCATAAAATTAACTAAATTTAATTTTGTTAGCCACTCAAATAAATAAGAACCCCCCCCATGAAGCAAATTAGGAGTACATAAATCAGTGATACCAAGGATCTGACATCCTAATAGCAGAGATTAAATCTGCATATGAGAATTCAGAATATGAAGCTCCTTCCTGCCTTTATTTTACCTTTCAGGAAAGCTGCATAAAACTCTTACTTGAGATGTATAGAAGAGATTATTCTCAGTTACGTCTTACAACAATGAAAAACAGAAAGACAATCGCCTATAGATAGGGCCTACTACTCTGGGTGTATGTCACGTTTTCTTTTAAAAAAAAATGCTTCTCACACAACATTGTGTATAAAAAGATTTCTCTGCCTTGTGTGGGGTGATGCACTAGTAGTTCGAAATGCAAAACACTGAAGGAACGTAGGAATTGAGAAGATAAGCATTTAGAGAAGAGTTCACTGCTACACAGGGGCAAAATAGCCCATTCTAGATAAATAGACTGGGAATTTCTAAAAACAGGAGGAATGTTGGTTACATGAGATTGCCCAGCTTAGTTCTACAATAAACTGTCGTTCTGATACTTACTTCCTCAAGCGATATAAACTTCTAAATGGAATGGCAGCTAGTGCAATCAACTGTAGTGTGAAGGAAATGGGTCTATTCCAGGGGTGTCAAACGCAAGGCCCGCAGGCTGGATGCATCACGCACTGGCCACGCCAACGCCCGGTTTAGCAAAGGGAGACAAAAGCCGTGATACGTCACGTGATCCTGCCGTGACACCGTGAGTTTGACACCCCTGGTCTGTGCCATATATTCATTCTCATCTCTACATTTTAAGACTGCTGATTAGCACGGTTCTTTTTTAAAAATAATTCTGAAGAGGATAACTCCATGGAATTGAGGCAAAATCTTGTGAGCAAATCCACAACTTTTGCATTAATAAATGTACAGAGGCCCAACACAGATGTAATGCCCTCATGTGGTTGTGAACACTTCCCCATTCCTTTCCACTCTTTAACCATGATCGGGTGCCAGGTCTGAATCAGCAGCAAATTAATTTTATAATTAAAAGGATCACCAGAGTTTTAAAGAGATGCTTTAAAATAAATTTGCAAGTCTGAAGTAAAAGGACAAGTGAATTTGGAGCCAAAGTGATGAATGGAGACACAACTTTATGGTCAGGAGAGTGGAAGAAAGGAAAGAAAAAATGCCTCAAACACATATGCCAATTGTTACATCTGTACTGAGGCCATCACAATAAACACTTTACAAAAGTTCTGAATCCTTCACAACATTGTTTAAGTTGTCAGTTCTCCAAATATCAATTACCCTCCTTACTTTCACATTCATGCACGGTTATTTTTGTGTATGCAATTAGATTAGAAGCCTAACCTCATTGTGTTTAAAACAATAAAACTGGAAAGACAAAAGATGAGGCAAGGATTTAGCAATTCAAATATTTCAATCACAGAACAGATCCGCCCCGAAGGTTTTTTGTTTTTTTTAAAAAAAGTGTTTCATTTCAAGGCATCTATCCTCATGCAAATGCGCTTGGTGACAATCTGAGGGAATGCACTGTGTATTAAAGCCATATAAATAACTTTGCTTTGAAATGAACATTTAATGAAATGAGCACTGGAAGATGAAAAAGCCACAGCACCTTTAAATTCAGAAAGATTAAATATTTTAATTTGGAATGATATTTAGTACCTTGTTTTACAAACCCACTTGAATATATTCTACACAATTCACCTTGATAGGAGAAAGAATTGAAGAATGGAAATATATATATATATATGTATTTTAATGATAAAACAGATATGCTCAAATATGGTTGATGTAAATCTGGCCAAGCTCTCAAAGGAGAAAGATATGAATCAATCTGCAGAAATCATAGGATGAAATATATGTCTCCAGCTATCATTTTTAATGAAGTTATAGACAATTCTGAATCTAAATTACCTATTTTTTAATATCCTAAAACTGAAGCAAATGCACTGATAATTGCCTAAACTTCTTGAAACAATGTAATCTATCTAATTAACACTCTGTGTTTCTTAAAATAATGACAATTATCAACAGCACATTCTACCATCTCACATTTTCAGAAATGCAATTTCAGAAGGAATAATGATTCTTATGTAGCATTTGTCCATAATGTAAATAATATGCTACACTTCAATGGTACTGAAGTTAACATACTGTCTGCTTTCAAACAAACCATCATTTTCAGTTAGTTTTTAACTTTAGCTACACCGTTGATACTACCTTGAATTGAAGCACAGATAACAATTGTACTTTAAATTCAGTTATAGACTTAGAATCAAAGGGAATTTCTATTGGCTCCAGAGTATTTAATCGACAAAAAACAAAAAGAAATAACAGTATCCTCAAGTCTTTTCCAGTGGCTTGAAAATTATGTTCTAAGGAATAATGCTGTCAGAGTTCTTCATTTTGAAAACTGCCAATGGTAAAATAATATTTCATGGAATGACAACTTGTCCACCGTATCTTCTGATCTCCCTCACATGTTGAAAAATGTTGTAAACATCTACGTACCCCCCAAATAAGGTCTGTTTAAGATGGAAATAACTTCCCAAGTGGAAAACAGCAGGTTCACTCTATTAACTAACCTAATACCATCCACTGATTTTTTTGGAGGATAGTTGAGGGAGGGATATTGAAACTCAAAAAGAAAAGGCAGCAGCAATAGCATTTAAATCAGAGTGTGAAACTCGCAGCCCGCAGGCCAGATGTGTCTCGCGCTGGCCACGCCCACAGCTGGTTTAGTGAAGGAGGAAAAAAACTATGATACGTCATGTGACCACGTGAGTTTGACACCCCTGATTTAAAAGTTTAAATGATGGGCAAAATAAAGTGCATTGAAGGTAACTCATTCTGAAATCTAAGGAAAAGATAAAGGCCCTATTTCCAACTTTTTATTCAAAAAGTGCCTAGATGTTTTAAGAGGCTTGATGTTATGTCCATGTCCATGTCCATGTTTGGTCTCATAATAAAACCCCACGACTCAAGAGACAGTACTATCTAGTGCCCAAACAACAGTACTGCATACCAGACTGTCCATTATCTTCCAGACAGGTGATAGTGTTTCCCCACCTTTTAGGGCAAGGGTCCCACAAACCCCTGGTTGGTGGACCGGTACCTGGCTGAGGCATGCCAGAAACTGGGTCGCGCAAACAAGAGAAGCCCCATCCGCGGGATGCAGGCAGCATGCAAAACCATGACCCCTCTGGTCCATGGAAAAACCTATCTCCGTGGAACCGGTCTTTGGGGTTCCCAAAAGGTTGGGGGCTGCTATTTTACTGGCAAGGGCTTAATGCCAAAACAAACCATTGGCCCCTCTAGTTCAAGAATTGTTTTGGGATGGCTCCAATTGCAGAGATCAAAAAAGGGGTGAAATCTAAAAATTTTCCCTACCAGTTCTGTGGGCGTGGCTTAATTGGTGGGTGTGGCTTGGAGGTCAGGTGACTGAATGGGCATGGTCAATAATAATAAATAATAAAAATAATAAAGTATACAAAACTTGGGAGGCACTGATCTACCTTCTTTAAAAATAGAGGCCCCGATCTACCAATTGCCTTTTACTGAGGCACCAGTCTACCTTCTTTAAAAATAGAGGCCCTGGTCTACCTTCTTTAAAAATAGAGACACCGGTCTACCTTCTTTAAAAATAGAGGCCCCGGTCTGCCAATTGCGTTTTACTGAGATGCCCCAGTCTACCAAGTGCCTTTTTTTGGCAGGCACCGGTCTACCTTCTTTAAAAATAGAGGCACCAGTCTGCTAGCTGCCTACAGCGCTGATCAGCTGTAGTGTGGCTCTTTGAAGTGCTGCGGCAGTCATTTAAGGCCCTTTTCAGCTATATCACCACCGAGAGCTTCAGGGACAGAGAAGAAGAACAGCGAGGCATGGGCAGTGGGGTGGGGGCAGGGATTTCTGCTACCGGTTCTCTGAACTACCTGCTCCCATCGCTACCGGATCATTCTATCCGGTCTGAACCGGGAACATTTCATCCCTGGATCAAAACCTTTTTCACCAATACAGTTCTACCAGCTTCTCCTCAAGAAAATACCTGCGTCCTTCAGGTATTCCATAAGAAACGTGGCAATTATATTCATGACACCTCACAACTCCATTTTTTTTTTGTACATGCATAATTTAAAAATGTTGCTTGGAATTCAGCATGAAGCCTAAGGGCACTAGAAAACTTTGGCAACTTTGAGAGAGTAAAGAGGGGAAAGAACCATTTCAAATGCAGTCAAAATGCCGCAATGAACACATGGGATTTATAACTATTACTTCTGATAGTTGTAACATTAATATATCATATGTTTGCCAAGCACTATTTTAAAAAGATGAATTTATCATGATTAGCTATTCTGGAAATGGTATATATCAAAGCTAATATTTAAAATGCAGAATTAAACAAAATGGGCCTTTGGATGGGTCCAAACTGCCTTTGGACTGAGGATACTGAGGACTGAGAGATGTGGAAAATGTAGTTAGTAGAATGTCTTCCTCCAAAATGATGCCCTAAATCCATCATTTCCTATCTCATTCTGATAATATCGTCACACCTGGAAGCTTAGTAAAATGAAATAAAATAGAATATTTCTAAATAATTCTTGGCAACACAGATAAAAATGGATTGACAAAAGAACTCCCTCTTCAAACTTTTGGACTTCACAAACAACAAGGCACTTCCCATAACAACTGCTTGGAGAGCATATCCTCTGCAGGGGTGTCAAACTGGCGGCCCATGGACCGGATGTGTCACACACAGGCCACGCCCACCCCAGCTCCATGAAGGGAAAAAACCGTCGTGATACGTCACTTGACGGCAACGTGACGCAGCGAGTTTGACACCCCTGCTCTATGGGTTCTAGGTCCACAGAGGGCAACCAGCTATTATGCTTCCACCAAGTTCCTCAATTTGGAAACAGCCGTGGAAGCAGGGCACCAATAATGCCAAGCTTACCCTCACACCGGGGTTTCCATACATTATACATATCCACCATATGGTAATCTTCTGCCTGTCACCAAATTTAAGAATAAGTTATTCGTCTTTTGTAGCTGATCATAAAATTGTTGGCAAACAACAGGCATGAGATGCAACTCAAAGTAGGAAGCCTCATGAGATCACAAGGAGAGATTTGAAAATCTGTTTCAACCACTTGGCTCAACCTCTTACAAGCCGTGGGCATCCGTGGGGGAGGGGGTAGGGAGAGGCCAATGATGAAATGTGTGTTCCGACATTACCATGGAAACTGTTATCCTTATATCCTTGCATATCACGAGGCGTGTATAAAAGAGCAGTGCTTAAATTGTGACATGAGGCTTATTTCGCTATCTTGGTATCATCTTGGCTAGCTGCAGAAGCCTGTGCGGAGAATAGTGGCTTCTGAAGTGTAAGAGTTGCATTTAGGAGTAAAAACTAGGAAGGAGTCACGCAAAGGAATTGCTCAGAAAATGAATTTTGGGTGCTAACTTCTCTGGCATAAATACCTTGCTCATTTGAAAGATCAGTTTACTCCCTCTTTTTATATATCCTTGCAGAGAATTCAAGTATTTTTAGCTACTTGAAACTAAGGGAACATTTCTGATCTTAAAGGAAAGTGCAAGCTAATTGATAAAAGCTGCAAATGTATCTCCCCCAGTTACCATCTGGATGTTCTGAATTAAATATTTGCAATCGATAAAGATGGCATGTTGAAAGCCACCCCAACTGTAGAGTAAGGAAGATGAGCGTGACAGAGTTAAGACAATCTCTGTTGTCAGGGTGTAAAACATACTTTAAGTTCACAACAGACAGATGCTGTTCAGAAAAAGCCCGGACCGACACCTTCCCTAATTCACTGAACTAGAAGGAGGAGGGGGTTTAATAACACAATCAAACCTGTAAGGTTATGATATTATAGCCACTCTCAATATGAAATAGCCTTCCTGTGATTTCTAGTTTGTCTACTGTAACTGACACCAGCAAGTGGCACTTAGCTGACCTTAGCTGATCTCAAAAAGCTAAGCAAGACGTCATTGGTACTTGGATCAGAATCCATCAAGAAATTCTAGAACCATAAACTACATTTGGAAGATGGGGGAAAAAAACCACTCACACAGATCCTCCAAGAAGGGAATGGCTGTCTAGATGCCAAGAAAACAGCATGGATATATTCATATAACCAACAGGAGGTCAAGTTCAACTCCAGACAGCTGTGACCCATCCCTTCAAGCTTGGCAGGAAGGGGGTATGAAAGGGATCACGCCAAACATAGCCGGTTAAACCTTGAAAGGAACTATTCCCAGCTGTATGTTCAATTCAGTTTGCTTGCACATGCTAAACATCCCCATGGGCAGCTCCTTCCTCAAAACCCCACGTAAGGCAATCAGCTACAAAATGATTTAGTGAAGGACAAATCAATACTTCCAGCTTGGAAAAAAAGTTGAAACTAGAGCCTGGGTTTAAGTAAAGAAAAAGATAACAATGAGGAATCTGTGCTTTCTTCGTATTCGTTTCATTTTAAACTATTAAACCTTCCTAAGAATTTCATTTTCCACATTTGGCTGTTAATCGTTAACAACCCGTCCAGTCTCAAGAGAAATTTAAGAAAGAGAAGCCAAGATGTTTCTTCACTGTAATATTGCACATTATACATTAGTTTTTTTTAAAAAATAACATGGTAATTTTCAATGAGAAGTAGTGTTTACTTAAAATCAAACAAAGCCCACACATTTGAGCAAAATTGTAATAGCACAATAGTTGTTCATAAAGAGAACACCATGGTCCCTGAAGTTGTGGAATGTTGGCAACCAGTAAAGTTGCCAAGTATTTTCCTAAATAGATTTAGGACCTAGGAAACACATCTGGTTCAGCCAGGCTTATCTCCCACACCTACAGGGTCAAGAATTGCAACTGACTCAGATTCAGATTAACGGAGCTGGAAGGGACCTTATAGATCATGTAGTCCAATCCTCTGCTCAAGCAGAAGACTCTACACCATTTCTGACAAATACAATCTTTTCTTGAAAGTCTCAAGTGATGAAGCTCCCACAATTTCCAAAGGCAACTTCTGTTCCATAGGTTGATTGTTCTCACTGTCAGAAAGTTCCTCCTCATTTCTGGGTTGAATCTCTCCTTGGTCAGTTTCCATCCATTATTCCTTGTCTGGCCTTCAGGTGCTTGAATCCCCTCCTCTCTGTGGCAGCCCCTCAAATATTGGAACACTGCTATCATGTATCCCCTGGTCCTTCTCTTCACTAGACTAGTCATGCCCAGTTCCTGTAACTTTTCTTCATATGTTTAAGTCTCCAGTCCCCTAATCATCCTGGTTGCTCTCCTTTGCACTATTTCTACAGTCTCAACATCTTTTTTATAGTGTGGTGACCAAAACTGGATGCAGTACTGTAGGTGTGGTCTTACTAGGGCTTTATAGAGTGGTATTATTATCTCCCTTGATCTTGATTGTATCCCTCCGTTAATGAAATTTAGGATTGCACTGGCTTTTTTGGCTGCCACTGCACACTGTTGGCTCATATTTAGCTGGTTGTCCACTAAGACGCCTAGATCCCTCTCAGAGTCACTGCTGTTAAGCCTGGTTTCAACCAGTTTATATGTGTACTTTTGAGTTTTTTTTATCTAAGTGTAGGACTTTACTTTTCTCTACATTGAATTTCATTTTGTCAGATCTGCCCAAGCCCTCTGTTATTCAGCTACTAAAGAAAATTAAATGCTCTCCATTCACAGGCATCAATAATCTTCCACATTGGTCCAAACTCAGATTATGAGTCAATTTGAGTTTGGAATTTGGGAACCCCTGAGATCATAAATTGGGGAAAAAAAGAAGACTTTATGTGTAAAAAGGAAACACCATTGCCGTTACCAATCAATTTATTTGGCATTCTGTGAAATATAGGATGCTCAAGTTTAAATGATTATTCCAATGATTTTCTGACAAATATGTTGATGTTATATTTCCATTCAGCATATTTCCTCTCTTAATAATCATGACTCAAAGACTGACTTTGTTTGCTGTGACTTTCTGAACATAGTGCTCTTAAGGAGCTATATTCCCCAGATCAAAATGATTTTGATCCTTTTTAACTCCCAAGAGCGACAAGAAAACGAGCAAGAGAAGGAATGCACGCAATTGTCCAGGAACCTACAACATTTAGTAATTTTTTTTTTCCTCGAACAAAAAGCTGCCAGAAAATGACAACACGGCTGGCATGCTTTTGCATTAAACCAAGATTAATTCCTTCAAAGGCAAAAAAAAAAAAAAAGAAAGAAAGAAAAAGGAGATTGCATAGATCCATGCTAGGACAAATGTCGGAAGCAGAATATACAGGATTCACCGACAAAAAGCAGTCATTTGTTAAATATTCTGGAAAAGGGGGAAAAAGGTTATCCAAAGGGGGGGGGGAGGACACTCAATACTCAAGGACAAGTACGTTCAGCAAAGCCATGCTAGTGATACTGCAACATTGTAGGAAGCATGGATGATTTGTGGTTTTCCAAAAACAAAAACAGGGGAGGAACACCAATGTTATGGATAAACTGGAGGGGAACAACCAAAAACTGTCACTGAGGAAAAGTTTTGCAATGAGAAAAAGCAATTTCATTCACTATCCAAGACCTTACTTGATGGTATAGTTGTGGTCTTAGCGCCGAGTTCTCAATCATAGTGTGAACCAAGATGATTAAAGGTTCATTCTCTTTCATCTATTTCAAATCAGGAGGAGCATACAGCAAACATCAGTTTACAGCACGGCTAGATTTGAAAGACGACACTGTAAATATAGCCTCTACTTTAATTGTTTTCCATTAGTGCAGCAGTTTATAATTCCTCTCATGATTAGTAAACTAGTACATTCCAAAGAGCTCGTTTAAACTAAACTGGAAACAAAAATCTATGAATCTAGATTGGTGTACATTCCGTATTAATTAAGCAATAAATATCATTAATAAGATTCTAGAAAGCTTCCCGAGACAGAACATAATTGATTGAGATGAATAAGGTGCTATTTTCATTACTCCGTTTACATATACTCCGTTTACAAAGATTAAGACATGTAGTAGTGTGTTGGATATAAAGCTGTGCAATATAAAGACTCATTCTGGGTAAAATAGAGGTTTTTTGAGTCAATCTTTTAAAATCTAAGGTAGCAATGGTGTACCAACTTGGAGATTGAATAACTTCACCCATTTTTTTCTCCGTTAATGTAGCTCTTTCTCTTCCCAACCCCTAGTGGGACCAGGTCTAGAGCTAAGTCATGTAGGAGGGCAGAGGTCGACCCCGAGACACCTCACTTGTGGGGTGCCGCAGGGGTCGATTCTCTCGCCCCTCCTGTTCAACATCTATATGAAGCCGCTGGGTGAGATCATCAGTGGTTTTGGTATGAGGTATCAACTGTACGCTGATGATACTCAGCTGTACTTTTCCACACCGGGCCACCCCAACGAAGCTGTCAAAATGCTGTCCCGGTGTCTGGAGGCCGTATGGGTCTGGATGGGGAGAAACAGGCTCAAGCTCAATCCCTCCAAGACAGAGTGGCTGTGGATGCCGGCACCCCGGTACAGTCAGCTGCAGCCACGGCTGACTGTTGGGGGTGAATCATTGGCCCCAATGGAAAGGATGCGCAACTTGGGCGTTCTCCTGGATGGACGGCTGTCTTTTGAAGACCATTTGATGGCTGTCTCCAGGAGAGCTTTTTACCAGGTTCGCCTGGTTCGCCAATTGCTCCCCTTCCTAGACCGGGATGCCCTATACACAGTCACTCATGCTCTCGTGACATCTCGCCTGGATTACTGCAATGCTCTCTACATGGGGCTTCCCTTGAGGAGCACCCGGAGGCTCCAGTTAGTCCAGAATGCGGCTGCGCGGGTGATAGAGAGAGCCCCTCGTGGCTCCCATGTGACACCGCTCCTGCGTAGACTGCACTGGCTACCTGTGGCCTTCCGGGTGCGCTTCAAGGTTTTGGTAACCATCTTCAAAGCGCTCCATGGCTTAGGGCCGGGTTACTTACGGGACCGTTGTGCTGCCACCGACTGCCTCCCACCGACCCGTGCACTCTCACAGGGAGGGACTCCTTGGGGTGCCGTCCGCCAGGCAGTGCCGACTGGCGACACCCAGGGGAAAGGCCTTCTCTGTGGGGGCTCCCACCCTCTGGAATGAACTTCCCCCGGGACTCCGTCAACTTCCCGACCTTCGAACCTTTCGCCGCGAGCTTAAGATACATCTATTTATTTGCGCAGGACTGGGCTAGGATTTTAATTTTAATTTAGTTTTTAATGGAGTTTTATTATTTTGTTTTATAAATTTTAAATTCGGCCTTATTTAATAAGTTTTTTAATTAATGTTTTATCTTGTATTTATATTTGTGTATTTGTGTTTTAATAGGCTGTAAACCGCCCTGAGTCCTTTGGGAGATAGGGCGGTATAAAAATGTGATTAAATAAAATAAATAAATAAATAAATAATGAAATACGGCCATCAAGAATTGGGGTTATATTACTATTCTACAGCATAAACTGTAAGCTTTTTTTTAATGAATGGCAATTTAATTTTCATATAGATTTCCTGACCTTCAATATAACCTTACAAATATGAATAGTTTTTTGAAAATAATTAATGTATTCATTTACATACTGTAGCTTCTAACTCAATTTTCTGTTATGATAACTGATGACTATTTCATAGTATTTATATTGGTTGCTTTGTAAGCCATGTTTGCTTATTACCAATGTATTCATTTACATACTGTAGCTTCTAACTCAATTTTCTGTTATGATAACTGATGACTATTTCATAGTATTTATATTGGTTGCTTTGTAAGCCATGTTTGCTTATTACCGCGTTGATCAGTAATAAAGTTTTAGAAGTCTTAAGAAAACAGAAAATTCTGAATACTTTCAATTCATTTATTGGACTTTCTAGTTCCATTGAAAAAAAAAGGAGGATAAGTGCTCTTGACATAGAGCTTTTAAGGATTTGGTTCAACTAAAACACGGTGTATCCGTTTAATACCATTCAACAAAATGCACCAATATACATATAGAATTTTAGATTATATGTGTCCCTTTGTACAGATTCCACTGATCTATTTACTTAGAAAAGAGATGAAAACAACTTGGCATTGCAATATGAAAACCAGGAAATAAATGGCAGAAGATACACACTGAAATGAGAGATGGGAACTGTTAATAGAATTGCAATAGCTGTGTAAGAGGTCAGTGCCAAACTACGGTACATTTTCTATGTGTATGTGAGGAAGGCAGCTTGTTTAACCAAGAGCTGGGTTTATTTTTTTTAACTGCAAAATTTTTTCCCATTCTAACCTCATAAAAAAGCGGCTGTTATTTAATACAACAGCTTTTCCATACCAAAATTTAATAGAATCATTTATATATCTTTCCTAAATACAAATAATGTTGCACATTTCCTTAGGTACCAATATTTTATTTATGCCAATGATTTTGTTGCTGTTGTTAGTACAAGGGAAGACAGATTGCCTTTCAGAGACTTAATTCATTTCTGTCAGTTGAAAAGCTTCTACTGCGTATAACAAATGGTAAGGTATGAAGCAGGGACCAAAAAAAATGGATATTTTTTTTTATCTCAGAGAACAGTTAGTTTCTATTGTTGATTTAGCAATTTCAATTTCAATCCATTTGCTTAATAAAGATTTACTGGGAATGTTTGAATTAATGTAACACCAGCTCTCAGCTGTCAAAACTAGCATCGTTTTTGTTCAAAAATAGGCCTGTGATGAACACACTTCAGACAGGAAGTATGAAGTGTCTGTTCAGGAGGTTCAGGACAATTTGCCACGGCAAACTCGCTGCAAGACAATTCCCTGCGCGACAATTCAATCCTGTATTAATTGTTTAATTCAGGTACTTTTATTATTAGTGATCATGTTTTTGTCAAAATTATTGTAACTCTTTCTGAACTGACTTTATTTTATTATTATTGGCCACGGGTCCATCAAAGTTAATTTAACTTTTGTCCTTGTTGAACTGTCCCACAGCGAGTTGTCCGATTCCGTTTTCAGGATAATAGCAGAGCCAGTATCCATAGACGAAAATATCTGTAGCTCAGGGTTGAACTGGTGCACTCTAAACTGGGTGTTTTTCTTGCAGACCCAAAGGTACTTTTTCAAGAGGCAATTGGACTTCCTTGGTTTCCTCTGAAGATGCTTCGCTTCTCATCCAAGGAGCTTCAAAGCAAAACAAGAGAGTCCAGTTGCCTCTTGAAAAAAGCACCTTTGGGACAACTATGACCTGGATGACTGAGAATCTCCACAGACAATTTCTTGCAGAGGTTTCATTACTAAATTAGGTAACATCATCAGTGCTAGAAGCAATGAAATGTCTCCAAGAAAACAACCAAGCTTGGTGAGCACCAAGGACCCAGCAGAGCAAAATGTGTGAAACTGCAGCAATACATATAAAAAACTCTGCAGGATATAGTGTTTCCATGCGGTTAGGGGGTCTCTGGAGACATTGACTTAATTGCAATTCCAGTGTGCTAAAATGAGGCTATTTCTGAGTGACCTGATCACTGATGTACTGCTCATAAGCAGATACGAGGGAAGAATGAAAACTGATGTCTTTCAAGGGTTATTCAGAGTTATTCCTAAAACGACTCAGGATAGAGTCAGCTCTACAACAATGTCTGAAATGAATGTCAATACAAGCCTACGTCATCTAGTTTAAATGTTTTAAGCTGCCAAAAGAGGAACATAAATCCAGCAACATGACTTAAATTACTACACATTAATTGCATGCATTGAAATTCCAATTCAGTTTTCAGCATTGCTATGATAAGCAGGTAAACCCAGTCTGTCAAAATTTTTGCAGACAACTGAAAATCCTGTGTTAGCATTACACATAGCCCCACCATAAAACCTGTTTTAAATGAAGCAGGGACATCCCTAAATTTCATTTCACAAAACAGATTTAACCGTCGTACCCTATTAAAAATTTATTTGCTTCAAAAAATATAGTGTGCAATATATTGTACAAGAATATGAAAAGCAGCCTCTTCAAGTAGCGTGTGATATTAATAACACTACTTAAGGAATGTTAGTCTGTTTTCAGTATCCTTGAAAATGCTTGCCATTTTCTCCTGCAGATTAAAAGTTTGTAAAAGTGTTTCAATTCGAATGGTTCTGAATGTATAACTTTTATTTCTGGCCAGGCTGAATCCTGAGAATTTCTTGCTTCAGACGTCTCCAAAATTCTTAAGATATGAAGTTAATTGAGTTTCATGTTTCAAATGGTTCTAATGGAAACAGTATGAACACTCTTCTGACTGCACATCACAGCAGTATACATTGTGAAATGAAGATCAACCTTTACGTTTCGAGTAAAAAGTTTATAAAACAAAAAAGATTTTATGTTGGGTCCAATTAATAAAAATGTTGGCTGGCCTCAGGTAGACGGAGTATCCCATTGTGGGCTAATGTTGGCTCAACAGCATTCCAATCAGAAATTTAGCTTTATAATTGCAAAGACAGATGATGATAAAGGAAAAGTAGAAATCTGGAAAGAGCTCCCAATTTCTTTAGTAAAAGTTAGAGAGACAATAGTCACAAAAAGATAATGGCAAGATTTTTCATTTTTGCCAGCTGCATTTGCTGAAGCCTGTTCTAAGTAAGAGAAAACATCTGCAAAATATAAATACAATGGCACAGACTTGTGCTCCAAGTTTAATAATAATATTTAATTCAGAAAACAGATTGTCAGTGGAAGAAATAGAAATAATTAGCCCTAAAATGTCTTCATTTCATCATTAGCATTCTAGATAAGGACCACACAAATTACAGGTAGTCCCTAAGATCTTAACTGGGACCAGAATTTCCACTGCTGGCAAGGCATTTTTAAGTGTGTCACCCCTGATTTTACAATCTTTTTTTTTTTTTTTGCTATGGTTGTTAAGTGAATCACTGCAGATGTTATTAGAGTCGCGTGATCATTAAACAAACCTGACTTCCCCCACTGACTTTGCTTGTTGGAAGCCAACTGGGACAGTTCCAGTGGTGGGATTCAAGTAATTTAACAACCGGTTCTCTGCCCTAATGATTTCTTAAAACAACCAGTTTGTCAAACTGCTCAGAAAGTTAACAACCGGTTCTCATCCCGAAGTGGTGCGAACTGGCTGAATCCCACCACTGGACAGTTCCAAATGGTGATCACAAGACCCTGGGATGCTGCAATCATTAAACGAATACATGGTTACCTGTTACCTGTACTAGAATTTTGAACATGTGATCACTGGAACGCTGTGACACTTGTTAAGTGTGTGAGAACTGGTTGTAAGTCACTTTTTTCAGCGCTGTTGTAACTGCACTGAATGGTCACTGAACTGAGCTGAATTGTAACAGTCACTAAATGAATGGTCACTGAACTAAGCTGAATTGTAACAGTCACTAAATGAATCCTCGCTGAGGATTACCTGTAGTAATTCAAATAGTGGATCCCAAATGATATGGTACATTTTTGGGGATCTAGAAATTAGACCAATAGGCGCAAGAGAGGTGACTTGCCAATTAAAATTGTGCCACTTAACGGCTGCAGAAACTTTCCCCCACTATTTTAAAACCGTAGCAGGATTTCAGCAATTTTGTCAAGTTCCGTGACAAAAAAGAATCAACATATTGTTAAATATAAACATTCAAAAAAAGAAGCTAGAAGTCCCACCTGATGGTCCAAATAAATGGCATTCCTTTGGAGATGATGAGAAAGAATCTCATTCTAGCAACCAGCATTCAGAGAGGAAGAAAGAAAGAAAGAAAGAGAGAAAGAAAGAAAGAAAGAAAAGGACAGATACGAAGAGGTGAAAAAGTCATTCAGGAAAGAAAAGGACACCACACATTTTAACTTTTAATGATTTTAAGATTAGGCCTGCAGATGCCATACGTAACACTCAGCGAAAACTGAGAAATTGTAAAACTGACATTGGCCGTTAGATGGATTAAGTAATATTTCATTGACATACAGAAGCTAAAATTAAAAAAAAAACCCATACTGGCTTTTAAATTAATTTTAATGAGTTAATTTAATTAGTGAGATTAAGTTACGGTTGCAATTGCTCTCAACAAGTCATATTAGCTACAAAAATTAGCTTTCAATATTAAAACAAAATGAAGAACAAAAAAAAATAATAACACATCATGTTAAATCTATTCAAACTATAAACCCTTTGATACACGTGGGTGCATTTCCTGCAGCTAAAAAAACAAACAAACCAATTTGTAAGTTGTCGCAGAAAAGAGAATGAAACACTTGCGCCAGATTGTATTTATGACCCTTTCTAACCTATTCTGGTTTCAGAATTGGGTGTCATCTAGTAATTTGCATAATTTAAGAATTCATGAAAGCAAAATGGCTTTGAATTACTCTCTTCGTTTGGAGACCAATGTATCTCACACCAGAACTCAAAGGGTTAATAGCAGAACACCAGAGACCATCAGGAAAGCAGATGCCACATTGGGAAATGGCGGCCCAGGGCTACAGAGTTGGAATGAGGGGGAAACGGCACATGAGAAACATCGCTTCATAGCTGACCTTTGGACTGCTGGCCTCAAGTTTTAGCTGCATGAGTTGTGCTAATGTGTGTTCCCGGATACTACTCAGTTCGGCCTGCTGCCTTCTCAGCTTTATGAGCAACAGGGTCAGCTCCTCTGGCTAAAGGAACATTGGGTAAGAAGCCAACAGTGGAAAGTTAGTTCATTCTTGTCCTAGACAAAGCTTCAGTTTTACACTTGCATTCAACAATGCTAGCTAGTATAGTATAACCAAGTTATGTTACTCCCTTTGGACCAAGGGAACCGATGATGCTTTCCAACAAAATCTGTCTCAACCAGGGGGAACCAGTTCGGAGTAAATTCCTCCAAACAGAAGGATGACAACGGGTGTCACTGCAACTAGTTTTATTTTGTGCATTGTCATCGTCAAACATGGTTTGTTTCCCATCCCCCCAAAGCTGGGAAGAGCCATGAAGAGGCTATGTGTATCCAAATGTCTTGATTATTTTCTCAGAAAAGTATGGGAAGCTATGGAAACGGTTAACTGATTCTAAGGGTGGAAAAAGAATAAAAATGAAATAGCCCATAATTTTTACAAAAAAAAAAAAAAGGTCATATACAATTGAAGATGGCAGACTCAAACTACAATTCGCTTTCTACTTTCTTTTAATACAGATCTTCCCACATTTCCCATCACCCATCTCCTTCCACTTATGAATGTAACTTTGTTGCTGGCAATCCTTATGATTTATATTGATATATTGACCATCAATTGTGTTGTAAATGTTGTACCTTGATGAACGTATCTTTTCTTTTATGTACACTGAGAGCATATGCACCAAGACAAATTCCTTGTGTGTCCAATCACACTTGGTCAATTAAAAAAAAATAATTCTAATTCTAATTCTAATTTCCCCAGATTATTTCTCAGCACATTTAAGTCAGAACTGAAGGCACAAAAGCACAACTTGAAGTTTGAGGATCAAGGATAAACTGTGATAGAAAGCAAAAACACCTTGAAAGCAATCAGTGTGTCACTGATTCATAAACTTGCATCCACAGATAGACAGCTGGTATGTAGGCTTTTTTGAATCAGCTACCTTATTATTAAACTACAAATACAGCCAATGCTTCAAAATAAGTTATTTTGGTTTGACATGTAGCAGTTTTAAACAAAATCTTACGTCTGGAGAAAGAGAAAATTGCTCTACTTTTCCACAAGCTTCTAGTGTCAAGAAGAATCCTAACCATGAATATTTTAAGACAGGCTATTCTCCTTCACTCAAGTGATCTGATTTGCTGTTATGTGTCTTTTGCCCAAACACGAAAAGTCAAAATTGGGTTAATAACATTTCTTACGTATGACATTCTATTGTGGATCCTGATTTCAGCTATTTACAGACAGTTTTCTCATTACTTGTCTTTTTGACTGTGTTAGTCTTCCATTTCCAAAACTGTATCCTTTATGCTCCTGAAGTACTGCTGAGATTGATGGAAGTTCCTGCCACTTTAACAGAATAACAGAATTGGAAGGGACCTTGTAGGTCATCTAGTCCAACCTCCCCACAAACAGGAGACCCTACACCATTTTTGATAGATGACAATCCAGTCTCTTCTTGAAAGCTTCTAGTGGTGAAGCTCCCACGAGTTCTGAAGGCAAGCTGTTCCATTGGTTGATAGTTCTCACCGTCAGAAAATTCCTCCTTATTTTTAGGTTGAATTTCTCCTTGATCAGTTTCCATCCATTATTCCTTGTCTGGCCTTCGGGTACCTTGGGAAATAGCTTGACCCTCTCCTCTCTGTGTGGCAGCTCCTCAAATATTGGAACACTGCTATCATGTCTCCCCTGGTCTTTCTCTTCACTAGACTAGCCATGCCCAATTCCTGCAACCGTTCTTCATATGTTTTAGTCTCCAGTCCCCTAATCATCTTGGTTGTTCTTCTCTGCACTTTTTCCAGAGTCTCAAGATCTTTTTTATAGTGTGGTGACCAAAACTGGATGCAGTATTCTTGCTAAAGTTTTATAGAGTGATATTAGTATTTCTACAAATGAATCTCATCAAACTGATTCATGTATCAACAACTCCCAAATAACTTTATAGTCACCAAGCACTTATCTTTTCTATATAGCAAACTGTAACCTTTCTATAATGTGCCATGTTCAATTTTCCTGAGCCAAGGATTTGTTCTCATATATAATGAGAATAGCCCATTCTTTGTAGATGCCTCTGGTATATAAATACAGAAGCCTTGGAATTAGGCCCCCCATTTTTTAAAAAAAGTTTTAGATTAGAACATCCACACTGCATGGTGTTAAAAGTATGTTCATAGCACACAATATGAACAACTGATAGTATTTAACAAAGCCCAGCAGAGGGAGCTCTCTTATCTTCAATACTGTACTATGTTTTATACGAATAAACTATTATTTCCTTGAGTATTTTGAGTTGAAGTCCCTGCGTATTCTACTACATGCTTACATCTGTGTACGTAATCCATCAGTATTTAATTTGAAGCAAAGCTATCTTAAAACACACAGAAACATACTCAAAAAGAAAAAAAATAGACATAGTCACGGTTGAATTAAGTGAATTTTGGGAAAGTCTGCAGAAATCTATAATCTGTGAACTAAGGCTTTGATATATAACTGTCAAGTACTTCCAATGATGTGAATAAAATTGCAATTACAGGGTAAATAACTTTGTCATAAGACAGCACAATATATAATCAATTGCCTAGAACAGCAATTTTTCTATCTAATTGTGACTCCCATCATAAAATAATAAAAACTTTCAGTAACTGGCATTTCCTCTTTATCATTTGATGGTAAGTGAAACAGACAAAAAATTAAAATCTTTAAAACTGCTCTTTCCTGTTGTCCTGGAAGTGTCTACATCCTTCCCTAACAGGAAATATGCAGTTCAAACAACCGTTAAAACGAAGTAAGAACAGATCACCCTTGCAAAAGTTAAGGTGTGCAGACAGAATTGACCTGTTGGGAAGGATGCCCTTTATTTGCCAAAAGGATCAGGACAGGAAATTGCATTTAATGTGGACCCCGTAACTAGAACAGTTGTCAGACTGTATGCTGTATTTTATAGGTTGCTCTTAAATAAAAAATGATGGACTAAATATAAAAATGCCACTCACAGTTTTGCCTTGCAAGCTCTGGGGAGTAATAGGCTGTACGCTCAAGCCAGCTGGAATCGACCTTCTGTCAGGCACAAAGCCATGCTGCTATGGGAAGGGGGAGGAAAAAACACACCAAACAAACCATAGGCATTGTAATTCACGGCTTTCAGAACCAAAGATTAAATGTAGTATTTTCAAAATGCTTTTCCGAGTCAATTTAGGATTTATGAAAAGTGTCCAAAGTGAAGGTGTTGGTTAATAGTTTTGTCAGTACAAATACCCTGAAATGTTGCACTTTCATCTCAAACTTTGCAAATAACAAGATGTCCCAGAGGACAGCATCTTTCTGACGCTAAAAACCATATTTATAGTAACACTTATTTGCCACCCTGTTTTGAGGAAGATCTTAAGGCAGCAAATAGATAAGAAAATTTACTACAGAGGCTCAAATGTGTTATCCTGACATATTTATTGGTATGCCTTTCCCCTACACTTTGCTTAAAACTTTTTCAAGAGTTTGGGAAGCAGATCATGAGCCCAAGCAGGAGCCCCTACACCATTTCTGACAGGTGGCAGTCCAGTCTCTTCTTGAAAGCCTCCAGTGATGAAGCTCCCACAACTTCTGAAGAAAAGCTGTTCCAACAGTTGATGGTTCTCACTACCAGAAAATTTCTCCTTATTTCTAGGCTGAATCTCTCCTTGACCAGTTTTCATCCATTATTCCTTGTCTGGCCTTCAGGTGCTTTGGAAAACAGTTTGACCCCCTCCTCTCTGTGGCAGCCCCTCGAATATTGGAAGACTGCTATCAAGTCTCCCCTGGTCCGTCTCTTCACTAGACTAGCCATGCCCAGTTCCTGCAACTGTTTTTCATATGTTTTAGCCTCCAGCCTCCTAATCATCTTGGTTGCTCTTCTCTGCACTCTTTCTAGAGTCTCAACATCTTTTTTATAGTGTGGTGACTAAAGTTTTAATAGTGTGGTCATCTTGCGGATAGGGTCCAATATTCAATATTAAACCTGGATGCAGTATTCCACTGTGCTTTCCGGAAAATAAGACATCCCCTGATAATAAGCCCAATCAGGCTTTTGAGTGCATGCACTAAAATAAGCCCTCCCCGAAAATAACCCTCCCCCCAAAAATATTTAAATGTATGCACAGCCGTTCCCCGCCATTTCTTCTTGTTAGGGTTAGGGAGACAGAGCTGGAAATCAGGTAAGACGGCAAGAGGATCTCTGCCTTGCTCCATGCGCCCCAAAATAATGAGACCTCCCCAAAAATAAAGCCAAACGCTTATTTTAGGGTTCAAAAAATATAAGACAGATGTTGTAACTGTTGTAAGTAGAGGATTATCCGTATTATAGGCAAACTGTAAATAAGAGATGGCTGTTCTAGAGTGGCTGCTATACATCTGGTCTATCTTTTATGAGGACATAAATTGCAGCAAGTTGTAGAAAGCAAAAGCCCTCACCTTGTTATGATGCGGTCTGTGTCTACGCTCAATGGTGACGTCTCCTCTTTGTACTGGGGAGGACACTTCTGACCTGTAGTTCCTCTGAGGAGAGTATCCTTGGAAACCTGCTATTGAACCATGGGAAGGTGATGTGGGAATCAAATGCATTGCTTGATCAGATATATTAATCATAGTTTTGGGGCTACTTAAAGTACCGTGTCTAGTCAGAGTCGTTTGCTTATTGTAAAACTGCCGTTGCTGCCATTCGTAGAGTTGCCACATGGTGTCATCTCGCATCGATCTCCTTTTCTCTTCAGCTGGTAAGGATCCGAGGGTCTTATCGTAAACGCTGCAAATGCTATCTGGCCTGGTCTTCGTGTTTCTTGGAAGAGTGCGATAACCTTCTGGATAACGAGGTACGACTTGGGCTCGATGGCTTGGCATATTCCTCGGTAAAGTCTGATAAGAAATTATGCTGAAACAAGAAATCTCCATTAGTCGATTTGGAAAATAAATGGGTAGATTATAAATAACATTTAAAAATTCTTTCCCCCCACATTTTATCTCTACAGGTAATTTGGTCTTGCATTCTACTTGCAACCTTAGGTCAAACAAGAGAGAAATTTATACCTTGCTCCGTCCATTTGAGCCAAAGGAGGCTGGCTCTTTAGAGGTGGTGATACCACTAGCAATCCACATCTAAGTTATGATGCAACTACTCCCGGTAGAATTTCACCTAGTCTGATCAATAATAATAGCAATTTCAACAATCTGGGGGGTACCAACTGGAGAAGTTCACAGTAACATACCGTATTTTTTGGAGTATAAGACGCACCTTTTTCCCCCAAAAAAGAGGGTGAAAATCTGTGTGCGTCTTATACTCCGAATGTAGCCCCACCCAGCTTCTCAAGGTTTCAGAGGCTGAAAGAAGCTTCAGAAAAGAAGCCCCCAAATAGAGCTTCAGAAACGAAGATCTCAAACAGAGCTTCAGAAAAAAAGCCCCAAACAGAGCTTCAGAAAAGAAGCTCCCAAACAAAGCTTCAGAAAAAAAGCCTCCAAACAGAGCTTCAGAAAAGAAGCTCCCAAACAGAGCTTCAGAGGCTTTTTTCTGAAGTTCTGTTTTGGAGGCTTTCAGAGGCAGAAAGGTTTTTTCTGAAATGGAGTTTCAGAGGCAGAAAAAAAAGCCAAAAAAAGCAAGGCATAGAGCTCACAACCAAGGAACCTGTTGCTAAAATTCACCTCTGTGAACAGCTGATTGGGGGTATTCCGGGAGGCCAATCCACCTGCAAATCAGCTTGTTTCTTATTTTCCTCCCCAAAAACTAAGGTGCGTCTTATACTCCGAAAAATACAGTATATATTTTTTAAATTGCCAAAAATAAGATACGAATGAATCCAAAAGTGATCTATGTTACAGTTATTATCTTATGTGCACTGGAAAATGACCATTGCAAGCATCCTCATGATCGCGCGATCAAAAGTCAAACGTTTGTTAACTGGCCTGTATGGGTAGTCCTCAACATATAACAACAGTTCATTTAGCGACAGTTCCAAGTTACAGAGGCTCTGCAAAAAGCGACTTGTCACTGTTGCAGCATCCCCGTGATCCAAATTCAGATGCTTGGCAACTGGGTCATATTTACAACAGTTTCAGCCTCCCAAAGTCATGGGATCCCCTTTTGCGACCTTCTGACCCTCAAAGTCAATGGGTAGGCCAGATTCACCTAAAACAACTGTGTTACCAACTTTAAAAACCGCAGCGATTCGTTTAATAACCATGGCAAGAAAGGTCATAAAATGGAGCAAGTCTCCCTTAACAAACGTCTCACATAGCAATAGAAATTTTGGGCTCAGTTGTGGTTTTAAGTCAAGGACGACCTGTGCACGTGAAGGAGTGAGACAGAGTTCCTTAATCCAGCTTCCTCTAACCTAGTTTCTCTCTCCCTTTCTGTATCTAGCATCTCCTACTCCCGAGATAGCTGGCTTCTCATGCAGCTGCCTTTCAGAAAGGGAAGGGAGGCAGAGGAGGATGGGGGAAATGCTACCGTATGACTCAACCAAGTCCCAATTCTCACAGGAGCAATGGGAACAGGTTTACAAGTGGAATGCTTGTTATAAGTCCTCACGATCAGCTTCCCTGCTCCCCAAAGCAAAATACAAGTTTTTTTAAAAAATAAAAAATAACTTGATTTCTGCAAACTGCCTTGAAATTATGGAAAGGCAGGATAATCACCGTTAGAGATTTTTATGAGAAAGAGATTTGTTACTTCCCTGGGAGCAATGGCTGATCTCCCCGTTCCATTTTCATTCTAGATTTTATTGACTTTCTTGAAATTAATATTATATTGTTTTTAAATAGCATACGTGGGCATGACAAGGGGGAGCACTACTTTGCGTATTTCCTAAAAGAGAAAGCAGGCATAAATCCTGCTGGTTTTGACAAATCCACTTTAAGCAAAGCCATCATTTCTAACTATGCTAGCTCCATGCTAATAATTTCATCCATATTTAACTAACAAGATGTTTTCCGTGATCAAAAGGATTGGCTTTCTGCCAATTAATAATGTGTTGTTAATAGCTTGTGCCACTTTAACATTTCTACAGTGGACTGAAATTGATTGGGAGAACAGCCAATGCAATGAATCCGATAACAGCATTAGAGGATGGGATTAAATGACAGAGGTTCCCCATTCCTTATGTCTGCCTAAATTTCAAACAGTGGCATTTGATCCAAACATCAATTTTTCCTTGACATGTTCATTACATAATGGAGTAATGTAATGTAACCTGGCTTGCTACAATCAGAAAATTTCTAATCACATTTATTACAATACAGAAACCAGACATTGAGATGAGTTAGGAGTTGGTTAAAGATAACCATTTCTTTCTTTCTTTCTTTCTTTCTTTCTTTCTTTCTTTCTTTCTTTCTTTCTTTCTTTCTTTCTTTCTTTCCTTCCTTTCTTTTTCTCTCTCTCTCCCCCCTCTCTCCCTCCCTCCTTCCTTCCTGGAGTGAGCTTCAAAAATTTTAGCAAGAGGTTCTCTGCTCGGTTGCTAGGTGAACGTGGCCATCAATCAGCCTCCCGCATCACGGTGGGGGTATTTTTTGCCCTCCCCGGCCTCCGGAGACTTTCCTTGAGCCTCTAGGAGGGTGAAAACAGCCTCCCCAGCCTTTCCCAAACTTCCGGTAGGCCTGTTTTTCACCCTCCTTAAGCCTCCATGAGGACTCCTGGGAGGGGAGGGGGCCAGCCAGGAGTGGGATTTGGGGGTTCTCCGAACTGCACAAAATATTAGCTAGAGATTCTCCTGAACCCCTGTGAACCACCATCAGCCCACCCCAGCTACATTCAACGAAAAAAAAAAAAGAAGAACTTGAATCTATCTATTTTCCCCCATTTCACATAGGTTAGCTCTGGGCTGCTTAGAATATTAAGTTATCCTTGTTCTAAGTTTATTAAAACTTCTGCTCTGACGTTATCAAAGTTGGCTTCTTGAAATCCAAGGAACAGGCTTGACTGTATGTCTATGGCAAGGGTGTCAAACTGGCGGCCTGCAGGCCGGATGAATCACATGCAGGCCACGCCCATCCCAGCTCCGCAAATGGGAAAAACGTCATGAAATGTCACGTGACGGCAACATGACGCTGTGAGTTTGACACCCATGGTCTATGGAGAGTCTCAGTCATCTAGGTCAGGGGTCTCCAACCTTGGCAACTTTAAGACTTGTGGACTTCAACTCCCAGAGTTCCTCAGCCAGCAAAGCTGGCTTAGTCTTAGAGTTGCCAAGGTTAGAGATCCCTAATCTAGGTCATGGTTGTCCCAAAGGTGCTTTTTCAACAGGCAACTGGACTTCCTTTGTTTTTTCCTTGAAGACGTTTCGCTTCTCATCCAAAAAGTGTCTTATGTTCTGAAGAAGCTTCTGAGAACTAAAGAAACTTCTTGGATGAGAAGTAAAACATCTCCTAGGTAAAAACAAAGGAAGTCCAGTTGCCTCTTCAAAAAGCACCTTTGGAATTCTTGTCTGATTCTTGATTCAATATTCAACGTTCCTTCTGAGTTGAGTTTGGTCAATAGGTTTTCCTGTTAGTATCAAGATTAGGGGGAAAAATCCTCTTGTGCTTTCCTATCAGCAAGGTAAGTTGAAAACTCCTGAAGACTCCACGCCTGAAAAAGTTTAGTTTCCCAGTGATTAAAATCTCCAATCACTGTTTCTCCCTTCCTGCAAGAACTGCATTTCCCATTGATTTAAATTAATCCACATTTGTGTAGTTATTTTATCAAAATTTCACTTTAACTTAATTACTGTAGCATAATAAAATGGAACAATCAAAACTGGGTATTGCTAAGGCCTCCTAGAAATTCTTATGCAGAACAAAATATTCTAGTCTTAACTGGCTCAGTCATCAGGGACACATTTTAAAAGTCTTTAAATACTAAAAACACGTATTTTCATGTTTCTATGTATTTCTTTCTGTAAATACAGAAAAAGCCAAGAGCACAGGAAAAAATGTTAATTCCGTAACATTCTGTTTAAATTATTCCCTCGATCACTCAGCCAGTAACAGTTATTAAAGCTGCTAGTGTTTCATATTAAAATGCTTTGCACTGTGTATAAATACCAATAATAATTCAGAAATATTCTGCTGCATTAGGCTCATGTTCCAAATAGACTTCAAAGATATGTTAATGTTAGCATTTTCTGTCAGAAAGTTAAAGAAATTCTATTTATGGTTTAGACAAATAATTGCACCTTTAGCTGACTGTAACAAAACTATATAGTTAACATAAACCAATTGAAGGTGTAGGTGGTTACTGTACATTCAAAGCTCTTAAAAACACATCTTTATCATTAAGACTGGGGCCCTGATAGTGTGGGAGAGCCACATCATGCTTCTATTGATTGTAAAATGCTGTGATTGTTCTCAGCTGCTGTTTTATGTGGTGTTATTTATGTTTTTAATTATTGGTTGTATTTTTACTTTTTATTTTGTTTTAATTGTTAGCTGCCCAGCCTTATATATGAAATGTGTAAATAATAGATGAGAGCACATCGTTTTCTTGAAGAAAATCCTAATTTAAATCTATCACCATCAATAACCATAGGAAAATTTTCACCCAAGATCATGGGAGATCTAGTGACTTAGCAACTGCTAGAAAAATAGAATTAAAAACTTTAATTAGGGAGGCCAAGTTATCAATTCTGTCTAATCTAGGAAGCCTGGCTGAACAAAAAATAAATAAGGAGTGAACTTTCTAGCTAAGATAACCCTTTATTCATGAATAATAATTACTGTTAGACACGGATATTTGGAATAAGAAGAATTATAAATAATTTATTTATTTATTATTTATTTATTTATTATTTAAATTTATATACCGCCCTATCTCCCAAAGGACTCAGGGCGGTTCACAGGCATATAAAACATCGATACACAAAATAGTTTTTAGTTTCAACTAGCATCTCACAGTTTAGATGCTAGTTTAGTTTCAACTAGCATCTCACAGCCTGTTTGAAATATTGTGTAACACGTTCAAGAACCTTTCCAAATTCAATTAATATTCCACAGAACAAAAAAAATGAATCATCACATACATTAAGATTTAAGATATTCATGAATTCTGAAATTACTCACCCTCTTGTTTCTTCGTCTTGTCCTTTCCCTCTCTGTATTTTAATCCACTGCTCCAACTGTAACATGGAATTAGTTCTTTGGATGACACGTTCGGATTCTATATGCGAATGCATGGCATTGTGATGGATCCCATCGCTGGAATCGCCCAGAATGAGGTTTACAGCTTTCTCTGACCCATTTAAATGAACCGGCCTGTAATGGCCTGATGAAAGTGCGCTGGCTGGCAAAGTTCCATACTCGGGCCCATAGGAATTCAGTTTTACACTGTTGATTTTTGTTAAGGGTCTATCGCGCCCAACTTTCTGAAATCCGTATTTTTCTGCTTCTAAACATTTCTTCTCTTCCGTTTTGCAGACTTCTCTGTTCCTCTGATTGTTCTGAGTCTCTGGCTTAATGAGCTCTCGATGGTTGGGAATGTTATTCACTTCACGAGGTGCTGTGTTTTCAAAAGTAATCTTGTCTGCTCTAAAAAAAAAAGAAGAAGAAACATGGACTGGAAAACAACATCATTAGGAAACAGGTCACAATTCTGTCTGTTCAAGAGGAAGCCATTTTTTTTCTTCTTCTTCCAGAACAACTCATCAGGCGGGAAAATGTTATCCTTCAAACGGTTGAACTAATGCAATTACAGCTAATCCTCAGGAACAACCATTCATTTACTGACTGTTCGATGTTACAACAGCACTGAAAAAAAATGACTTATGACCGTTTTCACACTTACGACCGTTGCAGTATCCCCATGATCATGTGATCAAAACTCAAGACGCTTGGCAACTGGCCCGCATGGATAGTCCTCGACATAGCAACAGTTCATTTAGTGCCACTTCAAAGTTACAACGGCTCTGAAAAAAGGTACTTGTGACCATTTTTCACACTTACGGCCGTTGCAACATCCCCATGGTCACGTGATCAGAATTCAGACGCTTGGCACCTGGCTCGTATTTATGACGGTCGCAGTGTCCCGGGGTCACGTGATCCCCTTTTGCGACCTTCTGACGAGCAAAGTCAATGGGGAAGCCAGATTCACTTAACAACCGTGTTACTAACTTAACAACTGTGGCGATTCACTTTAACAACTGCAGCAAGAAAGATTGTAAAATGGGGCAAAACTCACTTCACAAATGTCCCACTTAGCAACAGAAATTTTTTGGTTCAGTTGCGGTCATTTAGTCGAGGACTGCCTGTAAGTAGTGAGACCACCTTAAAACAGAGTTTGACTTGCCTGCTTGAATCATTTTTGTCTGGCAAAAACAAACAAACACAAAATGAATTGGGGGGGTGGTTCCAATAAACTCTCTCGTTATGCATGGCAGGGAATCGATCACCCATTATTCAGCCAAGCATGGGAAGGATGTCAATGGACAGGGGCCACTCTTTGTATCTGCAGTGTGGCTGAATGGGTTGGATGGGTATTACGTAGAATTATAGAGATAAGGCTAAGAAGCTGTTCTGTTGGTTTTTTTGCTCTTAAAACCATGTTAATTCTATTTTAGGTCTTATTACTACAGCCTTTGTTTTTCATCACAGAACAGTAGAAAACATTAGTTGTTTGGAGCTGAATTTGGTGGTTCCAAAGAAAGAATCCACGCCTCATTCTGTCCCTCATCCGCTTAGCCATTTCTTGAATTCCCCGGCCCTGGAATCTCATTTCCATAGCTTTACCTGTTCATTTCATTACTCGTTTAATTTCTCTGGTGCATTTCCAGTCAAATACAATGGCTTATAAGATAACAGTAAAACCAATCTTTAATATGGCTGTTTTGTTGTGTTTCAACACAACAAAACAGCAATCATTCTTGACAGCCTCAGAGCAAAAAATAAAAATACAATAAGCAAATACATGCTTTAAAAAAAAACCAGATGTTATCAAACTTCATTTTTAAAAGAGCGGGAAAGTAAAATAACAGGAAACCTAATAAGCCACTGAGGTTTCACGGCTGCTGTTGTTCTACTTGGGTGGACAGCCACGTTTTTAAAAAGATAGCATGAGAACCATTCAAACAAAAGTTTCATTAAGTTGGGAGACTGTCCCTGAGAAAGACCAACTCCGGACTGTGACCTAAATCCTCCAACATAAATCCAAGTAGAACTTTCCCAGGTAATCTAAATCAGGGGTCCCCAAACTCTGGACTCTGGCCCATTAATGGGCCATGAGCTATTTGCAACCAGGCTGCAGAAACAGAGGGAAAAACGCACACATTCTCACTTGCATGAGCAGTGGGCGTGTAAACACGCACTCCATTTACGAGTGGGTGGGTGCAAGTTCATGCCACTTGTGCAAATGGAGCGGCACGCACACACTTGCCAGCCGCTCACACAAAGTCATCCCCTCTCCTCCCCTGCCCCAGGCAAAGTTGGATGTCTTCCAGAGGCTATTTCTTTTAACGTATTTGGGTCCTTAAATTGACCAGGTATCTGACAAGCAAGAAGTATATTGCTTTTGAGATTGATGTTACATGGTCCAATTATTCTTCCACTTAATCAGCTGCATTTTGCAATGACTGTGGCTTTGGACGTTTTTTTTTAAAAAAGTGAATCATTACAGTAATCCAACTGATAAAATTATGAAGGTCTGAACCCAGCTAGGTTCAATATCCTCCTTGTTTGTCTCCAGTGACACGTTGAAATAAAGGAAAATCCTCAACTTATACACTTGTTTTTTCATGAGAGTGCTACCTTCTCCACTACAATTCTCAGTGAGCTGATAGCAGCTGTGGGGTCAGGAAGGCCTTTGTACAATTTTGTAGCTTTCCTTGATCAGGAGGCTCTTCTGACAGTTACCCATGCCCTGTTCACCTCATGGCTTGACTACTGCAATACATGCTAAATGGAGCTGCCCTTGAAAGCTACCTGGAAGTTTCATCTGGTCCAAAATGCAGTGGTATAAAAGTGATGGGCATGCCTCAATATGCCCATGTAATACCTCTGCTTCGCAAACTGCACTGGTTGCCAATTTCCTCCAGGTGCAATTTGAGATGCTAGTTGTTACCTGCAAAGCCCTTCATGGCATCGGGCCAGATCACTTGAGGGATCACATATATCCCATATATTCCTGATTAATTTCCTGCATTTCAGGTTCTTTCAATTAAAGGGTTATTCTGGAATAACATTCCCCCTGAAATTTGGGCGACCCCCACCCTACTTTTGGTCTGAAGAGTTTGAAGACCTGACTTTTCACCCAGGCCTTTAGTGAAGGTTGAGGGATGCTCCCATGAATTGTGTTGAGTTTATTTCTGTTCCATTCCAGTTCTTGTCATCTTGTTATCTTCTATTCCTTATTTCAGTTTCTGATTGTATTTTTAAAAATGTGTTTTACTTGTGAGCCACCCAGTCTTTGGCTGTTGGTTGGCATACAAGTATAATAAATGCCATCTTAAGTTTCCAGTCCTGAAAACCCCTTATACACAGCACCGCTCTCTTACCTAGTTTCAGCTTGTTGCCCCCAACTGCAGCTTGTTGCCTCCAACCAAATATTAGTTATATGGTAATGGCACACCATTACGGGTAATTATTTTATCATAGCCACTGCCCCAAAGAAACATAGGTATCTATATCTACAGGGTAGAAACCATACGTGTATATATTGTAATATGTGTCACTTTAGATCAGTGGTGTCAAACTCGATTTCATTGAGGGCCGCATCAGGGTTGTGTTTGACCTTGGGGGCCCGGGGTGAGTGTGGCCAGGGTGGATGTAGCCAGCTCAACGTCACAGGGGCGCCTTTGGTGGCCCGAATGCTCTGCCAGTGAAAAGGGGCTCTTGAACTCCATTTTTGGCTGCGACAACTTCCTGCAAAACTCTGGCAGCAAAAACAGAGCTCCGTTTTCAGCTGTGACAGCCTCCTGCAACCCTCTGCCAGTGAAAATGGAGCTCGCAAGGGCTGCGGGCAACCCTACTAAACTCCGTTTTTGCTGGCAGCGGCACCGCGGCCTGGTCCTTTGCTGTTTCCAAGGAGGATCCACGGGCCAGATCTAAGCACCCCGGAGGCCAGATCCGGCCCTCGGGCCTTGAGTTTGACACCCTGCTTTAGATGTACCTGAGTACCATGAAACTAGAAAAGGACCAGAAATATTGCCCATTACCTGCTCTTGACTCTTTCACACTTGAGTTTGATAATGAGGATGGTTTTGAGTCTGATAATGAGGATGGGTCCATTTACCACAGATCCCCTGAGAAGCTTTCAAACTAACTCCAACCCTGACTGCAATTTTGTATTCACAAACCCGAGCACGAGAAACTCCAAACTTTATTTACAACCAGATTTTTACAGCCAGTGCCTGAAATTAAAGGTGTAGCCCTTTAAGCCATAAACATTTCTGGACATATATTGTGATATAAATGCATAAAAATAGCCTCATCGATAAAAGATAAGTCAGTATCTTGAGGTAGAAATTTATTTCTCAGTGGCCAACCAGATGCCTCTGGTGTGCTCATAAACAGGGCTATTATTATATTCCTAACACTATCCTGCTGTAACTTCTAGATGCCTGCTGCTCCTAATCTAGAGGCGACATTAAATTTTCGGGATGAACAGCTCTTAATTGACCTGTCATCCAATCCCTTTTTACAGCTATTCAGGTTGGTGGCCATTGCTATGTTTGGCGATAATAAATTTCACAAGGTAATTATTCACTATGGGAAGACAATTTTCCTTTTGTCGTGTTTCCTTTAAATCTCTGTCCAACCAGATTCAGTGGATGATCCCTGAATCCCTGTTACGAGAGGGGGGGGGGGAATTCTTCCCATTTATTTTCTCTATGCTATGCAGAATAGATTACACCAGTGGTGGGATTCAAATAACAACCGGTTCTCTGCCCTAATGACCAGCTGGGTGGACATGGATATACAATTCTGGAGGCTCTGGAGTCCGCACATAACTCCCAGATGACCCTAGCCCCATCTCTGTCTCCGATGCAGAGCCCTTGTCCGAGCCTTCCCCAGACTCCAGGACTGGCCCAGAGCCTCCTCACTGTCCGACTCTGCTGCCAGTTCCACAGGCTGTTGGTGGACCACAACAGTGTGGGAACTACTGGAAGGGGTGGAGAGGGGCGGAGCCAGCCAGAAATTTAGCTACTGATTCATCTGAACTGGCCCAAACCGGCTGAAACCCACCACTGGATTATATCTTAAACATGTCATCACTCCATCACAGTTTTTCACAATACCTGTTCTTCCCCCCACTTTCTGCCCATCTACTGAATGAGAGAGAGGTCTTTTTTTTATGATATGCCTGTCTCCACCTCAAATTACAAAGCAAACTTGTCCCAAAAATTGTTACAGCCTATTGCTACAGCAAAGACCGCCCTCTTCTACACTTTGGCCAGCTTTATTGTATCCTTTATGGAATGGGACAGCCAGAAAATGTCTACACTATCTCATATGCTGATGTATCATAGAATTGTTTATTTACTAACGGTACTTATATACCACCAACTTCCAAAGACCTGGGGGTTAATAAAAGTATGTATGATAATATTTTTAAAAATAATATCCCACTTTTCCTCCAGAAGCTCAAGGCAATACAGCACACCAGGGGTGAAATGCTCCCGGATCGGACCGACTCGCGCGATCTGGTAGCAATGGCAGCTGCTGGTTCGGAGGACTGGTAGCAAAAATCCCTGGTCCCGTCCCCTGCCTCTGCTGAGCTGCACCATCTGCAGAGGGTTTTTTTTTTTACTTTTAAAAGCCGGTTTTGCTTCAATTGAAACATGCCTTTAAAAGTAAAAAAAAAAGCCTTTGAGGATCCCGCCCCTCAGCTGAGATCATCAGAGACTTTAAACTTTTTTAAAAAAATTAAAGTCTCCTCTGGCGATCTCACCTGAGTTCCTCATCAGCAGAACCTTACTTGTACTCTTATTTGTAGAAAACATGTTTTCTACAAGTAAGAGTAGAGATTCTAAGGCGCTTACCTGATTACTGATGAACGCATGGCTCTTTTTCCAGCCCGAAAGCAGTTTCACTTTCAGCCAGACAGAATCAATTGCTTAGCTAATCTATTTCCTCGGTGATCAACTGGCTGGCTTTGCTGGCTGAGGAACTCTGGGATTTGAAGTCCATAATAAAATAAAAATAAAATAAAATAATAAAATAAAATATTTGTGCAGCTTTCTGAGATTTGGTGTGTTTCTGTAGTGTTTCACTCTAACTACACACACACAAAATCTCAGAAAGCTGTATGTGGCATTTTGTGTGTGTGTGTGTGTGTGTGTATGTGTCAGTTGTGTGTGTGTAAAGTGTGAAAGTTGGTTTTTGAGCTTTTTGTGGATGTGTGAAGTGTGAAGTGCAGCTGCTTTGATATTGTGTGTGAGTCAGTTGTGTTGTGTTGTGTGTGTGTAAAGTGTGAAAGTTGGTTTTTGGTACCTCTTATTGTTTTTATACTTTATTAATTATTTTTATTATTTATTGTTATTGGCCACGCCCACCCAGTCATCTGACCACCAAGCCACACCCACCAATTAAGCCACGCCCACAGAACCGGTAGGGAAAATTTTTAGATTTCACCCCTGCAGCACACACTGAAAATCCTCCAATTTTTCCATACAAGAATCCTGTGAAATGCTTTGGGCTGGAAAAAAAAAAGAACCAGCCCAAAGTCACTCAATCGGCTTCCATGACGGAGACGTTGACTCTGATCCTAATTTAACACTTGAACCCTTGTCCCACACGAACTACTCCAAATTTGGATTAGGAATGTTGCTAATAGTTTTTGTATTACAAGTTGCTCTCTGCTGAAGAGAGCAGCTGCCTTTAAAATGAAGCAGTAATAGTATGTCCACTTTTGTGCATTACAATTAGCCAATTTTACAAGCTTTCTTCTGGCAGGCTTTAAACACATGCATGACTGTTAAATGAACATGGCAGTCATTGAACAAGTCCGTTCCCCACCCCCATGTGCATTTTTGCCAGAAAAGAGACACCAATATCAGACACTGGGAAAACACGCAGAAATTGTGCGGGATACCAAACCGGTTGCCAAACACCCAAAATATGATCATATGACTGCAGGGTGGCTGTAGGAACTTAAAACTTAACATAACATAACATAACATCAGAGTTGGAAGGGACCTTGGAGGCCTTCTAGTCCAACCCCCTGTCCAGGCAGGAAACCCTACACCATCTCAGTCAGATGGTTATCCAACATTTTCTTAAAAATTTCCAGTGTTGGAGCATTCACAACTTCTGAAGGCAAGTCGTTCCACTTATTGATTGTTCTAACTGTCAGGAAATTTCTCCTTAGTTCTAAGTTGCTTCTTTCTTTGATCAGTTTCCACCCATTTCTTCTTGTTCTACCCTCAGGTGTTTTGGAGAACAGCCCGACTCCCTCTTCTTTGTGGCAGCCCCTGAGATATTGGAACACAGCTATCATGTCTCCCCTAGTCCTTCTTTTCATTAAACTAGACATACCCAGTTCCTGCAATCGTTCTTCATATGTTTTAGCCTCCAGTCCCCTCATCATCTTTGTTGCTCTTCTCTGCACTCTTTCTAGAGTCTCAGCATCTTTTTTACATCGTGGCGACCAAAACTGGATGCAATATTCCAAGTGTGGCCTTACCAAGGCATTATAAAGTGGTACTAACACTTCACGTGATCTTGATTCTATCCCTCTGTTTATGCAGCCTTAATCCCTCTGTTTATAAGCCTTATGCAGACTTAAGACAGGTTGTAAGTCACTCCAGAGAAGTCTGTTGTAACTTCGGCCAGTCGCTAAGTGACTTGTTGTTAAGCGAGGACTACCTTTAAACTATCAAATCTGACCAGGCTGCTTTCGTTGAATCTGACCTCTTTGCTAAATATTGATCTTTGCAACAACCCAGGTGATTCTGGGTAATGCAGACTGCCCTTTCGCACAATAAATATCTGAAGGCTTTTATCTGAAACATTCAATTTCTTCTCTGCACGATCAATATATTTAATAAGCAAGGAATGTCTGTAAAGTCTAGGCTTTAAGCAATGTTGTTTTTTTAATGTTTTCACTGCCATGCCATCAGGTTGCTCAAGATATAATGCATCTGCATTCCATTCCTTTAAAAAACAACACATATCTCACACAATGGATGATGAAGTGGCAATTTACATTCTACTCCGTAGATTGTGAAAAGGCCCAGAAGGGTTTCAAAATTCTATCCCATAGAACGAAGTCTCCAGCTTTAAATACATGCACACAAAGGAGTTTTTTTTCAATTGGAGGAGCTGCTTTATGATTCATTGTACTCTGAAGCTTACAAAGCAACAAGAAAAACAAAACACTTGAAACACAAAAGCAGCTGTCTAGTAATAAATCAGGAAAGCAGAAATGAAGCTGCAGCCATAGGAAAAACTTAGTACATATCTTTTTAAAAAAAAAATATTAAGCATATACGGACTTTTATATATGGACGCCTCCTACAGCACCATGCCAGCCAAAATGGCAGGGTGCAGGAGGCCGCCCAGGCCAAAAATTGGGCACTGGGGGGCTGCACATGTCCCCCCAGTTCCTTTTTGGGTGCCAGAGGCACCACAGGCCAGTCCTTTGCTATTTCCAGCCGGCCCCATGGGCCGGATGCGGCCCACGGGCCTTGAGTTTGACATCCTTGGTCTATCTGTTTATCTGTTTCTGATACTCACTGGATTTTTTTTCCTACTCTTCCATGCAGAGGTTTTTCAGCTGTGGGATATTTGAGGGCTTTCTTGCATCCACAGCTTGTGTCAAATCACCTCATAGCAACTTGATTTAAGATTTAATTCTGGGCTTTATTTTGCCCATTCCAGAATCCGAAATCCATTTCCCCTCAGCAAATTCTTTGGTAAAGTCACCCAAATGTTGTGAGTCATTGTCATACTGCAAAGTCCACTTTGGGCTGAGATTCAATTTTATGACGGACTGTCTCACGTTTTGTCAAGGTACAACAATGAAGAATTCATAGTGGATTATGAGCTGCCTGGATCCTGAGGCAATGAAGCAGGCAAAAGTATTTCCACTATCATGCCTTACAGCTGGTGAGATGCAGACTTTGGGCTTTGACAAAGGTGTCTTCTAGTACTGTACCAAGTAATTTTATCCTTGCCTTGTCTGTCCAGAAGTCCTAGTCTTCATCCAGATATTGATGAGCAAACTTTGGTCTTGACCTGATATTTTTAGGGTCACCAAAGGATTCCTCCTGACACTCCTACTCTGTAGATCTAATTTGTCCTTGGATCTATTCTAAGGATAGATTTATGCACTTTGACAACAATAGTGATGAGAGCTACCTGTAGGACATATGATGAAATTCTGGTGTTCTCAGAGATGTCTTTCAACATCTTTCTTTCTGCTCTCTGCTTCAACTTGTTAGGATCGCCCACTTGGACAAGTTGGTGATTGTCTGGAATCTTCTCCGCTTGTAGTTGATCTTCCAGAGAGCAGAGACTTTGCTGTCCAATTGTTTGGTGATCTTTTTAAACCCCTTCCCAGACTCGGAGACATCTATAAACTTTCTGAAGGTTTCAGAGCTCTTTTGATCTATGAACACACTTCAACAACGAAGACCAAATCAAACTAATAATCTGAGTTTAAATAACAGAGATTTCTCCCAGATACACTCTAACAATCTTCTAAAAAAGAAGGGTACCTGATCTGTACACCCAATTCTAATTTTAGATATCTGAGGTAAAGATAAACGTACAGCAGTATTCAGAATGTCCAGATGTGAAATGTGCACAATTAAATTACACAATGGACTGTAAAATGTACCATAAGTGATACGTGATACTTGTGGATAATATCCCTTTCTATCTATCAATATTGTTGAAATGAAGATCAAACATCTGTATGATGAAGAAGAAGTCAAAAATTTCAACAGAGGACTTCTGGTTGACATCGCAGCAGGAAAGGACTGGAAAATAGCAGACTTTCTTAAAGGCAAAAGAACTCTGTTTTCAAAATGGCAACATAAAGAGAAGAAATAAAAAAGGCAAGGCAACTTTCTCTCCCGAGGATGGAAAAGCATGATTTTTGTGGCTTCTTTTTATCTGCCAAGGACTGGAATCCTGACTGATATAAAGCCAAATGTCTTTTCAGAAAATGCAATCTTTAGAAGTCTCTAGTTCAAATTCCCAGTGCCAGCTGTTTCAGCATATTAAAGGGGAACATTAATGCATTTTGAACTTCTCATGGTCAACTGAAATCTTAAAAATTTGGTAAAATTCCAATTATTTCTTTTCTGAAAAACAGTTGTGGCATTAAGAATTATAACTGAGGCAAGTATCTGCTGACTTGGTCTGTGGTGTACGTACGATAATTGTATCCTTTTAAAAACAGCAAGAGCTGCATGGTTAGCATATTTACCCAAGAAAAACTGGGCAAAAAAGGTCAATTGCTTTTTTTAAAAAAAAAATCAGGCTCATTTTTTTCGGCTTCCATCCGCATTTCCTTTCTTCTTTCTGAGCTACTCTATAGTTCCAGTCTTACAACCTACCGAGTTATGGCCTTTCAGACAACCTTTGGCTCAGGTCTGATTTTCAAGAGCTTCTCTTTCTTTAAAGCAGCTGGTACCAGCACCAACACAATTCAGTAGAGTCAACTGACCTTTGGAAAACAGTAAGTTACCGAGAAGGAGGACTTTAGAAAGTCAGCCCGGTCCCATTTTGTACATTTCGATATGAATCCAAAGATCGTGTAAAAAAGTCTGTAGAGATTCTCAGTCATCCAGATCATGGTTGTCCCAAAGATGCTTTTCCAGGAGGCAACTGGACTTCCTTGTTTTTTCTTTGAAGACTTTTTGCTTCTCATCCAATGAGTTCCTTGCCTCTTTCTGCTTTCAGTTATAATCTCTCTTGTCTAAGTTTCTTTCTCAAAATATTCAGGATTCATCAACCAATTCTTTTTCTCTTCATCTTCACACTTCAGGCAACCTACTTTTGATTTTTTTTTAAAAAAAGTCTAATCTTCATTGTGACAGTTGTTTCAAGGTCCTTTTTTCCCCCCCTGAAGCAGAGGTCTTCCCCTTTTATTTTTCTCATCACAAACTATTGTTTCATTTTTACTACTTTCCCTTGGAAACAATAATATAGTTTTGTTCTGGTTCCTTTTGTTTCTTTTCTACTCCTTTCTATGTTTGTTCCAGCCCAAATCATATAGGATGTTTTCAAGTCTCAGGTTTCCTTAATTGAATTTAGATTTTCCTTCCATCCTATGATGATTAGCTACCACTTTCATACTAATAATCTTTTTCTAAGCTAATAATCCTTCTTAAATTCTTCACTGACCTTTCAAACTGTGTGGGATGAAATTATCTGTTTCTCTGCTTTATTCTTTTATCTCTGTACAGTCGTACTTTCCCTGGAAATTCTCTACTGTCTTGATCCTGTTTCTTTGCTGAATGTCACTTTTCTCCAATCTTAGCTTCCTGCTTTTAAAAGTCTCACTTCATTTTTGAACTTCAAACTTATTTTCTCTATCTTTTCGCACATGTACCTATGTGATGAATGTGTCCTGCCACATACATCAACCAATTTAGTTTAATTACCCCTTTCTCTCCTGGTCTTTATGAATTTGTTGTAAGTCATAAGGTATTTAAGTAGTACAAATACTATTACTGTTTTCTCCTTAAGAATGGGGAATGCCATTCTTTTTTAAGTCATCCAGATTTATCAAAAGGTATGGGGATTCTTACAATCATACCTTTCTTGTCTTTTGTAGCCTTTCATCGAATGTTTAATTTAATTTGAAATGTGAAGGCCCAGAAAAATAAAAAGGAGGGAGAGGGAAAAATAGAGCATGGGGGAATATAGTTTTCTGAAAACATTTCCCTCAATTTTTCCTGTAGAAAAATAGGAAACAAGGGAAAAACTGAACACCTTTGAAATATTTCCGGTTTTAGAATGGTTAGCATTACTTCCAATTTAAGATGTTATTAACTGAAAATAGCATGAAGGGACTAAAGAAAACTTCCACTAATTGTGAATTGTTGCTTTCATTTGGTGTCATTTCTACCTAAGCTTTTTTTTCCCTCCCACAATTTCCTACTGTAGATACTAAAATATGTACTAGCACAGAAGGTATCAGTCTAAAACTCTTGCTGAAAATGTCTTCATTTGCAATTCCATTTGGACAAAACATAGACACTTCTCATATATTGATTGCTTCATTAAATGCTTTTGGTCTGTGCGCTGAAGGTAAAACGAACAGGCTGGATTATGTTTGTAAGTGCGTGGGATGAATGGGAAGCACTATATAAAACCCTTCAACATATTCTAATGGTTTATGCAGCCTGAATGGGACCAGTCTCCAGCCAAAACTTATTCATAGCTATAAATTAAAGCAGAGATGAAGTGTAGTTTTATTTCTTGCTGAAAGATTCCAGGATTTTGAGAATAGAAACTGGTACAGATGATTACCTCCTACTTGTTTTGGTTTCTACTTTCTTCAATCTACAGCAAACAGCTTAGGTTAAAACTATACACTTATAATGTCCCTTAATTTTAATTTCTTCCCTGTTCCTTCTCTACTGTATCATGTCCCTTTATTCCCAATTTTAACTGATTTGCTTTAATCATTTATTTCAGAGACTTTACAATATCTGAGAAATGCTATGAATATTGGATAATTATAATTTAAAAAAACCCTGTAGTATAGAGCCTATTTCAACAGTAGCAAATTATCACTAATAACATTAAGGTAATTTCATTGCTGGTTGAAAGCAACAGTGCATATTATACCAATATTGTATGATAGCTAATATATTATAATAGGATAATATGCCATAACTGATGAAATAATTCCTTAATATAAAAGTGAAAATAACTGTAATATAAAAAATAGAACTTTTTAAATGGAAAAGCTAGATTTTATTTTGTAAAGAACCTATTTCGAATTACCAAAATTATAACAGAGATATAATCAGAAATATAGCCACATGAGGATTTATTTCACTGTCTGAATGTCAGATTTGCTCATTCAAAACGATGTGCATTATTTAGTCTCAATAAACCTCTCCGATCATTACTAAACCTGAACCCCCCCCCCACACAGAGAGAGAGAGAGAGAGAGAGAGAGAGAGAAAGAGAGAGAGAGAGAATCAGACAGACAGACACAGACAGACACAGACAGACAGACACAGACACAGAGTAGAAACATTTACAATTGAGATTCTATGAGAAAATAACTTAGGGAAAATGTAGATTATAGATATTCACTAGGACAATAGAAGTCTAGAGAAATATGCTACATTATAATATAGTATTCAGACTGTATTATATAAAAAGACAGATTTAGAATAGCAATTATGAGTTACTGGTTCAATATGAAAAGCGCAAAACTCTTTTTATTCCACAGTAATAATAGCAATTTTTCAGATATCAAATGGTTATTTTAGACTTGAAAAGTGTAAGAATAAAAGGGGCAGGATTCAGATTTCCTCTACTTTATACTTTAGGTATCATTTTCCTTCTAAAAATAGCATAAAATAAGACTATTTTGATTTTTCAACTTCCAGAATGGAGATGAAAATATCTAAATCCAATCTGAAAAGCACTACTTATTTCAGCTATTGTAAATAATCAGGGCAGTAAATAGAAAGAGGGAAAGAGGGTTGGAATTTTGTTTTGTTCTTTTGCAGTTGACATGTTCCAATTCCCAGGGCTCAGAAGCAAAACTAAACAAAAGCTTTCATTCTTGGGACACTAATCTTTTTCTAAAACATTATCAAGCTTAATAATAAACTGTAAATAATGGGAAATAAATACAGTGTTTTAACAGAAGCAGCCAAGAACCAAATCAGGGAAAGTACATCTTATTCAAAGTAGATTAAACATCTAATTTGTTTTGCAATAGAACTACTTGCTTTGATTTGTTTGGAGCATGAAAACGTTTAAATATATAACAAAAATAGTAAAGTATCTTTTATTTGAGATGAATACAATACCTAATTTTAGTTTATTATCTATTTGTCCTGAGTAACTTTGCAGTTGAGCAAGCAGAAGCTAGAATGTGAACAATCTAGGCTAACATAAATTTTCATGTACTGCCTTGCTAAACCCATGAGAACAATATTATGGATTAAATTTATGGGCTGGGTTGTCAAGGGAAAAGTCACCTTAGCTCTGTACCACCTTACTGCAAGGAATTATTGCTACATAAAACTATACTACAAAATAGGGCAACAGCCCATTAAAATCCACTTATCGCCTCTGCAATTCTTCATCCCATTACTGACAAAATGGAACAAGCTTTAGTAGCCTGCAAGCTGCAAACAGGGTACCTTTACTATTTGTAGATTTGTCTGCTTCCCAATTCCTAAAAAATGCCCCTGTGTCAGCCACGAACAACTAGATCCAGATCCAGACGCAGACCCACACATGTAGGGTCTAAATTACCTGTTTTATTGTCTATGGAGATTCTCAATCATCCAAGGTCATGGTTGTCCCAAAGGCGTTTTTTGTTTTCAAAAGGCGACTGGACTTCCTTTGTTTTTTCCTTGAAGATGTTTCACTTCTCATCCAAGAAGCTTCTTCCGTTCCCAACTGAAGAACTGGGCCTCTGGTGGCTCAGCAGACTAAGTCTGTCTGTTATTAACACAGCTGCTTGCAATTACTGCAAGTTCAAGTCCCACCAGGCCCAAGGTTGACTCAACCTTCCATCCTTTATAAGGTAGGTAAAATGAGGACCCAGATTGTTGGGGGCAATAAAAGTTGATTTTGTATATAATATACAATTGAATGAAGACTATTGCTTAACACAGTGTAAGCTGCCCTGAGTCTTCGGAGAAGGGCGGGATATAAATTTAAAAAAAAAAAAAGAACTGAAGAAGCTTCTTGGGTGAGAAATGAAAAGTTTTCAAGGAAAAAATAAAAATCCAGCTGCCTTCTGAAAAAAAGAACCTTTGGGACAATTACTTTATTGTTCTCTGTTTATAATCCACGAATCTCCCCCAGTGTGCACCAGTATGAGTCTCCTAAAAACAACTGAACCTCTATAGAAAGCCTTGAAAGATGACACATCCTTTGCATCTTCCAGCAACCTTAAGGTACACCTTGGGGTGAAATCTACTTACCTGCCTTACCGGTTCGCAAGTGCACGCGCCTTGCATGCAGACACATTACTTCCAGACACATTAAAAAACACATTACTTCCTGGTTAAAACCAGGAAGTAACGACACCCGGATGGGTGGGCGGAGCCTCGCACCACCATCGCTACCGGTTCTCCGAACCACCCGCCACAATTGCTACCGGATCGCGTGATCTGGTCCGAACTGGGAGCATTTCACCCCTGGTGCACCTCAAGGGAAACAGCTTAAGTAAACTTTGATGTTACTTTTTAAGGTCTTCAAGAAGCTAATAAATATAAGGGTTGGTTTTTTTCCCTCCTACTTCAGAACACATCTCCTCACAATATATAATCAAGGCTGGAAACGGTAACTGGCTGATTCTACGGGGCTGTCAACTTACATTACCTTTTCACAGGCTCTGTCTGCACAAGAGCTGCGTCTATCATGGCTTTCATCCATAACTCCATTTCCTTCCCTGTATCTGTGCAGAAATAATAGGTCCTCATGTTTGGATGAGCTGCCTGATTGGAAATGACATGGTCATTTTGTGGTGAGAAAGGTACAATGTTCTGTAAGACAGAAAAGAGAAGGTTGGAGGAAAATCAAAGGCCATTACTGGTTTCCTTAATCAGTAATTTATCGGTTTCAAGATTTATGCAAGCTGCTGCTAGAAACTCATCCCACTGTAACTAATACAATACTATTCATCATCGTGCTTCTTCTGAGGCAATTATACTCAAGGAAAAGCACATTAGTATTAAATTTGGAAGGCTTGTTGTTGTTCAGAGCCCCTGCTGAGTTTCTAAATGATTCCTATCAATTATAGAATAAATATTTTCTGCCGGCATCTGGTATGCACAGATTACAGAAATGGATTAGCTGGGATAACCAGAATCTGGTGTGGGGGGCGGGACATAGGAAGTTGCAAATACATACTCACCCATTAAAATATGAAGCGTGATTTAGATTACTCATCGCCAAGAACAGCCCAAAGTAGTTCAAATCCAAGAAACAAAATGTGAAAGGTCAGGACATTTTATAGAAAAAGAGTCAATTATGCATACAATGAAGAAAATGCACCTTGTAAAACATATGCTACTGAGAGGAAAAGAACAACCTAACACTATATTTGGGACTACTTTAATTTGAATGTCTGAATTACAGGTAATCCTCGACTTACGACCACAATTCAGCCCAACATTTCTGTTAAGTGAGACATTTGCTGTGAATTTTGCCCCATTTTTACAACCTTTCTTGCCTCGGGTGTTAAGTGAATCACTGCAGTTGACAAGTTAGTAACCCGGTTGTGACCTGGCTTCCCCATTGACTTTGCTAGTCAGAAGGTCGCAAAAAGGGGACCGCAAGAATTTTGATCACATGACCACGGGGATACTGCAACGGTCGTGTGAAAAAAATGGTCATTCGTCACTTTTTTTCAGTGCCGTTGTGACTTTGAATAGTCACTAAACGAAAGGTTGTAAGTTGAGGACTACCTGTATATTCTTAATGATGCATGGTGACTGCTTTAGTTTGGCAAGACTTCTGTCTGCAGGTGTGGAGCAATAAAGGAAACTGTTCAGAAGAATCTCAGCATGTCTTTCCTGATTCTTTGGAGTCTGACAGGAGATTTATCCAAGAGTTAACAGCTTCAGGAGTTATGGGTGTGGGAAAAGAATAACTTCATTAAAACGAACATGCAAATTGGATGAGGAAACTATATGGAGCAGGAAGAGGAAGTTAACGAGGTTGCAAAGACAATGCTAATTAGAATCTCTGACAAGTATTAAAGACACAAAAAGACAATGCTCGCATGTTCTGCTGGGTTGAAATTGTTGTGGGCCGCCAGCAGCCTGCGGAGCTGGCAGTGGAGTCAGACAGTGATGAGACTGAGGAAGAACATGGGCCAGTCCTGGAGGCTAGGCAAGGCCCAGATGAGGGCTCTGCATCGGAGGCTGAGGTGGGGCCAGGGCCATCGGAGAGTAAGGTGTGGACTCCAGAGCCTCCAGAGGCTGACAGTAGTGAGGCAGAGGAACAGGAGGAGCCTGGTCCTAATGCACGCACGAGAAGAGCTGCCAGAAGGCAAGAGCAGCTCAAGCAAAAAGGACAACTTGGGAGTAGGGCCAAGATATAATTGGTCCCTCCCATAAGGCTTAAGGCATTTGGGCTTTGCCGGAAAACAACATTGATAGCTTTGTCTTCTTGCATTTATTTTGTACTGGTGTCTTCTGAACTTTTGCCAAGAAAGGCCTTTGGCAGTTTGCCTAATTGGACCAAGGTTGGTGATAGGACTGAGGCATTTGTGCTGGGAGGAATTTGCTTTAATTTAATTGAACTACGCTGAGAATGAAGTAATTCTCAGCTGTTCTAATAAAGTTTGTTTGTTTTTACACTGACTGAGTTTCCTACTACCTACTTGGGCCTGGGTCACAACAGAAATTTGGTTTTAATGTGTTACAGATCCTATTAATTGTGCCTTATTGAATAAGCAAATTGTTTGCATAAAATGCCTTTATTTCCTGAAGAAATCTATAAAAGTCTTGTGCTGAAGTTGCAGGAGTACTGCAATCAAATCCAATTACCATATTCCTTAGTTGGGTAGCATGGAAAGGAAACACATGCACACACAGAGAGATTTAATGAAGGAAACGTCTGTGTGTGTGTTCCGTTTCAGAAACTGTTCCGAGGCCCTTTCTGTAATTCATGTGTTCGCAACTATATTCCACTGAAATATAAAACACTGCAAACCCGAAGTTGAAGAATATTCTCACCTTGAATGCGTATTTGCGGTTGATATGATCCTCGGAAGAAAGCATGGCTATCTGAAAGCTTGGAAGAAGTATGCTTCCTAATATTCCTTCTTCTTTTTCATCTAGAAAATAGAGCAAAATAGTAAGAGAAGGAAGTTGTCATACAGTGTAAGAAAAAAGCAAATGCATATAAAATCTTCCTTGGCTTTTGGAACCTGGATCTTTTATATTTCGTAATTTTGCTTGTTCTTTTCCCTTTGTAACCGCCATCTGTTTTCACAACAGATTCTTAGAGATGGCGAGTATAATGATGCTTTTAGAATAGAATCTGATAAACAGCTAATTCTGTCCGGTTCTCTGCTTTATCTTCTGGAGATATGTGGGCGTATTTGTGTAGATATGCGTACACAGAACAATAATTGTGGCTAAAGAAGTTACTTTCTTGCTCTAGAGGTCAGGGGTCTCCAACCTTGGCAACTTTAAGACTTGTGGACTTCTACTCCCAGAGTTCCTCAGCCAGCAAAGCAAAGCTGGCTGAGGAACCCTGGGAGTTGAAGTCCACAAGTCTTAAAAGTTGCCAAGGTTGGAGACCCCTGCTATAGAAGATGCACTTTCTTGTGTGTTTCATCTTAGTTTGGCGCACCTGGAGGAGAAAAATACTCATGGGCGAATGCCATTTGTCGATTTTAGTTCGGCGTTCCACACAACTATTCCTCAGCGTTTGGTGAACAAACTGGGCCTATTAGTTTTGAATACTTCTTGATGTAACTGGGTACTTGATTTCTTTATTGATTGGCCCCAGTTTGTGTGAGTTGGAAGGAAAGTCTCCAATTCCATCTCCTTGAGTACGGGTTCCCCACAGTACGACTATGTCTTGAGTCCGTTATTGTTCACCTTGATGACCCATGACTGCTATGCCAAATCTGCTATGAATCATATTGTGAAGTAAGCGGATGACAGGGCAGTGGTGGGCCTTATCCCGGATGACAATGAAGATTCTTATAGGGAGGAGGTGAAGGCTCTGGTGGGCTGGTGCAATAAAAAATAACCTGGTTTCGAATGATAACAAAACAAAAGAGATCATTGTTGATTTTAGAACAAGGAGGCATAAACATACTCCACACTTTGCATCAAGGCTGCAACTGCGGCAGAGGTCAATAGTATTAAGTATCTGGGGGTATAAATAACTTAACATTCTGACTTGGTCTCTTCATACGTTATCTTTAGTGAAGCGTGCAAACCAGCGTTTGCATTTCCTGCATCACATGAGGAGAGGGCATCTTTCACCTTCTGTCCTGGCCACTTTTTACAGAGGCACAACTGCAAGCATTTTGGCAAACTGTATCACTGTTTGGTTTGGTGGCAGCAGTGCCTCAGATAGAAAGTCCCTACAGAGAGCGGTGAGGACAGCTGAGAAGATTATAGGAAGCTCGCATCCCGTTATTCAGGATATTGCTTATAAGCGCTATGTGCTTAGAGCTCAAAGCATTGTTAGGGATCCCACATACACACGTCATGGTCCATTTTTGTTGCTCCCTTCCGGGAGGAGGTTTCAAAGTATTTCTAGCAGGACTACTAGATTCTGTAACAGCTTTGTTCCTTATGCCATCTGTCTTGTAAATTTGCAGGATTCTTCCCCCGCCCCATGTATTTGTATACATTTGAACTGGACTGTGATGTTTCTCTGTATTATATATGTGTCTGTATGTGGGTATATGCATAATGAATGCAACAAAATTTCATTTTAACGTATGCTGATTAGTGTACATTTAAAGTGACAATAAAGCTATTCTATTCTATTCTATTCTATTCTATTCTGTTCTGTTCTGTTCTGTTCTGTTCTGTTCTGTTCTGTTCTATTCTGTTATTCTATTTTAAGTTATTAGAGGAAGAATGTGTCAAGCACAAAGATAGGTCCACACAGGAAGGCCCAATTAAACTAATTTAATGCTATTCATCCAATATACAAGAATATTCTCAACTAACAGTATCTCCTTAGCGTTAGATAAGGCTCCATGAAATTCAAGAGAGGTTGGACTTAGTTCGCGTGTGGCTATGTAGGGATTTTAGGCTGATCCCTCTTTTAACTCCTTCTACAGAATGTAAATAGGGAAAAAAATCTGAAAGGACTCACGAACTATACATCTCCTTTAAACTATGTCACTTCTTCTAGCAGTGAAAAAGAGTAAATAATAATCTAGAAGCCCAGCTGCAAGCCCTATGTCTCCAGCTATCTGTTACCTCTCTCCCTCCATCCTTACTGAGAATATCTCAGAGCCATTGACTAACTCCTTTCACAAGTCTTTGTAAATATTTTCCCCCAATCATCAAGATATTATTTGACGAAGTGCATAGGGAAGATTAAGTGAAAGACCTGAATTAAAAGCCTGTTATTTTAAAGACAGTATTAAGAAAAGGGGGGCTTATGATGCCTCTTGAGCAGAGGGCTCTGTAGTTCAGCTATGCGACGTTTCGTATTCGGTTTGGAAAGAAGTATCCCTGGAATGTGTGGGAACAAATCATCTTTCTGCAACTCATTAAAACAAAAGAATAAGAGACTTCCATTACAGCAGCTCAATCCTGGATACAGATGCAGCAGCTTTAATACATTAATTATTTTGATTAATTATTAATTATTAATTAATTAATTAATACCACAGCAGCATGGGCACTCTGTGTGTTCCAACACATTTTCTCCTCAACTGAATCCAAAGCGTAGCACGCAGCTTTACTCTCGGGTATATTAAGGCCAACCTGGTGCCAGGAGTTCATATTCCTGCTAAAAGACTAGATTGAATTCTGCAACTGCTTTTCAACCAGTGTATGTCTGTCCCCAAAGAAAACATTTGCCCACACATTGTTGAGGAAGTTTATCCTACCACTTTTTTTAATGGCAGTTCTGAATGGCAGTAAAATGATGCCGTTTTTTCAAAAGGAGCAGGCAGCCTTCAAAGAAGGCTATTAATGACACAACATAAATCTTCCAGAATTAAAAAAAAAGTCACTGTTAATTAAATACCCCTTTGGATGCAAAGAATATATATAGATATTTCAGTGTATTAGTACATAAAGGAACATGATACATACAGTTCAACTATTGCATAAACTAGAAAGGCAATATTATGTTGAAAAATTCTCTCTCTCCAAAAACTGTGTTGCTCAACTTTCCTCCAATTTGTTTCCTTTTTTCCCCCCACGGCATTTCTATTACATTTGAACACAGGCTACAAATGAAAGTAGCATTGCGTGAATCCGTGCAATTACTACACATGCAATACTGTATGCGGATGCATATCTTCACCATATAACCATCTGAAATTATGTTTACATCATTAAATGGTTCACTTGATTCCTGTGAATCAAGAGGATCAATGGGATACAATGATAAATACTGGGGTGCAATTTAGGAGCTCAAAATGGGGGACATAGTAGCCCCCTCTCCTATTCTTCCTTACAACATCCACGTTATGAGGCAAGTTGGTATGAGAGAGAGAGAGAGAGATAGAAGAGTAAAGTCATCCAATGAGCTTCCATGGCTGAGGATCAGTGGTGAGTTGCCCCCGGTTCGGTCCGGTTCTATAGAACTGGTAGCAAAACCGGTGGGAGGCTCCGCCCACCCACCACCCATCATGGGTGATCTGTGGATGTGCAGAAGCGCACTCGTGAGCTCCCGTTGCAAACTGATAGTAAAGTTAAGTAGAACCCACCCCTGCTGAAGATGGCCAATATCTTCACCACCACATCACAGAATAAACACAATCATCTGTGGACAGAACATGTCAACTCCCACTTTATATACCAAATGGATTCACATCAGTGAATACCATAAGAGTGGCCCCATGCCAGAGTGTGAGTGGGATTTCCATTTGTGGCTTCTATATGGAACAATCTTTATGGTGCCCACAAGACAAGAAACATAGCTCAAGCTTGTGGCAGTCTACACAACTTAAAAACGGTGTTTAATTCTTACATCAACCAGGATAAACCAAAGGGCTCGTCATGGTTTGCATTTAATTAAGAGTCTCCTAACTGAAAGCAGCACATCTGCCTCTGTGAGTATAAAGCAGAGCATTGAAAGTCCTAGTTCAAATTTCAATTCATGGTACTTGCTGATCTTCAGTCTCTAATATGCAATATGGAAACAATACTTATCCAATTTCCTACATTATCATACATTCCATGCTATGAATACTTTCTCTCTCTGCTAAAAAATAAGCACCACTTTGAAATCCTCCATCTTTATCAAGGCCTGGAAATCCCTCATCTTCTGACTTTCATCACTTGATTTTAAAATTGTCCAGTGCAGTGGCCATTATCAGAGATTCCTTAATTTATCAGCTTGGATTGCAACCAAGAATGAGCAAAATTTAGCTAGACTAACCAGTCTGAGGATCATTAAGGTAGCAAAAGTGATAGTGAGAGTAAGAATGATGGTAAGTCACTATACTCCAGCTGAGGAAATGGGAACACCTGTTTAACAGTATGCTACCAGATCTACTCATTCTCAGATAAATGTCTAGTTTATTTCTAATTATTTGTATAATAAATTGGTTATTAAGGAAATACTGAAATTATTTGCATTATCACCATCTTATTAAAAAGAGCCTCTCTAAGAATTTTTTCCCTCCTACATGCATATCCTATGTATCCTACATATACAGAATATGAATAGGATTAAGAAACAAACAATGATGATTCTCTTATCTCAGGCCTTCGGTACAAATATTTATTCAATTAGGATGCGCTTATTGTTTGCAGCAAATGCTCTTTTATCCTTCAGCAAACGCAAGAAAGACAGGAGCAAAAAAACATTGCCACGGTGATAAAAAAAAAAAGACCATGTGAATATCCAAGTGTTGCTTCAATTTGCTAATGTGCTCTATGTTAATAGTGGTCTTTGTTCCACAAAACAAAGTGGATTCTGTATTTCGTCAATATCTGATATGTAATTTAATTACTCTAATAATGAAAGCATGAATTGTAAACCAGAAAATCTGAGTTTCATAATTTAGCTCAATCGCGAACACAATGGGATTAAATATTAACTTTCCAGAATACATTTCTGATTTGTAAAATCAGGTAAGAATACTGATCTAGCTTGCCTAATTATTCCAAAAATAAGAAGTGGTTTATATAGGTGGGCCTCCATTTATGACTGGTCCTCTTCCAGCAATCATTTTCAGTTATAACAGACTCTGAAAATGGGAATTATGATCCAGATTTGAAATGCTGATGTCTCCTTCCTCAACGACACGAATGCATCTTTGGCAACTGACCTGCATTTATGTCCATTTCCAGTGTCCCACAGTCACATGACTTCAATTTGGGATGTTTTTGCCAGAAACTGGTGTTTACCTCTGCTTTCTGGCAAAAATTGTTCTTTTAATGGCCATGCCATTTGCTTAATGACCACTGAGAAAACAGTCATAAAACTGGGTCTGACCACATGGTGTTCTGCTTTATAACTGTCACTACTTGAAATTATGGGCTCATTTACAATTCTAAGTCAAGGACTACCTATATAGGTCTGATCTTAAACAAAGTTTAAGTTTACATAGTCACTTTAAAGTATCTACAATGCCTGAAGTGATATGGATATGAATTAACCGATATAAAAATTGAAAGGATTGTGTACTGTTTTGGGTTCAATCCAGCAGAGTGCTTCTGAGTGTCTTGGGCTGCAAATATAGCACTTACCTGTGTCTCACTAAGCAACTATGTCTACACCCACAATTATATAGCTGTTTTAATGAGCCTAAGAGCTTTTGCATTCATATTCTTCTACACTGCGATGCATCTCTATTGAATCTCTATTGCCTATTCCTAATTTATTTACTAAAACATACCACTAAAGTTGCAATAATGGTCATAAACATTTGTGTTTCCTATATCATTTGAACAAAGCTTGCTTACAACAGTTGTATGATTACCTACAAGTTATTTTCATTGCATTTCTTGGGATAAAAAAAAACTCTCATTCTGATCTATAATATACATTAATTATTGTTTTTATTTTATTATTGCATTTTATACTACCAACTGCTGAATCTTACAGCTGTTTACAATAAAATTAGAATAAAAAAAAAATAAAGAATATGCAGAACATTTCTGGAACAGTCTGATTCTGAAACAACCCAGCCTGTCATTCTGAGTGGAATTAATTACCAATTATTTTTTGTAGTGAACAATTTCTATTTTAATTCTTCTATTCCTCCTCCTTCCGTGCTAATAAAGTATTTGCAAGTGAATGTTAGAATATCTGGTTATTAACACAATCTCCTCTAATTTATTTACCACAGGTATACCGTATAAAACTGGTCTCTTTATTACCTCAGCAAGTTAATCTATAAATTTAATATTGAGGCTAAAACCAATAAGCAAAATGGAAACACTGAAATAATTTGCATTAAAGATATTCGGAACTTTTAAACCTGATTAGGATTGGTAATGTAGATGGATACAATAGGATGCTTCCAAAGAAAGCTGCTTGGAAAGATGGGAGTTGTGTGGTTATTTCCAATTATGAAAGATAAATTGAGAACAAGAGGTTCTCAGGGCAGAAATGTCAGTTATGCTCAGCTTCAAGGTTATGAAGAGCTGGGCTACAGTCCTCTGACAGATGGCAAAGCTATGATTTGGGTATAAAAGGGAACTGTACCATCACACACAGAGCAATACATTGTTTAGGTAAAGGTAAAGGTTCCCCTTGCATATATGTGCGAGTTGTTCCCAACTCTAAGGGGCGGTACTCATTCTGTTTCAAAGCCGAAGAGCCAGCACTGTCTGAAGACGTCTCCGTGGTCATGTGGCCGGCATGACTAAATACCAAAGGTGCACAGAACGCTGTTACCATCCCACCAAAGGTGGTCCCTATTTTTCCACTTGCATTTTTTTATGTGCTTTCGAACTGATAGGTTGGCAGAAGTTGGGACAAGGAATGAGAACTCACTCCGTTACGCAGCACTAGGGATTCGAACCACTGAACTGCCGACCTTTCGATCGACAAGCTTAGCATCTTAGCCACTGAGCCACCACATCTCATTATGCGGTATGGCTTTATTTTAGCATGGCTTTATTTTAGTTTGCAAAAAAATATTCTAATCTAGTTGTCCCATGCGAGTATAGTATTTTTTGGAGTATAAGACACACCTTAGTTTTTGGGGAGGAAAATCAGAAAAAAGCTGATTGGCAGGTGGAATTGGCTTCCCAAATACCCCCAATCAGCTGTTCCCTGAGGTGAATTTTAACAACAAGTTCCTTGGTTGTGAGCTCTGTCCCTTGCTTTTTTTTTTTTTTGCTTTTTTTCCTGCCTTTGAAACTCTGTTTCAGAAAAAACTTTTTTCTGCCTCTGAAAGCCTCCAAAACAGAACTTCAGAAAAAAAAAACAAGCCTCTGAAGCTCTGTTTGGCAGCTTCTTTTCTGAAGCTCTATTTGGGGGCTTCTTTTCTGAAGCTTCTTTCAGCCTCTGAAGCCTCCATTTGAGAAGCTGCATGGACTACATTCGGAGTATAAGATGCACCCAGATTTTCACCCTCTTTTTTTGGGGAAAAGGTTCATCTTATAGTCCAAAAAATACTGTACCGAAGAGTTTAGCTGAATACAGAGACTAGCAGATTAGTAAAATTTTGCGAAGACAGTGGACTGAGATTTACTGCCAAGTCCTGGTCTGTGGATTTTGACAGAAATGGATGAACTGACTTTCCTTCTAGTAAGGGAAAAAAAACCAACCCCACTGACAGCCTTCTCCCTAATTACAGTACAATTTTAGCTCAACCAAAGTCTCCCTGTATTGAATTACAATGCTGCAGCGCCCCTAATTGTTACTCAGAATGGGTTGGCTTTTCCAACAGTTTATAATCTGTCTGAACATAATAGCTCTGCATTTCTAAACTGATTATAACATGAGCAATGTGGTACTTCTGCAATCGTTTAAAGTGAAAGGAATTAGCTCAGTTTAAAATTATTGCCATATTTCTGCTGGAAAATCTTGGTTTGCATTCTATTTCAGTCTCCAGAGCTCAATATTAATTCTTTCACTTTTAACATTTGGTCAATGGACATTTATTTTTATCATAGACTCAATCTCCTGGATGATTTTTAACTCCAATCTTCAAGGCGCTTATGTTCCAATTGTCTTTTCTTCACCATTATCTGAACCTGCCGGTTTTTAATTTTACTATATGGATACGGATACTTTCATAGCTCTGATTGAACTATCTTATGTGCTTCAGTGTCATATATGAAAAATGTGATAAAAAGATTTGAGCACTGGAATGAAAACTATCCTGTATCTATTTGTCTTGTGATGCCATCCCTCTTCATTTGGAACTAAGTAAGGTCAGGACTAATCTTGCTTAGTACTTAGATAGGAGCCCATCAAGTTAAAATATCAGTACCGATGTGATGTCAAAACAATCCCTCAGGCCAGTGGTGGGTTTCAATTTTTTTTTACTACCGGTTCTGTGGGTGTGGCTTGGTGGGCGTAGCATGGCTTGGTGGGCGTGGCATGGTAGGCATGGCAGGGGAAAGATACTGCAAAATCCCCATTTCCTCCTGATCAGCTGGGACTTGGGAGGCTAAGAATAGATGGGGGTGGGGCCAGTCAGAATTTTAACTACCGGTTCTCCAAACTACTCAAAATTTCTGCTACCGGTTCTCCAGAACTGGTTAGAACCTGCTGAAACCCACCTCTGCCTCAGGCCCAGCAAGGTTTGAACCACACAAGTTTGAAGGGCAGAGGTGACTACAAAGAAGGTCACATTCAAGTCCCACAAAATGACAACATTTTAAGTAGAAGAAGTAGCTCAGACATTCTAACAGAATGCTCTGCACTTCCAGCAAGTTGAAATTCCCAGCATCCTTTGGGGAAAGCCATAATGATTACTTTCCTGAAGACAAAAAAGTGTACATTTGCAGCATCAATCAACAAGAACTTCTCTATTGCATATAAAAATCTCTGCATTGCACTGAAGAGTTTCAGTGAAGGAGAAGGGTCCTTTGGGCTCAGTTAAGCCTGGGATTATCCAAATGCAATTACTGCTACCTATCTAAGGATACTAAGACTGAGTCTGAAGCAACACAGAATGATTTAACGCTTCAAAAATCCAAAGTCAAAACTCCAAAGTAATTCAGACATAACCCATCATAAACTCCTTTATTGACTTCTGGTAAATCTCTCTCGCAGTTGAAACAGATTGGAGAAAGATTTGCATTCCTTTACATCATGTATTCCAGCTTCCTCATAAGAAGTTTGCTATTTTGTGCCAAAAAAAAAAACAACTCCCCCCCAAAAAAGCCCAACAACCTCATCTATCAGCAAAAAAGGAAAGATGGGGAAACTTAAGCAGGGGCCCATGGGATGCTAAGAAGCATATGCTACAATTTTGGTTTTCCTAATTAGGACAGGGTGGGTTTTATCAAGGGTCTGAGGAATTCTGGGAGTTCGTCCACAAGTCTCAAAGTTGCCAAGTTTCGATAGCCCTTGTTTATACAGTTTAAACCATGATGAACAAGCCTACTCAAGAAAAAGAGATCCATGAGATATAGATACTACTGCTGTGTTCCAAAACAATTGAAAGGAATAGTGAGAGTACTCCAGTTTTCAAAGGTTATATGGTGGCTTTCATCAAACATTCTAGACCAGGGATGTCAAACTCGATTTCACTGATGGCTGCATTAGGGTTGTATTTGACCTCCGGGGTGTGGGGGGACCGTGACCAGGTGGGCGTGGCCAGCCCGGCATCACTCATGTTGGTGGCGCCTGTGGTGGCCAAGCGCTCTGCCAGGAAAAACAGAGTGCAGCCTTTCCGAACTCCATTTTTGCTGGCACAGGGTTGCAGGAGGGTGTCACAGCCGAAAACAGAGCTCGGGTGGGCCCCGCACGGCCGTCCGGAGCTCCATTTTTGCTGTTCAGAAGCACTGTGGGACAGTCCACTGTTTCCGGCCCTTGGGCCTTGAGTTTGACACCCCTGTTCTAGACTCTAAATGAGTGCCTCTCCACCTCAGCAACTTTGTGGACTTCAACTTCTAAATTCCCATGTTGGGTAGGGAATTCTGGGAGCTGAAGCCCATACATCTTAAAATGGCTGAGGGGCTGAGGTTGAGAAACAGTGCTCTAGACTATTCCGAAAAAAACTAAAGCAAAATTTGTACTCATGAAGAACCTGTGGCAGTATCAGTCAGATCAATCAGAGGAAGCCACGGCGGAATAGCTAAAATTAGGAGTACAAAACAGAAGCATTTGATCTATTTTATATGAGGATTGTGAGCTTCCCCAGCATTTAATGCTGCTTCTGACATTCCATTTAAACAGCAACAATAACACAGCTTGTGATATAGGTCAGGGGACACGCAAAACACAAAGATGGGAGTTTGTTCTGACCCAGATAGTGCAAGGTTAGAACTAACTGACCATTAATTTCCCATGGAACAAATTAAGGGTCCTGCTCAAATCAGCACTTTTATTTTTATATCAATAGAAGGGCAGAATGACCATTACTCGTTCCAAAGTCGTCATCTTCTTTTTTTTTTTTAAAAAAAGATAACATAATATATTTTTGGAAACATAGCTTAACACCATTGGTTAGAGTCATTTAAAAGACTTACCTCGATAGTAGAAGAGACAGAGATCAGAAAGGACAAACCATCGCTTCTTCCAGAGCTTCATGCCGGTACTATCCTGTGTAGGTAATGAAATACAGACTCATAGAGACTGGAAATACAAGAGTTTGGGCACATGACCAAAATCAGAATCTTTCTGTCATTCTGGAGTATCATAGGTTATTAGAATTTGGGTGATTAAACCATTAAACATTGATCATTGCAAATAAAATTCCCACATTGCCTGACATCTATGTCCTGGATCAGTAGATGTATGTGTAACAGTTGCCAAGGCAACCGATAATAGAACCCTATTAACTTTATACCCTGGAAATGTTCCCAGTTCATCTCTATGACTTGTGCGCAACAATTCTCAACTAAACATGCCTTTTTCCTGAGTTTCCACGAAACTCTTCTTCTCAACACACAATGTTTTCAAATGTGATTGGGGAATATCTGGAAGTAATATCAAAAAAGATAGTTTTCAAAACATAAGGTAGGTGCCTTCAACATCAAGTGAAGTGTTAAGACCACTTTATAATGCCCTGGTAAGGCCACACTTGAAATACTGCATTCAGTTTTGGTCGCTACAATGTAAAAAGAATGTGGAGACTCTAGAAAGAGTACAGAGAAGAGCAACAAAGACGATTAGGGGACTGGAGGCTAAAACATATGAAGAATGGTTACAGGAACTCGGTATGTCCAGTTTAATGAAAAGAAGGATTAGGGGAGACATGATAGCAGTGTTCCAATATCTCAGAGGCTACCACAAAGTAGAGGGAGTCAAACTATTCTCCAAAGCACCTGAAGGTAGAACAAGAAGCAATGGGTGGAAACTGATCAAGGAAAGAAGCAACTTAGAACCAAGAAGAAATTTCCTGACAGTCAGAACAATTAATGAGTGGAACAACTTGCCTGCAGAAGTTGTGAATGCTCCAACACTGGAAATTTTTAAGAAGATGTTGGATAACCATTTGTCTGAAGTGGTGTAAGGTTTCCTGCCTGGGCAGGGGGTTGGACTAGAAAACCTCCAAGGTCCCTTCCAACTCTGTAATTATTATTATTATCAGGGGACATGAAATGGGGAGCAAAAACTCATTACCGCATAAAGGACATGAGCTTTAAACCCCAGGACTAAAATATAAATGTACCTAGATTCTGAAGGAGCCAATCTTTGCCTTTCTAAGAACACCACTCATATCAATAGCAAGAACAATTTATCTGAGCCTCATATTTGAATCTTGCACTCTTAAGCTTAAGAGGATGGGTCTCAGTACCTAGAGTGAAACCAGGACAATGCTAAACACTTTAGAACTTCTGAGAAATACACAGTCCAAATGGCACAGGAAGAATGTATATATGAAAACAAGAAAACAACAAAGCTGGCTGGGGGAATTCTGGGAGTTGAAGTCCACCCATCTTAAAGTCCCCAAGGTTGAGAAACACTGACATAAATTGGCTAAGGTCCAATTTATTCCACATCAGATTTTAACAGTGGCAACTGCTACAGGGCCCATTTTTCAAAGTATAACTTTGACCATGGAGCATAACCTTGTCACAAGTAAAGTAAAAGATTATGACACACTATCCTTGGCCCAGAAAGTGATTTTATTAGTAAAATCTATAGTACAAATATTCTAAATATCTGGATTACATAAACCAAATTAAGTAGATGTTTACACAGGCATATGGTACCGATAAATTACCACTTAAGTCAAACTTCAGTATTCACCTCAGGATGTGAATTATGCATTTTCTGCATTGATACAAAGTAAAAGGCAAAAATAAATAAAATAATGCAGGTGCTACAGTTTTGTATGTTAGAACCGCAAAGGTGAATGAAACCAAAAATGATTTACATTGCACCTGCTTTTGAGAAGTGTTTATAATAAAACAATGTGCAATACAAACAGAATCTCTTAACAGATGTGGCCCTATTTGGGGGAATAAATCAAATCCAAATAACTGAGCAAACTTTTCTCTAACGCACTATCATTTTGCAACAGTTATAAAATGTTTCACAAGCTAGTATAGTTTTCCAATTTCCTGCAGGCCAAAATAACAGAAAGGAAAATCACTCATTTGCAAGTGGGTGTGGGTTCTCCAGCAGATACTATTAACAGATTACTTCCTCATGTAATGCAGAACAAAGCTGCGACTCTGCACTTTTCTTATCTCATAATTGCAATGCTACATTTCAGGTGACCTTATAGTACATCCCGCCAACGGCCCCTCTTCCCCAAATAGACATTACCTGTTTATACAACCAGCCTCGCCTAACGACAGGTGCATTAGGATTTCTTTTTATTGAATTTGATCTCTTTCCAAAATTATGGACCTTTTTTGAGGAGCGCGATGTCTAAAAGTAAAATAAAAGGAAATTATCAATACTCAGTTCATATAGGAGATGTAAAGCTACCTCCAAGAGAAAAACAGATTTGGATCATAAGCTTCCCTTATGATTTATGAAGAAGCTACATTGTTGTTGTTGTTTTGCCCCCAGGTAAACCAGTAACTACTTCGGAGGTTTTGCTGACTTCTGTTTCTTGAAGCTTTGAGAAAGGGAAGAAACTGCTCCCAAGCATTACGTAAGCATAGCGTCTATTTTAACAAGAACGTAAGTTTTACGGAGGATATTGGAAACAGGGCAGAGAAAAGAATCACTAAAATTGAAACAAATTTTAGCCAGAAAGCCAAATCATAATCAAAATGAGCTAATGTTGCTAACTTACCATAATTTTCTCTTACTTTGCCAAGATTCTTTCACGCAGAAAGTACTTTAGGTTAACTAAGTGGTTGCTTTTTCCCCGCCCTTAGAATTTTCTCGGTAAATACAACAATTGTGTGTTATCAGTTCAAGAGGGTTGTGTTCAAATCACCTTTTATCAAGGGCTTTCATCGATGGTCTTTTGCCAATTTACAGTGTAATGGTAAGATGGGGAATGGCACCTTATAAAACCACTGCTATTATCACAAGTGTCATGGATATAAATGTGACTTGATTCAGAAAAATCAGATCCGTATTTAGTTCTTACAAGCCATTTGTGGCCTTTTAGAGATTTAAACGCAGGCATTATAAGCAGTAGCATGATCCCATGAAAAGAGCAGCACAGAATATCATATATCGTGCACTTACAGTTAAAAATGGTATCTGAATTTTTATTTAATACTAGCCGGTAACCAGGCGTTGCCCGGGGATTTATAGACGTTGAAGCCTTTGTCTGACAGGAAGCCATTGAGAGTGGCTTTTCTTCCCACTACTCCCATGCCCATCATCCCTGCCCATCATCCCTTCCCCCTCCCATGCGCTCCTCTTTCCTGCCCTGTGTCCAAAGTGCCCTGATCCTGGCACTTTGCCCCAAATCCATCAGGCGCTTCCCCATTGCTCCAGTGGAGGGAGAATGCCACGGCTGCCTTTCCAGAGAAACACCAGGGGTGTCTTACCCGCACAGTATTTGTTTCCAGATAGTATGTCATCTGTGTACCAAGTTTTGTTGAAATTGCTCGAGGTGTTCCAGAGTTATGCTGGAACATACATACACCCTTTTTTATATAGATAGAAAGATTTGTCATTAAAACATTAATTGGAATGGAAATCAGGGCTCTGTGGGCATGTAGACAGACACTTGATCAAGAAAGGGAGTTTAAATATCACTACCCCTTTTATTTTAAGTTTCAGTGTTTCTCTGCAAAACAGAGAAAGAAAGAAGAACGAAGTTGTTTTAGGCTGGGCCAGGAATAAGAAATGAAGTTAGAACTTGTAATGATCGTAACATCCACATTAATTCCACATGAAATCAACATTCTAGTGTCCAATTTTTCAATTCTTTCTTCTCAGATTGAAAAGTTAAAATTGAATTGTTTCAAACATACTCAATATTTCCCATTTGGCTTTTTTTAAAAAAATCTTTATTATTAGAATAATGTCAGCCTAACATGTACCACTATTTATTTTCCTTGGGTATCATTCAGAAGCTAGGAAGAAGGAAGCACTTTACTATGGCAGAAGAAGCTGGAAAAAAAGAACTTACCCAGAAACTATGATCAGATAAACATTTTTACCCGAAAAAGTACCAAGTTTTGAACAGGTAAGGAGAATTAATCAAGAAGATTAAACACACAGCTGGATCAACGACACACAGAGTTGTTGTTTAATCCCTTTATCAAATAACCTCATTGTGTTATATTTTGCTTTCTTATTACACTGAACAACTGTACTGCCTTCTGAATCGTAAAGCTCCATTAACTTTTATAACTAATGTGGATATTTCTGTGACATATGGTCCATGACAGAATGGGTAGCGAACAATTTCTTGCAGCGGGTCTTAAAGTTAAAATGATGTGGCCAAACAGGCCTGCTCATTAAAGAGGAAAGTGTAAAAGAGTAGTGGCAACACCCTCCAGTCTTTTTCATCAGACATTTAGCAGAGGCTGCTAAAAACGAATGAATAAAATAATTGTGACAATGAAACCAGCTGTTAGAAGACTCTGAATAGCAGGCACTCACTTTTGTACAAGGGACAAGTGCATCTTTACAATTAAGTCATATTTTATCAACAATTGTGAATGTATGTTACAGTTAATGAAACAATATACTGTAAGCTCTGTTCCATCTAATAAGCTAGCCGTGCCATTTGAGGTACTCCCATTGTCTTCAAATCATTATCTTAGTTAAAGCTAATGTTCATCTTGCATTCATCATAGTTAGTTGTTATATATTAATCTTACAGAACTTTTAAAATTTACTGCTGTAAATATAGTTTAACATAGCTCATAAATAAAAAAAACATATTTCTTCACTTATACATTAAATTTAGTGCCCGAAAAATGTGACGCTTACGGAAAACTTTCTGCAACATAACCTCAACATGAATCTGCTAACAATTATGTGGTTAGGAATAAAAAAAAAATCCAAGCTTTGAAATCTGATTAGAAGATATATGAAACCAGTAGCTATATTTTTTAAAAAAAAATATACAGCTTGCCAGCAATTTAAGCAAGGCACCTTCACATGGAGAGCCAGTTTTGAAACTGGCCTTCAACATGAAGATACTTTCCTAAATACCAGGCAAGATCAACACATTTAAAGAAATAAAATCTTTACATTATTCACTGTATTTATCCAATGTTTTCTAGTGCTTCATATTTTGCTACTGTATAGTATACTATATCCACAAGTCTTAAAGGGACCAAGGTTGGAGACCCCTGGTATAGACTCATGGATAAGCCAAGAATTTTAGGTGTTGAAAAGCACCCAAAATGTCAGATTTGGTTCATTCACAATATATGATAAGACTTTTGTAAAATACCCATATTTACTGTATAAGGTAAATGTTTCCTGTCCAGTCATGTCTGACTCTAGGGCACGGTGCTCATCTTGGTTTCTTGGCCAACGGAGTCAGTGTTGTCCAAATACATTTTCCATGATCTTGTGGACAGCATGGCTATACGCCAAAGGCGCAGGGAATGCTGTTACCTTCCCATCAAAGTGGTACTTATTAATCAACTTGCATTTGCATGTGTTCGAAGTGCTAGAGCTGGGACAAGGAACGGGAGCTCACCCCGTTGTGCTCGGGTCTCGAACATGGGCTTGTCAAGCTTTCCAGCTGACAAGCTCAGTGTCTTTAACCACTGAGCCATTGCACCCCTTATACATGCATATAAACCCATCTGAAGACAAGCGGACTCTCACATTTTTAACCCAAACACCATGAAAAATGTGGGTTGGCTGATCCACAGGTGGTGCATTTTTCATGGCATTTGGGTTAAAAATGTGATGGTTGTCTTATCTATACAAGATGTAGGAGAAAAGTAGGCAGAGCTGGGAGGCAGAGGTAAGCAAGTCATCAGTCTACAGCAGGGGTATCAAAGTCAAGGCCTGGAGGCCGGATTTGGCCCTTGGGGTGCTTAGATCTGGCCCGTGGGGCTGCCCTGGAAACATCAAAGGACTGGCCTGCAGAGAAAATGGAGCTCACAAGGGAAGTGGGTGACCCGCCCAAGCTCCGTTTTTGCCAGCAGAGGGTTGCAGGAAGTCGTCACAACTGAAAACGGAGCTTGGGAGCCCGTTTTCTCTGGCAGAGTGCTTGGGCCACCACAGGCCCCCCGACATAAGTGATGTTGAGCTGGCCGCACTCACCCTGGCCACACCCACTCCAGCCCCCCACAAGGTCAAACACAACCCTGATGCGGCCCTCAATGAAATTGAGTTTGACACTCCTGGTCTACAGTCATTGCATTCCCATAAATACTTTTAAGACCAGCCCCTTCTGAATTCTGTTGACCCTTATCCGGTGCCAATTTAGTACTTTTAGTTGACTAGATTCTTGTGAATAGGCTTCAGCAATAAATCTTAACTGCAAGGTCACATTATATCATGATCTTTTGCGCCTGACCGATGGGCTTATACATGAGAATGTATCAGGAATATAGAGATGTTTGCCAGTGGAAAAGTGAAAATAAAACTTAAGGTTAATTCCAGGACAAGAGTTCTATTGTGGCATACAAAATAAAGGCACCAAATTTTATAAGACTTTCTTGTTTTGCAGATGGGAAACATGTGGTCCTCCACAGGTGGCTAAACTAGGATTTACTGCAGCTGCAATCAATTTGGTTGAAGTCAAAGGATATGGGGGATACAAAGCCCAGAAACTCTTTAGCAATTATATTGGCAGGCAAATACTCGACTGAATAATTGGCTAATATGCTCACCCTCTAAGGCTACTTTATCTGAAGGGCAAAATATTTTAAAAAGAAAAAAGAAACACATCCTTTTAAATAGTGGATCCAAAAAGTAACTTTTTAAACTATTAATACAGAGGTTCCCTTTAAAAAAATCGACCATTTCTTTTTCAGTTTAGTACCAAACAGAGAGACAATGAAAACAAAATAATAAAGTATGATTATTTTCTTGAAACGATAACAAATAGTTATAATAATACAAAATGGTTATAGCAGGGGTGTCAAACGTATGACGACATGTTGTCATGTGACGTATTGCAACTTCCTCCTCTTCGCTAAACCGGCGGTGGGCATGGCCAGTGCCTGACGCATCTGGTCCACGGGCCGCAAGGTTTGACACTCCTGGATTATAGGAATATTATAATAAAAATTTAAATACTGTAACTTGAAACATGTCAGATCAAATTTAAACATCAAACACTTTTATGTACCCATTCTCTTGTTTCTTTTGCCTGACATTACGGATCAACTGAGTTCTTCTTATGTGGAGTTTCTGAAGAATTGCAAGAAACTAATCCCAGCCCCTTTCCACCCACAATCATAGAGGAGGAAGCGGGAGGGGGTGTTAAGAAAAAAATCTTATGCCACGACACAAATCCTTTCTAAGCTAGGCTAACAGGAGCAAATGGAGATCAGGTTCCACCAATCTATACAATTACCGAAATGCTTCTTTCCCCACTCTAATCAGAAAATAATTAATTTTCCTTCAACCTACTTGAAGAAACGTTTTCCACAAAAGTCTTTCTGCCAATTAAGGGTTTAATGCATTTGCGTAGATTGTACGTATAGAGCAGGGGTGTCAAACTCAATTTCATTGAGGGCCGCATCAGGGTTGTGCTTGACCTCAGGGGGTCAGGGTGGTTGTTGCAAGCATGACGTCACTCACGTTGGGGGGATGCCTGTGGTGGCCCAAGCACTTTGCCAGCGAAAATGGGCTCCCGAGCTCCATTTTCAGCTGTGACGGCCTCCTGCAACCCTCTGCCAGCAAAAACGGAGCTCAGGAGGGCCACGCACAGCCCTCGCGAGCTCTGTTTTCACTTACAGAGGCACTGCAGGATGGTCTTTCGCTGTTTTCAGGGCGGCCCTGCAGGCCAGATCTAAGCACCCCACAGACCACATCTGGCTGCCAGGCCTTGAGTTTGACACCCCTGATACAGTGGAACCATAATCAGTTGGTTTGGATTCAGAAGGTGCCTAAATTGAATAGAAAAAAAGCAATCAAAATGAAATAATTCAGCCCATGGTAAATAGAATAGAATAAAAAAAAATTTTATTGGCCAAGTGTGATTGGACACACAAGGAATTTGTCTTGGTGCATATGCTCTCAGTGTACATAAAAGAAAAGATACCTTCATCAAGGTACAACATTTACAACACAATTGATGGTCAATATATCAATATAAATCATAAGGATTGCCAGCAACAAAGTTACAGTCATACAGTCATAAGTGGAAAGAGATTGGTGATGGGAACGATGAGAAGATTAATAGTAGTGCAGATTTAGTAAATAAATAAATAAAGTAAGAAGTATCACACGGATTTGTCAGTTAACCACTGAAAATATGGTGAATTAGGGTTATGTAACTCACGGTTGAGATACGGTCGAACGACATGATTCAATAAGAGAGAAGTTCAGGACAAAAACTGGTTAAACCAAGACTGATTTCCAAATTTATAAATTCCTTTTATCAGGAAAGAAAGAAAAAGCCAGCTTCAGTGGGTTCTAATATGAGGTTCATTACAACCCAGATTCAAGACTGTTTCAGTATTTTCCAGATTTCAAAGCTACCTTTCCTAATTTTGCTGTACTTCATATGAGCCCATTACTGTATAATGAGCAGGATAACTACTCTGGATACCACCTTCAAAACTCTTTCTGATTAAAAGGAGCTTAATAAAACTAGCATTCTAAGGCATTCACTGTAACGTTCGGTCCCCATTCTATTCTTCGTTTAATTACAACTGTTGCCATATCGCATCAACGTGATGAGATTTAAATTCTGATGAACTAACGAAAGTGATTCCCATTCGGTTACACTTCGGTTGTCGGCTACGCATTTATGCTTGGTCTACTTGACGGTAAGCTGTTGAAGTGGCACTATCCTCTTATCATGAGAGCTAGCAAAACGAATGTTGTCACTTTTATTCATGAGTAACAGAAAATGTGCATGACCACAGAGATTAAAAATGCAGCTGTTTTCCCACAGAAAGGAAGAGTGGAAAGCTAGCCAGAACGTACTGTCAAGCATCAGAAGACCAGGCTGTGAATTAGAAGCTCAGATCACGATGTTTCCAAGATATCAGAAGAATGTTATATTCACTGTCTCAACTTGGACACTCAGCTAACTTTCTGTACCACAGCATTCTAAAAGACAAAATATCACCATTCTGCCACTATTTTTACTAGCCCTGTTTCCCATTGCCTTTCTCTGTCTATTTATGTGTAGCCTATGACTATCATCAAGTGTTAAATTTGTACCCTATGACTATCATTAAGTGTTGTAAGTGTTGTACCTTGATGAAGGTATCTTTTCTTTTATGTACACTGAGAGCATATGTACCAAGTCAAATTCCTTGTGTGTCCAATCAAACTTGGCCAATAAAAAAATAAAAAATTCTATTCTATTCTATTTAGCTCTGCCTTTCAATCTTGTTCCTATCAGAGGTGGTATTCAGCAGGTTCTGACCAGTTCTGGAGAACCAGTAGCGGAAATTTTGAGTAGTTCCGAGAACCGATAAATACCACCTCTGACTGGCCCCACCCCCATCTATTCTCTGCCTCCACAGAAGGAAATGGGGATTTTGCAGTAACCTTCCCCTGGAGTGGGGAGGGAATGGAGCCACGTCCACAGTTCCTATCTAGCACTCTAGTTTTCCCTCACAGTGGGCAACCTTTTGAAAACCAGGGGCTTCCTTTTGCATTTTTCATGAGGAAAAGGTTGCAGTAGGTGGAATGATGAAGTACAATGGGAGATTGCAGTATTGCAGGGAAACTCTGCCCACAGCTTGGAGTTCGATCCTGACAGAGTCTGAAAGAGGATGACTCAGCCTTCCATCCTTCCGAGGTTGATAAAATGAGGACCCAGACTATTGGGGACAATATGCTGACACTGTAGACTTCCCAGAAAGTGCACTAAAGCACTATAGGGTGGTATATAGCAGGGGTTTCCAACCTTGGCAACTCTGTCGACTTCAACTCCCAGAATTCCTCAGCTTCCACAAGTCTTAAAGTTGCCAAGGTTGGAGATCCCTGCTATATAGATCTATGGCTATCTTCATTCTGGCTAGCTTTGCTGGCTGAGGAATTCTGAGAATTGAAGTCCACAAGTCTTAAAGTTGCCAAGGTTGGAGACCCCTGCTATATAGATCTATAGCTATCTTCATTCCAGTTTTCATTATGCTCATCCTAGGTTCTTGGGAAGAACTCGTATGAAGGTTGACACCAGCTAAAGAAGTGACAGCTGTGATTTCATATTGTTGTGAACGGATATATTTAATTAGCATACAGCCAAAGAATGGAAGGAAATATTAACACTTCTTTAGCCATGCAAAGTCAATGTGTTTTTAGTAATAGCAGCTAGTAATAATATAATTTATGATGTATATAAAAATTAGTAACTGTGCAAACTGACTCTTTCCAAACGTAATCCTAGACTTACAACAGTTCATTTAGTGACTGTTTGAAGTTAAAAACGGCACTGAAAATGTGACTTATGACCATTTTTCACACTTGCGACCACTGCAGTATTCTCATGGTCATGTGATCAAAATTCAGACGCTTGGCAACTGACTCACATTTATGACGGTTCCAGTGTCCCAGGTTTATGTGATCCTCTTTTGAGGCCTGCTTACAAAGTCAATGGGGATGCCAAATTCACTTAACAGCTGTGCTACTAATTTAACAACTACACTGATTCACTTAACAAAAGCGGCAAGAAAAGTCGTAAAATGGGGCAAAATTCCCTTAACAAATGTCTCACTTAGCAACATAAATTTGGGATTCAATTGTGATCATAAGTCGAGGACCAACTGTATTTATAAGACTTAAAGTATCTACTTGTTTGCACCCAGCTATCATACTGCCAACAAGGATCTTCCAAATATGGTCCAGAAAAGATGCACGTGCTGACAAGAAAGCACTTGTACTAATAATAAACTTGTGTGCTTAATAAAAGTATTAATAATTTTCATGTGGACATTTTCAGCCATGAAAGTGACTCTCTAATGTCATTAGTTTATAATTACTCCATCTGTATAGAGAGCACACTTTATAAATCATAAGCAGACACATCCTTGCTCCAGGGATCTTATACTCAAAAATTCACTAAAGGGAAAACAACAGCAGAACGTGAAGAAAGAGGTTTTGGGATAACAATAAAAGAACATTTAATTGTTTCAGTTACTGACTAGACTTTTGCACAGAACTGTTGGTGCCGTTAAGCTTCTTTAAACATCCAGTGTGGATTAAATAGTGAGCTGGTCCATTTTAACACTAGAACCATTAATGAGCACTCACTCCTAATTGACATTGGTTTCTTGTCGTTCTTAATTTGTCAAAATAATTGAATTAGGCAAGACACAAGTAGAGGAGCCTCAAGCTATAGCAGAGAGGGTTAGTGTTCTTGCCAGAACATTCTGTTCAAGGTCTCTGAGGTTGAACTTCTCTCTCCAAATCTTGATTTCTTAGCTACTATCATTTTTTTTTCACCTGGACATTTCAGTATGCTATTTCTGTCTGTAGCTTAGAAAAATCCAGAAATACAGCACAGAGGAATAATGGTGAACCTGCGACACATGTCGAAGGTGACACGCCAGCGTTTACCAACACCCAACAACTATTCTCAAAAGCACGCCCCATTCTCCCATGCAGTCTCTGAAAATCAGTTTTGCTTCTGTTTCATTTTTGTAATGAGAAGAATGTGGTGGCTCAAGAAGTTAGAATACTGGCTGCCAATTGGCAGGTTCATGTTTGAGACCCGCTGCTGTTACGGGGTGGGGTGAGCTCCCATCGCATGCTTCAGCTCCTGCTGACCCAGCAGTTCAAAAGCAGGTGACTGTGAGTAAATTAATGCGAATCACTTTGGTGAGCAACTTTATGGGGACACGAAAGAAGCCCACAACTGGGTATCTCCTAGGCAAGGGTGATATCACCAGCTAATCCTTTCGCTAGGGAAGCACTTTGGTGCTTCTGACATGGAAAAAAACTTGTAATTATTTGACATTTTTTTATATGAGCCAGGGTGGCGCAGTGGTTAGAATGCAATCCTACAGGCTACTTCTGCTGACTTGCCAGCTGCCTGCAATTTGGCGGTTCAAATCTCACCAGGCTCAAGGTTGACTCAGCCTTCCATCCATCCAGGGTGGGTAAAATGAGGATCCAGATTGTTGAGGGCAATAGGCTGACTCGAAACCGCTTAGAGAGGGCTGTAAAGCACTGTGAAGCGATATATAAGTCTAAGTGCTATTGCTATATAATACATAGCAACATACATGATTGGATTGTATTTCTTTCAAATAAATCAATATGCAAAGAATTGTTTCTCTTTTATTTGTGGATGTGGGGCAACATGTCAATAGAGACAAGTTAAGACATTTTCTGAATTTTTGATATGCCATCTAAAGGTTTTGCCATCGCTGGTACAGTGTTCCCATACTTCAGTGGCTGGGACATTTAATGAGACCAGAAAGAAGGTAAAGGAGGAATGTATAATATTTAGTATAATATGCATGATAATTAACAGAATGTTTTTTTTTATTTTGACCACACTTAATAAAAAAGCATTGTCAATTTGTAAGGTAAGGTTTCTGAAAGAACTGCAATTAACGTCTCAAGTAAAAATTACAGCTTAAGAAGGAGGACAGAAGAGAAAAAGGGTGACGATTTTCCTCTCTTTCATTCGCTTCCAACATCCAAAGTATTTGGCTGAAATCCAAGAAACTGGATATAGAAAAAAATATAGAGAATATAGAGAAAAAGAAACAGTAATAGGGCCTCTGGTGGCTCAAGTAATAGGGCCTCTGGTGGCTCAACAGATTAATGCAGTCTGTTATTAACAGCAGCTTGCTTGCAATTACTGCAGGTTCAAGTCCCACCAGGCCCAAGGTTGACTCAGCCTTCCATCCTTTATAAGGTAAGTAAAATGAGGACCCAGATTGTTGTGGGCAATAAGTTGACTTTGTATATAATATACAAATGGATGAAGACTATTGCTTGACATAGTGTAAGCTGCCCTGAGTCTTCGGAGAAGGGCGGGATATAAATGCAAATTAAAAAAAAAAAGTAATAACAAATGAGTGAGAAAAGCCAACCAGGAACTGGATAATCTGTTCCTTTCCTTTTTCCCCCCCTTCCTTCCTTCTTTTTTTCAAAAAAAAATGAAGTTTGCACTTCAGAGTAGCAATTTAGCAGATAAAAACCTCTTCAGACATCTTCTACCATATGTGTAAATAACTCAAAAGTATGGCATGATTTGTTGTAACAAATTCTGCTGTTTGGTGTTCTTCATTATCTCAGAAAGTGATCCGGGAGGGCTTTCTTCCCCAACCTCTTGGCCTCAGCGGTAGGCTGTTTTCACAGGCTTTTTAGTAAGAACTAGTGTATGGGCCACCAACTGGGATCACGATTATAGCTTATTAGAAAACCATTAAAGGATTATCTGTTCTCTGTGACTTTTTAAAATAAGAAAAGAATCCATTTTAGCCACACACTTAGTACGTGTGCAGTGCTTTAGATCTGAAAGCAAAAAGGTGTTGTGGGGGGTGTTTAAACCTAGCCAAGTAAACCTATTCCCCCCCCAAGTGAACTGTTTCACAGTCCTAATATTTGTTTATTGGCTTTTAATAATGAAGTTGTTTATAATTAAAAAACCAGCATCCATAATACAATATTATTATTATTCATGATGGGTTTTACATAGACTGCATTGTATATAGACTGCATACTGCAACTTAATTTTTATTAGCACTTTACTTGAGATAATTTATTCCCTACAGAAAACAATACGCAACAAATTATTCTTTAAAAAACACCAAACCCAATCAACAGACCCGTGGATCTAAAAAACAGCTATTTGATTTTTTTTTAAAACTTCCAAACAAAGATCGATTGTCTTACAACCTCCACATAATTGTGCCTCCACACCACGTTAGGCTTACTAGCTCAATAATTTTGTACTAATGAATAATGTATATTGAATACAATAACTTACTCTGCCCAGAGGACTCATCGGATGTGCTGTGTAATCTGATGTCAAATTATAGTGTGCAGCTTCAGACACCATGTTTAATGGTCGTTCTTTCTTCTCTTCTGAAGTCATAGCTGCTGCAGTCCTGGAAACAGAATATTCAATTACATAGGAACCTGCCGGGTATTCGAGATTAGAAGAAAAACACCTTTAATTGTTTTTAATAAGAGTCTGAATGTGTTGCCTGTCCAGATTTCCAGCAAATGTTGATGCAAAACAATAATGACTATGTAAAACATGTTTCCCTGGAGCAATCCTAGAGTAATGCAAAGTAACTCCTACTTTAGTAAATTCCATACCTGAAAACGTCTCAGGCCTACAGTGCTAAAAACGTAACAAAAGGGCTGCCAAAAATGAGTCTGTTTGATGTGCCCAATTTTATGAATCACAAGCTTATATTAGCCGAATGACTAACCATTGCGGTAAATTGCTGAACCTCTAATTGTTCTACCAGGCTTCGACTAAATGAGACCCATTGGTTTTGGCATTTTTTGAATTTTTTCACATTATGGGTTAACTTTCTTCTTGTTTTAGATATATGGGTTTTTGTTTTTTGTTTTTTTACATTTTACTTCACTGTAAGCCACTCAATGGTTGCGGAATTGGGAGACCTCGAAATTTGAATATCAAATTATTGAATTAATACAGCAATACCATGTTTCCCCAAAAATAAGACCAGGCCTTATATTCATTTTTGCTCCAAAAGACGCATTAGGGCTTATTTTCTGGTTAGGTCTTATTTTGAGGGAGATACGGTATGAAATGCACCCATCTGTCTGACAATCTTAACCGGGGCTTTTTTGGGGGGTGGGGCTTATATTACTAGCATCCTGAAAAATCACGCTAGGACTTATTTTCTGGTTGGGTCTTATTTTCGGGAAATAGGGTAAAATCATGTTTAGAAAAACTATGGAAATAAACTAATTAATCTTAAAGAATCACTCATGTCCAAATCTGTGATGAATCTGATGAGGCATCCATGCTTGTAGAGTCTTTGAGAGACTGGCCTGTATAATTCTACAACTCAAGCAGCAAAAACTAATCTTTGACGCCACAGCCCCATTTTGAGGGTGAGTAGGTCTAATTTCACCATATTTCTTCCTTTTCAAGATTGATCTTGTTCAATATCGGCAAATTATAATGACCAAATAAGAGGATTCAGGAAGTCCCAGGATGTCGAGAAAGGAAATTCAAGGAAACCAAATGCTTGTCGCAAAATAAAAAAGGAGATAAATCAAGCTAGGGGAATAATTGATAGGTGAACTATGAATAGGGTAGACTCTGTAGGCAGAAAACTCTGTGAGTAAGAACTACAAGAAAATTTCTGTCTGGGATGGATGAATGGATTGTTGGATTGGTGATTACTTGGGCAGACCAAGATATCAACAATACAGACACAGAACATGGAGGAAAAAAGGAATGCTGACATATGAGACAATTGTATTCTTTAAATTTCACAAGTTGTAGAACATCTCAATGCATTTTGCATTGCCTAATAAAATTGGAAAAAGTTGGAATATGGGAATGGTTGTTCTGGAACTTGGGTTTTTCACCCATTAAGGCATATCAGACCTAAATAAATGTTGCCCTTTAAAGTTAGTCTATCCATTTCAGCACAATTCCAATTTTTCCTAATTATATCCTCTAGGCTAACTTTTAAAGACTAACTTTAAAAATTAAAGATAAAGAAGACTCAGAATATTATCGGGCATGGAATAAATTTTACGAATGGATAAGAGACAAGAGGTAGAAATGAAAGAAAGTAAGAGTATGAATGTTAATAATTGTTAGTATGGAAAATAAAGATTTATAAAACTATAACTGTAGTAAGGGATAAAAATGTAAATAAGCTAATGTAAGAAGAAATTTATACTATTATAATTACTGGTAATTATATTATTCTTATCGTTATTAGTTTGTATGTTAAGATTTACTATTAATTCTTCTTTGGTTTTGCACTATTTGTAAATGTTCTCCTGACAAGGCCCTGTTTTTCAAAAAATAAAATAAAAATAAAACAAAAATGTTGCCCTTTATGTTGCCCTCACAGGTCTACCCTATTTCAAGAACATGGCCGTAAGTGTCCCAAAGGTGCTTTTTTAAGAGGCAATTGGACTTTCTGGTTCATAAATAAATAGACAACTGCCTGGTCAACGGATCACATATGAATGACAGTTGAACAATAAAAGCAAATACTTATTGATGCTTGCATTCACCTTTTCCCAGGCATTAATTTCCTTAACACTTATCTTTCAATGGGTGGGCTTATTCTAAAATAGTTTTACCATTACAAACTACTTTGGGATTTTGTAAATAACAGGCACAGTACTATTTAACAATTACTGTATATTATATATAACAATCAGAGGTGGGTTTCAACAGGTTCTGACCAGTTCTGAGAACCGGTAGCAGAAATTTTGAGTAGTTCGGAGAACCGGTAGTAAAAATTCTGACTGGCTCCGCCCCCATCTATTCTCTGCCTCCCAAGTCCCAGCTGATCGGGAGGAAATGGGATTTTGAAGTAACCTTCCCCTGGAGTGGGGTGGGAATGGAGATTTTACAGTATCCTTCCCATGCCACGCCCACCAAGCCACGCCCACCAAGCCATGCCATGCCCACCAAGCCATGCCATGCTCACCAAGCCACACCCACAGAACCGGTAGTAAAAAAATTTGAAACCCATCACTGATAACAATATTGTTACAATTATTGTAACAACTATGTAAATAAATATTCAGAATATCAAAAAATGTAAAAAATTTTGGGTACAACTTTTTGTAAACACGTACTTACTGTTCATTCACGACAAATATGCAATTGTCCTGGGAGGGCTGCCCTGTGACCGGGTGCTTGCAAGTCACTTTTCGTTCATTGTGACTGTGGAGGAACAAATACAGGAATTATTTAAGCATGCGCTGATTAATTCTACAGCTAATTAGAAACCCCTTTTTGTATGGAACAGGAAAAATAATGAAATGACATACAGATTTGATGATTGGGGGGAAAAATGGTAGACAAAAAAACAACAACAACTATGAGGTAAATTTAGATTACGTTTAATGCAAATGTATTTTTATAAACTGTGAAACAGTGATGGAAGTAATGTCTTCATATTTTTCTTTTGAATCCTCATGGCTTTGCTTGAAATGGCATGAACATTCTATTTATATTCTGGTTTGTCGCCTATTCTTCAAGACAGTTCAATCCCCCATTGCATGTTGATACAGATTAGACCAGGGATCTCCAACCATGGCAACTTTAAGCCTGATGGACTTCAACTTACTGGCTGGGGAATTCTGGGAGTTGAAGTCCACCAGGCTTAAAGTTGCCATGGTTGGAGACCCCTGGATTAGACTGTCTCAAAGATGCTTTCTTAGAAAAGGCAACAGGGCTGTTTTTTCCTTGAGGAAGAAGAAAACACTTCGCTTCTCAGCCAAGAAGCTTCATTGGGTACTCATAGCGGGAGATGGAAGGATAGGAATTGTCAATTGAGACTGGATGGTGAGGGGGATGGAAGGATAGGTTCCATCCTCCTGTTGTGTCTGCGCCCCCTGAGCCGGGCCTCCTGCCAGAAAGTGATTTGGAAAGTGAGGGGGAAGGGCCATCAGGACTTACTCGGGAGCACTGGCTTCCCTGGCTCAGCTCCAGGAGCCAGAGGCAGGCCAGGTGAAAGAGATAATGAGGCCTCCGTCCCCTGACTCTTCCCCCCGCCCAGGCCACGCCTCCAGACCCGGCTGATGGCAATCAGGCCTGGCTGGACCCTAGGTTTCGTAGGCAGGAGAGGCGGGAACAACCGAAGCAGAGGTGGGGAAGGCCTAGGAAGTGCTGAGTCATGGAGCCACACCCCACAGGATATAAAGGCAGCAAGAGCTGCTGTGCCTCTTCGTAGCAGGCAAATCAACTGATTAACTGCTAACTGAGAGCTGAAGTACTGTTTGTTCCTGGGTGACTCATCGGCATCAAGGGAGATAACAGAGACACTTGGCAGACGCTCGCTAGTTTGCTGCCAGAGCTGATAGTGCCGGCTAATTAAGCCATCACTCGGACGGAGGCGAAGGGGGACAAAACACCACCCACCGTCCAGACTCAGCTGTCTTGTACCTATCCTTCCTTCCCACCGCCATCACAACTGATGAAGCTTCTTGGATGAGGAGCAAAATGTTTTCTTCTTCTCCCTCCAGGAAAAAAAAAACAGCCTAGTGGCCTTTTGAAAGAAAACCCTTTGGGACAATTATGGCTTGGATGACTGAGAATCTTCACAGACATACAGATTAGATACTAGCAGCTCTCGTCCTTTTGACAACTTTCCCTCCCAAAGTTAAGTTAGTTGACTCTTTTGTTTTGGAAATATCCTTCTCCTTTTTGGCTGCTCCTTGGCACTAGGGTTATTGTAATTATGCTGCTGAGTGATTATTTTTCTAAAAATTCTCAGATTCTTTTTGAATTGGCATGACATGTTGTGAATAATCGATGTATGCATGCATATAATCTTCAGAAGACAAAGGAGAAAATATTGATAAGATACAGCCCATGTATATTGGGCAAAGATCCAAAGATCTACTGTAGTTATTCTCAGTTTTCCTACGACTATGAATTCTCTATCCTTCAGCTGGCTGTACGAAGTTAGCACCCACCCCACTCCTAGAAGAATGAAATATTTTAGGAAATATTAAAAAATTGTTGGAAGAAATGTCCATCTGGATTCAGTTCCAAGTGGGGAAAAAGACATTGGAAACATGGAGACAGCTTGGAAAGATGGTTTAATGGTGGACAGGATCACATGGTTTGAGTTCCTGAACAGAAAAGCCCGAGATGCTGAGTGTGCCTTTGTTTTATGCCCTCTCTGAGCTTTGAACTTCCTGGGGCACAGGAAGAGTATCCTGACTGGTTATCAGACCCCCAGGGGGTACGGGTCTTAGCTGGCCTTGCTGGCTGATGTAATCTTCCCAGGTGCCATGTGGTGAGTTTCTGTTGCTAGATGGGTCCTATTGTGTTGCAGATGATGGTCCATTGGCAAAGGTGGTGGTGGGAGGCAGGAAGGTGGGAGCTGCTTTGTCTTTAAAACATGTTGCTTTGTCTTTAAAACATGTTTCTCCATTTCTCATATTCTGCCTTTTTAATATTTCCTAAAATATTTCATTCTTCTAGGAGAGAGGTGGGTGCTAACTTTCTACATGGCAATAGAGAAATAGTATCTATACAGGAATTTAAGAAGTTGATTAGGAAGAGTTGACAATCGGCAAGCCAGCATTTAAGATCCGAGTGTTGATGCTTTATGGAGTCACTCACTCCAGCTCCTGCCAACTTAGCAGTTCAAAAGTATGCAACCACAAGTATGTAGTTAGGTACTACTTTAATGAGCAACTTTACAGGGACGTGAATGGAGTCCCCAATTGAGTGTTTCCCAAGCAATGGTGATATCACTGGCTAATCCTCTGTCTTGAATGTAGTAGTAGTCACAGTAGTAGTAGTAGTAGTAGCAGCAGCGGCAACAGCAGCAGCAGCAGCAACTGCAGTAGTTGACCTTTTTTGTTTATTTCTGCTTAAGAAAGATTAATATTACATTATCTATGAAATTTTCTTACTTGCAGCTGCTGCCTTAAAATTGAGAGGAATACTTGTGATTGTTGCTTTAATCATTAATTGTCTGCCATTTTGCCATTTCTTTTTAATTTATATTTACTCAGAGTTTTATATAAAGTAAAAGGCAAATCTAAAATTAAATTAAAAATGCAAATTATGAAATGTAACGTCTTCTGACCACTCTTTAAGAGATAATTACTATCTTATAATCCCTCCTCCCTCTTAGAAAGTATACAAATCCTTTAGCCCCATCTTTTTAAACCCATCATTCATCGTATTTTAGTTCTTTCAGCAAAAAGTTCATATAAGGTTTCCAGTCTACAATAAGTTTTTTCTTCTTCTCTAGTCAAAAAAAATCTGTAAATCACTAATGAATTGTTTATCATTTCACTGCTTTTTATAACATTTGCGGTAGTTCTTCTGGTAAAGGCCAAATGCCTGGTAGTAAACACCATATTTAATCCCACTCGCCTTATGCCTGCTGTTCTGTTTATTTAAAACTTCCCAAAGTTTGCAAATAAGGGGGGGGGGGGAGAGGACATAAAAAGACAAAGCTTCAGTGATGCAACAACCTTCAATATACAGAATATTTTGCCAAAACAATAGTGATAACTGGTAATGAACCTCCTATACAGGAAACATTAGTATCTGACAACACTTTAAACAAAACAAAATAAAAAGCATATTCAAACATATCCAGGTGTATTTTAAGATTGAGAGAGCGAGGCGCATAGAAGATATATCTAAGCAAACTAAAATAATCAATCTCCCCCTCCCTCCCTCCCTCCCTCCCCTCCTCTCTCTCTCTATAATTAGTTTAATAAAATATTAAACTTTGCCTTGTATCTTCCATCCTTACAAGTAGCAGAAGTATAAATAATAACTAAGTTCTCCACTGCAAAAAGCTTTCCCATGTGTTTTATTTTTTTATTGTTTACTGCAAGCTGCCTGAGATGATTTAATAATGCTGCCATTTTCAAAGGCCTATTCTGAACTTGCAAAACATTTGCACAGAGGGATAATGTCACCTTAGCCAAACAGGGGAAAACAATGATTGCCCTAAAGCCGTACACAAGGCTGCCCATCCGAAAAAGCAACCTGTACGATGCCAACTTGCAGAAAGCAATCACTGCCCATAACTAAATCTGAGAGCGTTGTTGTAACAGTAAGCATGCATATGGACGGGTATACTTAGGTTTTAGTCCACGTCCAAGACTCGGAGATAAAACATTAAAGATTTGCACGTGAAATCAGATCTGTTTTGCCTATTAGGGAAACCAGTATTAGCTACGTGCATTCTGGATCCGCAAAGCTTAATTGGTGCCTCCAATGAATGGAGGGGGGGGGGAAGACTAAACAACTACTGAGCCTATTGTTCCACTGATTAGCAATTACCACTCCTCATTTAGTTTGAATGCATTTATGTTATGTCAACTCGGCAACTCTATCTCCTAGATGGCATTAATGTAAAGATTTCCCTGTAGCTTCCCAGGAAAAATAATACTTGAAAAGCTCTGCTGGGCAAATTCTTTGTTTGACTGCTGTACTGCAACCTTATTCTCTCATCTCTTCTCACAGCCTAGAATTTTCTTGCAGGTTAATTAAATCTACCTGTCTGGAATCTAAAACCGGTTTTAATTGCCCTCTCTTGGGTAGTAAACATTTTATTCTCTTGTTTCTTTATATCCTTTTAATTATGTGAGAGCTGTCAGTATGTAACCTACTTAGTGTTTCTTCTCGGAGCAAAATAGATTTGCTTTAACAAACTTGTGTTATCTTTATCATGCAGAATTAAAAAGCCCCGGAGACAGATGAAAGCAGAGGTACGTTTTATTTTATTTTTAATGTCAATATAATGGTATTTTGCAGCAGCCAGTCTAAAAACTAAGATCCAGAAATCCAGAAGCCTCCATGGCAGCTTCATTGCCATGCAGGGCCGTTCTTTCTCAGATCAATATGTAAGTAGCTCTCTCCATCAGCTAAGTCTTCAGAAATGGGCACAGATGGCTGAGACATACCTTCATCAGAAATCAACCGACAGCTTGCATCATAAATCTTCTTAACGGCATTTTTTTTTTTTTTTAAGGTTAGGAAACCGAGGACTCAATATTACATTTTACAGAAGAGGCTGGAACCCAACATTTCTGTAGCTACATCAAATCAAATCTTTATTAAGGTCACAGACCAGCATATCTGCAGCTACACAGATAGCTATCAAACTGGTATCTATTTGGCAGAACAACATAAAAGCCAGGTTCTTGAATCTACCTGCCCAGACCCTGTGCCATTTCTGATGGAATGTTCTGGGCCAGTTTGGGCAGGTAAATATGTTTATGCATTTATTATTATTAAATATATATATACGGCTATCCAATAAACACACAGAGAGACTCAGAACCGGTTATGCTCTATTTCTGTCAAGCTTCTTACGCAAGCTCATAATCTAGAAAGCATAAATTCTCACAAATTCAAAATATTACAGGTTTTATTGCGATGGGCAGAGTGTTAGGTTAAAGAGTTTTGGAATTTGGCCCCGTATTCCATGACTGTCATTTATGAGCAAGAATGTTAGGATGGGGCTTCTTTGGGGTCCTTTTGATTCCCTCCCCATCCCTTCATCTTTCCTCCTTCTTCATCTCCTAAATGGATACCCTCAGAATTGTATGCAGGTAGTCCTCAACTTAAGTCCATTTATTTAAAAATTGGTCAAGGTTACAATGGCACTGAGAAAAATGACTTACAACTGATCCTTGCACTTAGGACTGCCTCAATGTCCCCACAGTCAGGGGATCAAAATCCAGAACCTTGATAACCTGCCTGTATTTATAATCATTGCAGTGTCCTGGGGTTATGTGTGATTTTCCCACATAACCCCAGATGGCTTTGTTGTGGCCTGTTGGCTGCCGGCCCCTCCAGCAGCCGAATCAGATGAGGAGGTGGTGTGGGAGTCAGGGTTAGCATCAGGACAATCTGAGAGTTCCGAGGGAGAAGAGGGAATGGAGCTGGGAGAGAGAGAGAGACACACACACAGAGAGAAAGACAGACAGAGAGAGAGAAAGAAAGAGACACAGAGAGAGAGACAAATAGACAGACACACAGAGAGATGGAGAGAGAGTGACACAGAGAGAGAGAGAGGGAGGGAGGGAGGGAGAGAGAGAGACAGAAAGAGAGAGACAGAGAGAGAGAGAGACAGAGAGAGACAGAGAGAGTGAGAGAGACAGAGCGACAGAGAGAGTGACAGACAGAGAGAGAGAGACGGAGAGAGAGAGAGACACAGAGAGAGAAAGACAGAGAGAGAGAGACAGAAAAAGAAAGAGACAGATAGACACACAGAGAGACGGAGAGAGAGTGACACAGAGAGAGAGAGAGAGAAAGAGAAAGAGACAGACATGGAGAGAGATGGAGAGAGAGAGAGACACAGAGAGAGAAAGACAGAGAGAGAGAGACAGAAAAAGAAAGAGACAGATAGACACACAGAGAGACGGAGAGAGAGTGACACAGAGAGAGAGAGAGAGAAAGAGAGAGAGACAGACATGGAGAGAGATGGAGAGAGAGAGAGAGAGAGAGAGAGAAAGAGACAGAGAAAGAGAGAGAGAACGAGAGAGAGAGAGAGAGACAGAGAGAGGAGAGAGAGAGAGAGGCGGAGCCTGGGCTGCCCATCAGCCCTCAGATGGAGAGTCAACAGCCCCCAGGTCTGGAGGTGGCTGATGAGGAAGGGGAGGAACAGTTGGGTCCAGTGTCTGACGCATGGACACGCAGAAGGCAGAGGAGAGGAGAGCAGTGGAAATCCATGGGCTGATCCTTGGGAAGGAAGAGCCACCGCTGCTAACGAAGCCTCGCATTAGCTCTGGGGATAAAAGGCAGGGGGTGGTGATGAATAGGTGTGGCAGACAAGTATTCATCTCACTGTCGGACAGACTTGTTAGCTGGCACTGAGAGAGAAACTTTTTGCCAGGGCTGCTGGTGCTCCTAATAAAAGAATCATTGAGCTAACTTCAGGGGGTTTGTCGTGTTTGGGGAGTTGGGTCAGAACAGGTTTCTAATAAACAAAGTCAAGGGGAGAAGCTGGATTTGCCTAATAACAGCATGATTCACTTAACTGCAGTGATTCGCCTAACAATTGTAGCAGAAAAGGGTTGTAAAATCAGCTGTGACTTACTTAACAACTGCTTTACTTAGCAATATAATTTCTGGTCCCAATTCTGACTGTAAGTCAAGGGCTACAAGTATGCAGTCTGCACTACCCTTAAGTAGTCTCAGATCAGAAATGTCATTTTTCCCCCCAGTGCCATTCTAACTTTGAACAGTCAGTAAACGAACCGTTGTAAGTTGAGGACCATTCAGCCAAAATAAAAGCACTGATCTGATTTCACCGTATTTACAGTGGAATATTAGGAAACGGGCAAATGTACATTTCTTAACCTTTACAAATGTTTTGAAAAAGCGTTTGTATTTGTGTGTGTGGTGTGTCAGTGGAGAGGGAATATTTCCTTGCTATTTTTTGTTCTCTGTACTGATTCTTCTTTTGCAGTGAGATACATGAGCATCAATGATACATGATGCATTGAGAAAATTACTAAAATATTCTGGGAAAATGTAATAAACATATGTATATCTATATGAAATCTGCAGCTGTACAAATTTAATATTCCCCCGAAATGTCACTTCAGGATTTTTCATATCATCTGAAGATGTGAAGCTTTTCTCAATTACATCTGTTTGAAAATGGAAAATGGAAAGAGCTTTTCTGAAACACAGATGACTATCAGGCTCCATAATCAGAATATTTCTTGGGTAATAAAAGAGCGTTACGACGAACTTCAAAGTCATTGAATTCTCACACAAAGGTAGTGATTTCAGCTTTAAATATCAGGACTTGAAATCCACATTAATAATCTTTCCTGCTCCCACAGCCTGATGCAAACTCGGGAAAAGATCTAAGACATTTCATCTAGGGAGGTAGTAATTCACCACTGATTTAGGCTGAATTATTTGCTCAAGGGACCAGTCTGTTGAGATATCTCTCAGTAAATTTAAAACTCTGAAAGACAAGGTTTAGGGTCGCTTAATCTTTAACAACAGTATTCCGCAGGCAAATTATAAAACGGATTTAGCCTGCCTAGGAATTTCCTAAATTGTTTGCTGACATAGAAATCCAAGTTCTCCAGTCCAGAAAACTATACATTAAATTCACTGTAAATATTCAAAACCCTCAATTTGGACTTAGCAGAGGCAAGGATAAAGGTGCTTAAGTACCTCAGAAAAGGACAATGATTTAGTAAAACTATTAGTATTACGCAAAATGAGATTGGTACATCTGTTTATCCACAACAAATACGAAACTGCAACTTTTACTTAGATTCTAATTGGAAAGCACGTCACAAAGTAATAGTAACCAGATGGAAGACAGCATCTCCCCCACCTGTGGCTTATGAAAAGCTTCTATTATCAGGTTCCAGCGCGGAAATAGTAAGCTTTCATTTAGATAGCTCAGGAAGCAGAAGAGAAAAATGAAGTCTTCAAAAGAGAAAACAAAAATGAGACAGAAGGACCATATGCAGACGAATATCACACCGTGGTTAATAACTTACAAAAAGACGTTAAGTTAAAGAACATTTCAGTTTTTGAGCTCTCTCAACATTTGCAGCATTACTCTATAGCCCAGGAGTAATACAAAGTGTAAAAATTGTTACCGCCAACCAGTTTTCAACACTGGGGTATAGCTATATATACACTGCTCTTTAGAAGACCAGATTTAGATTTATACTGCTCTTTAGAAGGCCAGATCCTGAAGATGAAATTCAAATACTTTGGCCGCCTAATGCTGGGAAAGATGGAGGGCAAAAGAAGAAGGGGATGGCAGAGAACGAGGTGGCTGGATGGAGTCAATGAAGCAGTCGGCGTGAGCTTAAATGGACTCCAGAGGATGGTAGAGGATAGGAAGGCCTGGAGGAATGTTGTCCATGGGGTCGTGATGGGTTGGATACGACTTCACAACTAACAACAACAACAACAACATATATACATAGGAACATATGAACTTACTGATTCCTTTTTCATTTATGTCCAGAGGATGCACTAAAGTACTGAATCTTTAGAGATCATTAGGATTATGGAAGTGACTGTCTTGAAACACACAGTCTTAATACGTCAGACATTCTGCATGTTTTAAGAAATCCCAGCTAGTTGCAAAGTTAAACCTGTTTAACTTTGCATGATATTTTCGTGAATATATTTTAAATATTTAACAATATATTCAGCAGGAGTAAAGGAAAATGAGAGAGGTCTATCAATATCAATACTTACCCTGTTTTCCCCCAAATAAGACATCTCCTGATAATAAGCCCAATGGGCTTTTGACCGCATGGCAATAAAGTCAAGCGCTTATTTCAGGGTTCAAAAAAAATATAAGACAGGGCCTTATTTTTGGGGAAACATGGTATACATAAGGTAGTATTTAAATAAGGGGGATCTTTTAAAAATATACATCTCAAAAACTAAGTGTTTTTTGTCAAGGCAATCTGGTCTACCCAATTATGGGACACAGCATATGTCAGTTTCGAATCCCAGAAGGGTATGGCTAGCTGATGATAGCTAAATAGCTTGAAATAGATCTGTACTAATGTCCCTTTATTTCTTTGTTGGTAAAAACATAAATTTAACACAAAAGTAGCTTTTTGCAAAAAGCAACTACCTGTGAAGGCTCCTGGATTGGGGCTGAAAGGTGAAAATGGAAGCAGTATGTTCCATCCCATAATTGGGTAGACCAGGTTGCCTTGAAAAAAAACACTTCATCTTTCCCCTGGTATAGCCAACAAAGGAAGAAGAGCCCATGGCTTAGAGGTTAATATATCTACCTAATACCTAAAATAGCCTAGCTTTGAATCCCAGAAGGGTATGGATAACTGACAATAGCTAAATAGCTTGATCTATACTAATCTGTCCCCCCTTTTTTAAAACATATAAAACATAAATTTATATTAAAAACTACTATTGTGTGTCTCTTAAAGAATCTCAACATACATATATTGAAAGAAACATTACAGTTTCTGAGTATACTATGGAAGATTATGTTCTGACCTAGGCTTCCTGAGTCAGTAAAACAGACAAGTAGGGCCTCTTTTATTGCAACAGCTGTGAATTCTGTTCAGTCACAGATGAATCCCAAATAGTTGTCAAGAGTCCTTTGGGATAAGGCTGATAATCACCCACCTTTATCTCCCTTGACACACTGCCAAAGACCTAATTGTTAAAGCTACACGGAGTCCACAATCAAACAGAGCTTTAGGCTTTAAACTGAACAGAATTAACAACGTTGCTTCCTGCAAAGGCCCACGTGCCTTTGCTCCTCTTTTATATCTTATGGGAGGGGCCAATCAACTCCAAGCCCTACTCCCGAGTCGTCCCTTTTGTTTTCATTGGTCTTGCCTTCTGGCAGCTCTGCACATGCGCGCATTGGGAACAGGCTCCCCCTGTTCCTCTGCCTCGCTGCAGTCCGACTCTGGAGGCAGCACGTACCTCCCAGATGGCCCTTTCTCTGCCTCTGATGCAGAGCCCTCGTCTGAGCCTTCCCCAGACTCCAGGACTGGCCCATGTTCTTCCCCAACCTCCTTAGTGTCCGACTCTGTTGCCAGCTCCACAGGCCGCCAACAGACCACAACAGATTGTGCTTTTCAGCCCTTTGTAATCCATCAAAATATTTTCAAAGTAGGCAGGTCAAATACTTTCTGCAACATTTAGGCTGTGTTTCCATGATCTACTAAACATTATAAGGAGGTTAATAAAATGCAACTGCCATGATCACATAACACACCACGCCCAGACAAGTAAAATATAGTAGGCTTATACACAAATCAGGAAGCCACAACACAGATGGAACATGGTGAAATAGCTTGGCTCCAGGTCAGCAAAGAAAGCATTTATTCAACGTATATTCTGAATATATATTGATGGAAGCGGAACTGGAAAATGATGAGTGTGGCTTTAAAAATGTGGGAAGAAACATATAAAACCTGTTCTATGCAAATCACGTTGTTATGAAAGTTGAAAATGCAAATAATCTGCAATCTATATTAATGAAAGTGATGAAATACAGTGAAAACAATTCGACTAAGATTAAATATAATGAAGATCAAGCCCATGACAATAGGAACCACCACCAATCTTAAAATTGAAAATGAAAACACTGAAGTGGTGGATAGCTTCTGCCTTTTAGGATCAACCAGAAAAACCAGTCAAGAAATACACTGCCAAATAACACCCAACAGAGTAGCAATGGAGATCTTGGAAAAGATATTCAGAAATTGTGATGTGTCTCTACAGTACCTACAAAGATCAGAATCATGCGGACAATGATTTTCTCTGTGACATTCTATGGAAGCAAAAGTTGGACTTTGAAGAAGCAGGATGAGAAGATTATTTATGCTTTTGAACTCTGGTGTTGAAGAAGACTGTGAAGAATACCATAGACAGCCAAGAAATACATGGACTATCAAACAAATCAACCCTGAGATCTCATTGGAGTCACAAATTATTTCAAATTATCATGGGTTTTACAACTGGCACTCAGCAGAAGAACATGCGGCAAACACTCTAGTGATCCATTTGGCCTTCCAGAATTCTTAATATCTTCATCTGCTACCATGTTTTCCCGAAAATAAGACCCTGTCTTATATTTTTTTGAACCCTGAAATAAGCGCTTGGCCTTATTTTCGAGGAGGTCTTATTATTTTGGGACGCATGGAGCAAGATGGGGCTCCTCTTGCCATCTTACCTGATTTCCAGCTCTGTCTCCCTAACCCTAACCAGAGGAAATGGCGGGGACCGGCTGCGCATGTGTTTAAATATTTTCGGGGAGGGCTTATTTTTTGGGGGGGCTTATTTTAGCACATGCGCTAAAAAACCCGATTGGGCTTATTATCCACAGAGGTCTTATTTTCAGGAAAACTGGTAGCAAACAAAGCAATAGCATTACTAGTTTTTATTATGGTTTATAATTTCTGCTTTGGTGCTCAGCAAGCTAGTGGATTAGAAACATTTCTATTTATACTCCTAACAAGATCCCCCCCCTTTTTTTTTTGGCTGGCACACACATGGTCATATTTCAGCAGAGACAATGGGATGATAATTGATGTAAGCTTGTAAGAGGGAATACATGGCTTATACAAATCATTTCACTGAAAGAATATGAAGTAATTCCTTTGCCCTGGGTAGAACACGATGAATAAAAGTATCACTAACCCTAATTTAAATGACAACAGGAGGGACATAAACTATCTCCATAAACCACAGGTTGATTTCAGAATTTTTAAGCAATGCTTAAAATAATAATTCTAAACGCACACAGAACAAATATAATTTGTTTTTAAAGCTATTTTCCTACTGTCAGGACAGCTACCCATTTTGGGGAGGACAATAAAATCTCTAACAATAAAAATTCAGAAATTTGGAAAAGTCATGAAAAAAATAATAGCTGTGTGTGGGTCTGAGTCTGTTTTCTCACATATAAAAAAGCTCACAATTTATATAACTACAATAATTATAGATTTTTATTAGTTAAAACTAACGTTAGTTCCTTTCCTATTTTTATACCTGGGAAAGACGTGATTTCAGAATTATCATTGTCGCTCTCACAGGCTAAGTAGTACCGAAAAGATAAAATATATTACAGACAATATAATGCAATCAATCAGTGTGAAATAAAAGCAGTCTAACTTTCCAAGTTCCATAAAGGGAAATGAAATGCATTGTTATGTCCCTTTAATAGATGTTTGATAGAAATAACAGTTTGTAAATTAAAGGTCCAGTCGTGTCCGATTCTGTCCAAATTGTGTCCAATTCTAGGGGGCAGTGCTCATCTCCTTTCTTAGCTGAGGGATTCAGTGTTATGCAAAGACAACATAGTGTTATCCAAAGCCAGCATGAATATATTCTGAGAAACACAGAACTCTGTTACCTTCCCACCAAAGTGGTATCTATTTTTCTACCAACGAAGCTATCGAAGTGCTGTCCCGGTGTCTGGAGGCCGTACGGGTCTGGATGGGGAGAAACAGGCTCAAGCTCAATCCCTCCAAGACAGAGTGGCTGTGGATGCCGGCATCCCGGTACAGTCAGCTAAATCCGCGGCTGACCATCGGTGGCGAGTCATTGGCCCCGATGGAGAGGGTCCGCAACTTAGGCGTCCTCCTGGATGAACGGCTGTCTCTAGAAGATCATTTGACGGCCGTCTCCAGGAGAGCGTTCTACCAGGTTCGCCTGGTACGCCAGTTGCGCCCCTTTCTGGACCGGGATGCCCTATACACGGTCACTCACGCACTCGTGACGTCTCGCCTGGATTACTGCAATGCTCTCTACATGGGGCTCCCCTTGAAGGGCATCCGGAGGCTACAGTTAGTCCAGAATGCGGCTGCGCGGGTGATAGATGGAGCCCCCCGTGGCTCCCGCATAACACCTATCCTGCGCAGACTGCACTGGCTACCTGTGGCCTTCCGGGTGCGCTTCAAGGTTTTGGTGACCACCTTTAAATCGCTCCATGGCATAGGGCCGGGTTATTTAGGGGACCGCCTACTGCTACCGAATACCTCTCACCGACCCGTGCGCTCTCATAGAGAGGGACTCCTCAGGGTGCCGTCAGCGAGGCAATGTCGTCTGGCGACGCCCAGGGGAAAGGCCTTCTCTGTGGGGGCTCCCACCCTCTGGAACGAACTACCCCCCGGACTTCGTCAGCTTTCCGACCTTCGGACCTTCCGCCGCGGGCTTAAAACATACTTATTTAATTGCGCAGGACTGAGTTAGATTTTAAATTTATGGGTTTTAAATTGGGTTTTATGTCTATATTTTTTAATTATCAGGCTTTTAGAATAAGTTTTTTAATTGCTTTTATATTGTATTTATGTGTTTTTAAGTGCCTGTAAACTGCCCTGAGTCCTTCGGGAGATAGGGCGGTATATAAATATGATCAAATAAATAATAAATAATAAATAAATAATACTCGCATTTGCATGCTTTCGAACTGCTAGGTGGGCAGGAGCTGGGACAAGTAACGAGAGTTCACCCCTTCAAGTTTGTAAATTACTCAAAAATATTAATATTAAAACTAATCTATCCTACATCAATAAGAGCATGTTAGTCACCGGTCGCATATACGCAGCTTAAGTAAAAATCTATACCATCTAAGATGGTTTTAAAAAAGATGTAGTTATATATTAAGGGGGGGGAAAAGCACTTTCAGTTATTATCCTTTAACTCTGGAGTTAGCTTCCTCTAGAGCAGTGATGTCTAACCTTTTTCTTGTTGTGTGCCAAAAGGGCGCGGGCATGCTGGAACCCATAATGCAATGTGCCCCTTGTGCAAGCACACACAACCCCCCCCCCCACGCTCCCTGCACATGTACACATGACCCCCCCCCCGTTCCCCCGCGCATGCACAACCCTCCTGTTTGGGCCAAGCAGGCCTCCCTGCCACCTCTTGGGCCCAAAAACAGGCCAGGGGGTGCACCGCGACTCTCCCCACGCATGCATGCATATCTCCGGCATGTGCCTCGTCCCACGTATCCCAAAATTCCGCTGGCCGGTGGGAGGCACACACATGCTTGCGCAGTGGAGCTGAGCTGGGCAACGACTTGCATGCCCACAGAGAGGGCTCTGCATGCCAGCTGCGGCACATATGTCATAGGTTCGCCATCATGGCTCTAGAACTTCTACAGATTGCTTCTTTTCAAGATATATTTCAAGGGGAATACAAGGCCACTTTAATCAGACAATCCTTTATAGCCCGCAGAAAGAGTTTATGTGTACATTTTATAACTAAAAACTTGTTAAGTGAAAAGTTGTTACATTCAAAATATTGTAGAAGGTTAAGAATGCTACCTGAACAAGCACTTGCCTGCTCAAGAAAATGAGCTCTCTAATTTAAGTGATGCAGAAACCAGCAAGTGGTAGTACATTTAACTGTGCATTTATATTTGGAGTAATCGACTACAATGATTATGGTTTCTCCCCTGCCAGGTAAGTATTTTTTTTCAAACATTTTTTCCCCATACAGATTTGTAAAACAGCTGCTGATGGGAAAAAAACTAAGATTGTTATTCTGTAAGAAATCACCTGCCCTCTCAACTCTTGGCAAATAGATAGGGAAGAAATGGAGGTAGTGGCAGATTTTATTTTTCTGGGCTCCAAGTTCACTGAAGATGGGGATTTCAGCCAAGAAATTAAAAGAAGCTTGCTCCTGGGGAGGAGAGCTATGGCAAATCTAGACAACCTACTAAAAAGCAGAGACATCACCCTGCCAACAAAAGTGCGTATAGTCAAGGCTATGGTGTTCCCAGTTGCAACGGATGGCTGTGAAAGTTGGACCATAAGGAAGGCTGAGTGCCAAAGAATTGGGCCTTTGAACTATGGTGCTGGAGAAGACTCCTGCGAGTCCCTTGGATTGCAAGGCGAACAAACAAGTCAGTTCTAGAGGAGATCAACCCTGACTGCTCTTTAGAAGGCTAGATCCTGAAGATGAAACTCAAATACTTTGGCCACCTAATGAGAAGGAAGGACTCCCTGGAGAAGAGCCTAATGCTGAGAAAGATTGAGGGCAAAAGAAGAAAGGGACGGCAGAGAACGAGGTGGCTGGATGGCGTCACTGAAGCAGTCGGCGTGATCTTAAATGGACTCCAGAGGATGGTAGAGGACAGGAAGGCCTGGAGGAACGTTGTCCATGGGATCATGATGGGTTGGACACAACTTTGCAATTAACAACAACAACAAGAAAAAAAATCACCTAACATCTTGTAGCGAATTCATACATGGATACAGATTTTAACATACTGCAAACAGATCCATTTAATCAACTAGTGTTTTTTTTCATTCTTAACAAAATATTTTTTGCACTAATTCATCCGTGCAAATACTTTACATAAAACTCTTGAGAACTTCCAATTAATTCTGCACTGCTGAGTTAATCCATCAATAAGGTATTGTGTAGCTTTTCACACATATTGTTCTACGTAGCAGCTATGACAGTGTCTAGAGGAGCAGCCTTCGATGTTTTGGGCACCAGGGACCGGTTCTGTGGAGAGAGGTTTTTACACAGACTGGAGGGGGCCTGGTTTCGTGTACTGCCTGTATCCCGCGAATGGGTCTTTGCTTGTTTGTGTGGTTTTTGGTATGCCCATGGACTGGGGTTGGGGATCCCTGGTCTAGTGCTAACCTTCAAACTGATGTGCTATATATGAAACAAGAGAAATATGTATTATCACTCATATGACAGATCTTATGTTAGCCTCCAACACCACAAAATAGAAACATAGTAAACATTTAGTGTTCTGTTGAAAGTCTACGTAGATCAATGAACTTCAAAATGTCAACCCAATATTCCTAAGCTTTTATTATTTCCAATGGTTACTATGAACTGAACCTGATTTGGTTTTTTGTTTCAGTGACATCCCCATATTTTTTGTTAAAATATTGAATGGGCCCTGTTTCATTCTTTCTCAGCTTTTCCCTCAGCCCTTGAGCTAGTAATTGTGTCTGTTAGCAACCATTTTGTTCTCCTGGATCACATTGGTCACTCTATTTGGGGATGCAAGGAAGTGGACATGGAATACATTTTAGCTAGTCATGTATTTACATGGCTACTTGATATTGTGGGGAAATGTATGATAGTGAAGGGTAAGAATATTAAGAGGTGGAATCAGAAGATCAATAAAAAGGACTATTAACACAATTGAACTTTATTGAAATCAACAAATTTGGTCCATGTCTTTTCCTTTTCTTGAGAAGGGAGGAAAAGAATATTCAAAAGACGTGGTAGTCAAATCTTTTCTAACTTAACTGATTTTCTATGGAGAAAAAAATAAAACAAATGAGATCAATAAACTTAAATGGCTCTCTATTTCCGACTTTGATCTTAAGAAAGACAGTGGCAAATGGACCTTCAGAAAGCTGTAAACTCACAAAAAGATTTAGTAATGCTTTGTATTTGCATTCTGCATTGCTGCTTTCACAAAATATCTTACACTCTTAACTCTGCAGTGGAAACTAATTTTAATTTGAAAAAGTATGAACTTCTTATTATGGTCACCTGAGCTTATTTAGTTTGGAAAAACTGGCACAGTTCCTCTTAAAATTCCAAGAAAATCAGAGAGTCTATCTGATGAGCTAAGGTTTTGCCAGGCCTGGAATCTAAGCCAAAAGGTTTTTTTTAAAGAAATTATGTATACTGCCTTAATGCAAAAATTCGTTCTTGGCTTTGACTGTTTCACAGATCTATATTTTCATTAATCAATATAGCACACTGAATTTTGTGTAACGGCAACATTATATTGCTGTATAGATCCTAATGCTTAATAAGTTGCGGCTTCTTCATTGTACTTTATTCCCAAATTTAAGAAAGCTATTTGTGATTGCTTGCATTTGGATTGTCTTCTGGAAATATACTGGGGCAACCACTGAAAAGGTCCTGCTCCTAGGGAGCCAACTACTGCGTCCCAGCATGGAAGGGGTACCTAAAGCAAATCCACTGAAGATAATCTTAGGGTTAAGTATGAGTAGGAATATATAGGAAGAGCTCAGCTTTTATGGTTCCAAATTGTAGAAAGTCTTTACAAGAGAAATTAAGCACCTTCAACTGGACTACAAACAAACTAGGAATCAGCAAAGTTCAAAAATAACCTCCATGAAGAGTTTAGCTCACTTAATCCCATAGTGGTTTGCACTAATTGAAATTTCACCACTGTCTCCAAGGGGAGCCTCATACATAACATAGTGCATTGCAATAATTACCAGGATACCGATTGCTGTTGCAAGTCTATCTCTAATTAACCTAAGATTATGATAGATGTTTTGCTCCACAGAGGCCCCTCGGGCATCAATAGATCTACAAAGCACTCTTAAACCTGAGTTTGTATCCTAGGTTGAATCTCATTTTCCTGTGCAGATACTTCTTCTGTTTTCTCTTAACTGAAATTCAGTTTACTTGCCCTGATCTAGTCCATTACTATGGCCTGGCATAATTTCAGAAAGTTCAGTGCCTCGCCATAATAAAGTGAAAGGAAAAGACAACTGTTATGTATTCTTGTATGTACCTTTAAATATTTGGGCGGGAAATCAGCACGTTGCTGATTGGACGAAGCCGCCAGTAGAACTGTATAAAAGGAGAGGTTTTTCCCCCAGCCTGTTGCTGGGTTCACCCTATATTAAAGAGCTGTTGTCACTACCCTGGTCTCCAGCCTCGTTACTTCCAGAACTTAACACTGGCGACGAAGGTGGGATTTCGAGGCTAAGGAGAACCAGAACCGAGCTGAAGCACGATAGACCCGAACCCAGCAAACACAGGGCAGAAAAGCGGAGATGGCCAGTTACACTCCGCCCGCACCGTTTGACCCGGCTAAGAGAAATGGGGAACGATATGACCCGTTTGAAAGCTTTCTAAAGCCAACGAACTGCAAGGAGTTCCAGATAACTGCAAAAGGGCTTATTTCTTAAGCCACTGTGGTCCGGAGGTCATTGATATCGCGGAAGCCCTGGCAGAGCCAACGCCGTTACAATCGGTGTCGTGGCCAACTCTGCAGACTTTACTAAAAACCATTTCGCACCAACGCCGTCCAAATACGTGCGGCGGTTTGAATTCGGAGGCGAAGGCAGATGGAGGCGAATCCGCCGGTGACTACATGGCCGCCCTAAGGAAAGCGTCCAAGGACTGCGGATACGCGACCTGGGCGAGGTGCTCCTCGAGCAACTCATCCGAGGTCAGACATCCGTTTGCGGCGGCGGCTGCTAGCAAAGAGCAACCTAACGCTGGCCAACGCTCTGGGCGAAGCCAGAGCACATGAAATGTCCACCCAAGCGGCGGAGACACTGCAAAAGCCTGTCCCACCAAAGGCGGCGCGAAGCCAACTCCAGTGCACCAGGAGGAGGTTCAGACCGAATCCGGCGGTGAAGATGAGGAAGGGTCTGCCGAACCGAGAAACGCGACAAAGGGGACCGAGACGAATCACGGAAGCTGCGGTGGTCAACACCAGCGCCAACGCTGCAAGTTTAAGGACGCGACATGTCGGCGGTGTGGGAAGAAAGGGCACCTAGCTCAAGTTTGTCGAGCGCCCAACCTTCCCGAAAATTCAAATCGGCCAATCAGGCGCGGAATCGGCAAGGCGACCGCGATTGGCTCAAACAAAAAGGCGGATTCAAACCAAACGACTGTGGTCATAGGCGCGCCTCGACCCGAGTGGAGAAGAAGATCTTCACCAAACCAAAAATAGAGAGTACGGTGCCGGCTCGAAGTAGACACGGGATCAGCGATCACCATCATGTCCTGGGACACTTTGGCGAAGTCACTGCCGTCAGTCGCGGCGCCACCTGCAAGCACAACGGCTACGAGTCCACGACTACCAAGGGAATCGCATCCCTGTTCGAGGACCACCTCCGTCCGAGTCGGTACGGACCACACAAGAAGACCCTGCCCATCACGATCGTCGAAGGACCCTGCCCAGTCTGTTGGGACTAGACTGGTTTCGTGCCCTGGGCATGGGAGTGACTGGCATCTACAGAAGTGACTGTAACCTGAAAGACATTCTCTTTAACGAGTTCAAGATGTCTTCAAGGACTGCCTGGGCAAGTACAAGGGGACCCCTATTTCCTTCAACTTAGACCCCAGGTAGCTCCCATTAGGCTTAAGGCGAGGAGAGTCCTTTGCCCTAAAACCAAAATTGACAAGGAGCTAGATAAGCTCATAAATCAGGGATTTTGGTGCCAGTCGATCACGCAAAGTGGGAGACGCCAATCGTCACCCAATAAAACCAGACGGGTCAATTAGAATTTGCGCTGACTACAAGGCGACGCTTAACAAAGCCTTACAGAAAAGCGCTTACCGGTTCCGTGGTGCAACACTTATTGCACTCTTTGGGGCAAGGGCAAGTCTTTGCAAAGTTAGACTTGGCCCAAGCCTACCAACAACTGCCCGTGAGCGCCCGCACAGCCGAAGCCCAAACGATTGTAACGCACAGGGGGCCTTCAAGTGCACCCGATTGCAATTTGGGGTGAGTGTGGCACCAGGGCTGTTCCAAAACCTAATGGAACGGCTTCTGCAAGGGCTCCCAGGGTAGTTCCCTACTGATGATGTCCTAATTTCAGGGAAAACATGGAGGAATTGGGGAGGCGTTTGAGAAAGGTTCTGGGCATTTTCCGGACAGCGGATTAAAAGTCAAGGTAAACAAATGCCAGATAGGGGTCGAATCCGTCGATTTCTTGGGCTACGGATAGACAAGAAAGGAATTCACCCCACTGAGAGCAAGGTCAAGGCAATTAGAAAGGCTCCAGCGCCCAAAAACAAAGCAGAGCTACAGGCATTCCTGGGGCTAGTGAATTTTACGCGGTCTTTTAAAAACAAAGCGACCGTTGCTGAACTGCTGCATAGGCTTTTAGGAAAAATACTGTTTGGTCTTGGGAAAGTCGGAAAATAGGGCTTTTGAAGCAGTAAAAAACCTGCTCTCAAGTGACAGCCTGCTCATCCAATATCATAACTCATTGCCCCTAGTGCTGGTTTGCGATGCCTCCCCTTACGGGGTAGGGGCTGTACTCAGCCATAGACTTCCAAACCGCACAAAAGCCCCTATAGCTTTTACTCTAGAACGATGTCCTCCCAGAGAGGAACTACAGCCAATTAGATAAAGAAGCACTAGCCATTGTGTCAGGGGTGAAAAAATTCCACGAATATGTTTTTGGGCGGGATTTTGAAATCGTGACTGACCACAGACCGCTACTAGGGATACTGGCTGGCGACCGCCCAACGCCTGTGGCACTTTCGCCACGCTTGACCCGATGGACTATTTTCTTAGCCGCTTATTCGTACAAGCTGCAGCATCGACCAGGAAAAGAAGTGGGGCATGCAGACGCGTTAAGCAGATGCCCACTACCAGGGGCCATTGAAGACCCTACGCCGGGGACACCCATCCTGCTTATTGACTCTTTGGACTCTGGCCCAGTCACATCTAAGGAAGTGGCTCGGGCATCATACCGGGACATTATGTTAAGGACTGTACTCGGGTGGGTACAAAGAGGGTGGCCGCTGAGCGGGACGTTTAAGGAATTTGTTAAAAAGCGGATGAGCTCTCGGCTCAAGGGGGGTGCCTGTTATGGGGTGATCATGTGGTAATCCCCGATAAATTAAGGGGAAAGGTACTGGACCTCCTCCACGAGGGCCACCCAGGGATCGTCAGGATGAAGGGGCTAGCGAGAAGCTATGTGTGGTGGCCACTCATGGACTCAGAGATTGCTGAGAGGGTGGGGAAATGCCAGGCTTGCCAAGAGTCCAGACCCCTACCCCCAACAGCCCCAGTCAGGGAATGGGAAAAACCCCAAGGGCCCTGGTCAAGAATCCACATTGATTTTGCTGGCCCTTTCCATGGCCAAACTTTCCTAGTGGTTGTCGACGCATTCTCTAAATGGTTGGAGATCATACTCATGAAATCCACTACGGCCGAGGCAGTAATCGCAGCCCTGCGCCACTTATTCGCAACCCACGGGTTGCCTGACACTCTGGTGTCCGACAACGGGCCGCAATTCACGGCAGCCCAGTTCGAAGAATACTTGGCAGAGGAGGGCATCCGACATGCCCTCTCTGCGCCTTTCCACCCTGCGTCGAATGGCCTTGCAGAGCGTTCCGTCCGGAGCGCTAAGGAGGCATTGTCCAGGCTCAAGCCAGGTGACTGGCAAACAAAGATAGACTTCTTTCTGGCCGTTCAGCACAGAACCCCAAGCACTGCTACAGGCAGAAGCCCAGCCGAATTATTGATGGGACGGAAACTCCGGTGCCCACTTGACCGTTTGAGTCCCCTTTACACACCAGAGGGTTACAAGGGGGAAATAGACAAAACAAGGGAATTGGGCATAGGCGACCGAGTGTGGGCCCGCAACTACGGGGACGGCCCAAGTTGGCTCGCAGGGCAAATAATAAAAGCAACCGGCCCAAAGTCATACTTGGTCGAATTACAAGACAACCGAGTATGGAGGCGCCACATAGATCAGATAAGGAGACGAATAACTGAACAAACTAAGCCACAGGAAACAAATTATTCTCGCTTGGATTATTGTAATGCTCTCTACATGGGGCTCCCCTTGAGGTGCGCTCGGAGGCTTCAGTTAGTCCAGAATGCAGCTGCGCGGGTGATAGAGGGAGCTACTCGTAGCTCCCACGTAACACCGCTCCTGCGCAGACTGCACTGGCTGCCTGTGGCCTTTCGAGTGCACTTTAAGGTGTTGGTTACGACCTTTAAAGCGCTCCATGGCTTAGGGCCTGGGTACTTACGGGACCACCTGCTGTTACCTCATGCCTCCCACCGACCCGTCGCTCACACAGAGGGCCTTCTCAGGGTGCCGTCCGCCCAAGCAATGCCGGCTGGCGGCCCCAGGGAAGGTCCTTCTCTGTGGGGCTCACACTCTGGAACGAGCTTCCCCGGGTTTACGCCAAATACCTGACCTTGGACCTTCCGCGAACTGAAGACACATCTTTTCATTCGTGGGGCTGACAATTTTATTGAATTTTATTGGTTTTTTAAATTTTTAAAATTTTTAATATTAATCTTAAATGGGATTTTAGTTTTTTATATATTTTAAAGTTTCGGGCTAATTATAATAAGTTTTTTAATTCATATTTTAAATTGTACATTGTATTGTCTTTTTTACTTCTGCCTGTACACCGCCCTGAGTCCTTCGGGAGAAGGGCGGTATAAAAATCAAATAAAATAAATAAATAAATAAATAAATTATGACCCCTCCTTATTTGAACCCACAGCTGACCATGACCCGGGGGAGGCGCAAGACTTAGCTGAGGTCCCGGAGGTCCAGCGACGCCATCAGGTTCCCGAGGGAAACGACAGGGAAAATTACAAAAATAATCCAGGGCCGGATGGCCAAGAAAAAGAATCTGCAAATAATCCAGGGCCCGATGGCCTAGAGAAAGAGCTGGGAGGAGAAAACAGACCCTCCGAGCAGCTCAAAACACCACCCAGGACTGAACCGCGCAGGTCTGAAAGAACTAGGAGACGCCCAGGTTATTTGCGTGACTACGTCGAAAAATAACATGTAAATAAAATGCAAATAGAGGCAAAGTGTTTTCTGGGAGGGGAGGAGTGTTATGTATTCTTGTATGTACCTTTAAATATTTGGGCGGGAAATCAGCACGTTGCTGATTGGACGAAGCCGCCAGTAGAACTGTATAAAAGGAGAGGTTTTTCCCCCAGCCTGTTGCTGGGTTCACCCTATATTAAAGAGCTGTTGTCACTACCCTGGTCTCCAGCCTCGTTACTTCCAGAACTTAACAACAACTGTGTGATGTTAGCACTTGTAAGATTATACACTAGCAACAGAGGGCCACAGAGTATGCCTGAACTTCACAGTTCATCTGCACAAGAGAATAATGACAAAAGGGATAGTGTAGTGCATATCCCTACACTAGCATAATTCTCTCTATTTGCACAGGTAGTCCTCGACTGATGACCACAATTGAGCCCAAAATTTCTGTTGTTAATTGAGACAACTGTTAGGTGTTGTCCCATTTTATGACCTTCCTTGACACAATTGTTAAGTGAACCACTTGAGTTGTTAAGCAGGAGACATATATCATTCTGGGCAGATGGCCGTCCAATCTCTTCTTAAAAGCCTCCAGTGATGGAGTACCCACAACTTCTGGAGTTAAGCTGTTCCATTGATTAATTGTTCTCACTGTCAGTGAACTTCTCCTTAATTCTAAGTTAGATGTCTCTTTGAGAAGCTTCTTAAACAGATCCTTGTCTCATTTCCTATTTTGAGATTTTTTCCCCCCTGACAGTATAAAATGTTTATCAGAAGTTAAGTCTTGTATTCTGGCATACCTTAGCCTTGAATCATCTACATTTTGGAATGATTTATACAATAAAAGGACAATAAAACAAATGTATTTTTGTAAAAAAATTCCTTGTTCTATTATCCAAATTACATGAGCTACCTCATTTTTTTTGGGGCCTTTTGCCTTTACTGAAACTTCACTGATATTCCTATCTGAGTCTGTGGCTTCGTAAAATCTAAAGCAAAGCTTCAAATTGTGTGAGGAATTAATGAAATACTTCTATAGATATGAAACATATTAAATTGGATGTTTTAAGACTAAGTAAGCAAACGTGGATGGATCAGAATAAGACGTTTTAAATTAGAATATTCGTATTATTCCAAATATGGCATTATAGAAAGGAATAGAGTAGTAATGATACTCAGTGAGACATAAAAGTAGTGTCTTCATGCCTACTTATTACATTCTTCATATTTTTAAAATCTAAATTATTTGCACACTTAATATTCTTAATACAATGTGCGTGCGCACCCAGACACAAACACACACAAAGACACAGACTGCAAATATTAGCTATACGGTATTTTGAAATATCTCAAGAATCTGTTATCGATGTCAATATTTAAAGAAGAAAACATGATTTAGAAATCTTTTAATTTATGGGCATACATGGCTGACTCACATACCAGTATCCCAGGAACCCTCCGATGACCCGTTTCCTGAATTCTGTATACTTTATTTAAAATACAGAAACGGAGCTACCTATATTTTCCCATTGCAAGAAACTAGCTTATGAGAGGCATTTAGATGGGATGGGTCAACATAGGGTAAAAACATTATATGTGACATATATCATTTGTCCAATCAAATGAAATGATTCTTATATCAGCTTTCACAGAAGATGTTATGCTTCTCACACATCACATTGTTTCTGTAGAAAAAGCGATAGAAACACATATGAATCATCCATATTACTATAAATCTGTGATGGTCAACCTATGGCACGCAGCGCCCTCTCTGATGGTATGTGAGCTGTCACCCCAGTTCAGCTCTGATGTGCATGTGTGTGCACGCATCCTGCTGGCTAGCTGGTCTTCGGGTCTCTGCCGCGCATGCACAGGGGAGGGCAGGCCATGTGGGTAGGCCTGCATGTGCACGCGTGGGAGGGGCATGCATGGGTGTGCGTGCATGCATGGGAGGCATGCGCGGGGGCTGCGCGCAAATTGCATTTTGGGAGTTCGGGGCATGTATGGACTTTGGGTTCTTGGTCCAGAAAAGGTTACCCATTACTGCTATAAATTATGATTTTTCAAAAAAAATATTCTTTTCTTTCTTCATTTGTTCATATCTAGGGTGTATATAAAAGTATAAATAGTATTGTTAATATAAAACAATAGTCCCAGCATTGTGGACTTCAACTCCCAGATGTGTGGACTTCAACTTCTAGATATGTGGACTTCAACCCCAAGAATTGCGGACTTCAGCTCCACAATTTAGGGAACAGAATTTAGGGAACATGCTATTGTTCATTTTTATGGAATCTTTAAAACTGAAATCATAGCATTAGGTTTGTTTCAATTGATAAAATATCTAACTAGGTTTTCGAACTAAGTGCAGAATACTACTGAGACTTTGCCGATTTAAATGAAATACAGACGCTTAGGCCTCTGGCAAAAAAAATTGAAAAATAACAATACATTAACTCAAAAATTATTTCCCCTCAGATGAAAGAGGAAGAAATTTCTCTACTGTTTGCACCAATAATGTAAGGTAATAAATCACAACATTTTGCTTCCTTTTGGGTATCCGAAGTAAGTGTCTTAGCTCTACTATGGTTTAATATTTCGCATTATGTATTCATCCCTACATCTGTACAAATGCAACTAGAACATGCATACTATTTATTTACCAAACTGAGACCAGTGCAGTAATTTATTTATTTATTTATTTTATTTTATTAGATTTTTATACCGCCCTTCTCTCGAAGGACTCAGGGCGGTGCACAGCCAAGTAAAAACAACAAGCACATAGACAAAATTAAAAAGCATATTAAAAAACTGATTAAAATGGCCAATTAAAATTAAAACTAAAGTAAAACAATCCTAAAACCCCACTTAAAATTTTCTCAAGCTAGCCCCGCATGGTGGAATAAAAAAGTCTTGAGCTCGCGTTTAAAGGACCGGAGGTCGGGGAGTTGACGCAACCCCGGAGGCAACTCATTCCATAGGGCTGGAGCCCCCACAGAGAAGGCCCTCCCCCTGGGGGCCGCCAATCGGCACTTGACTGACGGCACCCTGAGGAGGCCCTCCCTATGGGAGCGCACAGGCCGATGGGAGGCTATAGGTGGCAGTAGGTGGTCCCGTAAGTAACCCAGTCCTGTGCCATGGAGCGCTTTAAAGGTGATAACCAGCACCTTGAATTGCACCCGGAAGACCACCGGCAACCAGTGCAGTCCAGTAAGTTGATTATGTGCCATCAAGTTGGCGTCAACTCTTAGCAACTACATAACAAGACTTTTTCCAGCTTAATCTGCCCCCAATCTGGCTCTTTCTCCCACAACTACAACCTTCTGTGAGGTGGATTGCACTGAGAGAGAGTAACTGGTCCAAAGTCACCCAGCTGACTTTCATGCCTAAGGCAGGACTTGAAATCATGATCTCCTGCTTTCTAGCTTGATGCCTTAACCCAGAGGTCTTCAAACTTGGCAGCTTTAAGACTTGTGGACTTCAACTCCCAGAATTTTCCAGCCAGCTATGCTATGCTGGCTGGAGAATTCTGGGAGTTGAAGTCCACAAATCTTAAAGCTGCCAAGTTTGAAGACCTCTGCTTAACCACTAGATCAAACTGGCGAAACTACTTTAAAAAACAAAACAATCAAAACCAGAAACGGAATCCTAGTATATTTTTTGCTGGAATTTTTTCTTGCTCTGAATTCCAAATTATGAGTCATTTGCATGTAACACTTCAAATTAATTTCATCTAACCGTATGTTGCATTACTCATTTTTCCTTTACCACTTGATTAACTCACACACATATGCCCACTGATCACATACATAATACGCCTACAAAAAAAATCTAAAACAGTCACTTCAGGGGGAAAAGAAATACTATCGTTTTAAATCTTCCCTTTTAGGGTCGCAAATGGTTTTTCTCTTTGATACTGAAAATCTAAACCTATTCATAGAACAAGGCTGCAAAAATTCTAACACCTTCCAAATACTGCCCATGATATGTATTTTTTTAATTTTGACAGGGCAAATTATTAATTCCCTAGGATGAAAATATATTGGCTATAAATAATGTTTGTTAAATATATATTAAATCAAACTGTTTTTCTTTGAGCCCTGACTGTCATTTGGAATATAGATCCTACCATTCTATTCAATGGTAGAGCAATGATTTTAGACAAAAAAAATGTATTATTTTGTCTACCAAGTTTCCCTGGAAATAAGACCCTGTCTTATATTTTTTGAACCCCGAAATAAGTGCTTGACCTTATTTTCGGGAAGGTCTTATTATTTTGGGGTGCATGGAGGAAACCAGAGGAAATGGCGGGGACCAGCTGCTCATGCATTTAAATGTTTGCAGGGAGGGCTTATTTTCAGTGGGGGGCTTATTTTAGCGCATGCGCTCAAAAGCCCGATTGGGCTTATTATCCGGGGATGTCTTATTTTCGGGGAAACAGGGTAGCCAGCAATAAATGTTTTTACATCACCCTAATACATAGTCAAGCATTATAAGAAACACTTCTAGATTTCTACACTTCATTTAAGCTTCTTTCAGACCTAAGATAAATCTCATAAAAGATTCCTCATTTGCTGAAGCTGCTTCTCTCCTTCTAGTTATGAAATCTATTGCTATGTTTAATAAACCATGCTTTTCAAAACTATTCGTAATTTACCAAATGCTTCTGCTCGTCCTTACTTATTATTTTGCAAGTTTATGTGAAAGGGAAAATATGTGTGGTTGAGAACACTGACTTATGTCAGCAGTTTTTATATCAAAACCACCCTGCTTTTTTTTCTTTTTTTTATTCCCACACCAGACAGGGGGGCGTCAATGTTAACAGAGGAAGTACCAAGAATTTTTGGCAGTTAATAGTCTTGAACTCGGTACAAGTGGTTTCTCAAATAAAAAACAACAGGGCAGTCAAAACTCTCCTGTTCTTTCAATGAGATTTGAATGCTCAATACTATTGAGACTTATTTCGCAAAATAAATTGCATGAAAATTAATCAAAACTGGGCAATAGTCACCTCATCTATTGATATTTGAAGCACACCGTGGTGGTATTTAGCCGGTTCTATCTGGTTCAGTCGGTGGCGGTGGCTGCGGGAGGCTCCGCCAATCCGCCCAGACATCATCATGTTCTGTTTTTGATGCTCTGTGCATGTGACGCGGAAGGCCCTACGCATGCGTGGAGGTGGTGAGCTCACATTTGCAAACTGGTAGAGAAGTTAAGTGAATACCAGCCCTGAAGCACACAATCCTTGAGCAAGGAAGCTATACCTTTGCTGATCTTTTTCTGACTTGGCCTTCCCTATACTGATACCTTCCTGACATAGCCACCAACCATCATCCACTGGACTTAATGGAAGATGATGGTATGGTTTATATTCTGAAGTTTCTGGAAGAGAGCAGACAGAAAGGGCTGATCTGAGCTTCCATATGAAAGTGTTAAAGCTTAACACAGGTTCCCCTTGAACCATAACCCAATTCATAAATTAACAACTCTAAACACAGCTTTGCCTACACAGGGGACAAAAAGGACCACTTTAAACTTTAGGGACTAGACAAGCTCAGTAACTACATTATAGCTTTGCATCCCATGATTCAGGAATACCTCTGAACCACGTTTAGGAACAGCAAAGCTCCTAGAACTTTAAAAAAACAACAACAGAAAAGTCTTCACAACTTAAATCTAAAGTCTAGGGTTCTTCAATAAAAGGTGTACAGGCAGTTCTCATTTAGTGACAATTGGGACCAGCAATTTGGTTGTTAAGCAAAGCAGTTACTAAGTAAACCATGGTTATTATGATCTTATTCAACTTTCTTTTGCTTTATAGACCTGCAAAAGCTGTAAACACAAGGAGTGGTCCCAAAGTTATTTTTTCATTACCGTTGTTATTGTCAACCTGTTGTTACAGTTATGTAGACTAAAGAGTGCAGAAAGAGGTATTATGAAAGCAAATGTAAAATATCCTTTTTGGTTCAGTTTGAACGGAGTAAAGTTGAATCATTTTTAGCTTTGCTATATGCAAGGATCATGTTTAGTCTGCCATGCCAACAATGATTAAAAAAAAGAACTGCATGAAAAGTGCAGTTGCTGTTTTTTTATTTGATCATGCAGAGGTCCTTCAGACTAAAATTTGAAACATTACTGTAATCCTACTTGTAGTTTTAGTGACAATGTAAGCTGTAGCTGCTCTTGGAATTAACAAGTAGCTTGCAAAGTTCTAATTTTTCTCTCAGCTAAGTACCATTTATAGCAAAGGTGTTTCAATCCAACTTATTTTTCTTCACATTGCTGTGGTCTCACCTTGGGGTGATAAATGATGGACAACAATCACTCTCGTCCCAGTGAGAGATAAAGAGAGATGAAGAATCAAAACTACTAACTTGTAGGAAGGTAAATTATCAGATCTTGTTTAATACTGAGGTCACAGTAACTGTTGGTTAGTAAAGCCACATTATCTAGGTTTAAGTCATAACAAAAATGAATGATCTGTATGAAGATCATGGGCATGGACATTTACTTTATGAAAAAAAAAATACACAGAAAAAAAATTCTGCTAGCAACCTAGTTTTCTAGCTGGGATCAATAAAAGCCATTCCTTTCTAGTGGATGATAAAATAATCATTTTCTTGCTGATTAACGAAGCTCGTGGATAACACTGGCAACTACCAGTCAAATCTACTCGCAAGAAGATATTTGTTCCATGCTTTTAAAAGCTAGCTAACCCTTCAAAAGAAGATTAAAATGGGGGGAAAGAATCTCAATCCAGAAGTTTTGGGAGGAAGAACTTCTTCTGTGGGGACATTGCTAAATAGAAAAGACATTTGAAGCATATGCTGTCATGGAAAAAACAGAATTATCAATATACATGATGATGTAAGAACCCTGCTTTGAAATGCTAGGCTCCAAATTGTGATGTGGGTGAAAGATTTTAATTAAAAACAAAGTCACTGGGGATGAACAGAATAGGCATAAAATCAAGCTTAATCCATAATTGACACAGCATATATATTGCTGGACAAAACCATCGATAGCCAACTTATGTAAAAAGATGAAGAATGTTCAAAACCTTTGTATGGGGTACTAATAGGAAGTATTAAAGAATGAGAGAAGAACAAACACAAGCTATATATATCTAATAAGTTCCCTTTGTAGCATACTAAAATATGCCAAAGAAATGTAATCACATTACCAGCACCAAGTCAAGATTCATTCAAATTCAATCCTGGTATCACCATGTAGCTATACTTAGCTGATCTCAACTGATCTTAAAAAAAGTTGGGAGACTACAAGATATTCCAGACATTTCTAGTAGCGTACAGCAATTAGTAGCTTCTAAAAGCATCTTTCCTGCTCTAAGTTCACATGTAATTAAAAAAAAAGAAATATGAAAAAAAAATTCCTATAACGATGATGTGCAGGAGAACCATGGAAAAATACATAGTACCCTTGTCTGTATTAGAAAACTAAGGAGTACTAAGCTAAAGCCACAATGTACTCATGTAATACCTGGATAAACAAATCCAAGGAGTAAGTCCCTAGACTTACTACACAGATTCACCATAAGAATTCAGATGATAGGTTTCTCACTTAGGGATTTATCTCACTTAGGGATAGGGCCGGGATAGCTCAGGCAATAGAGAAGCCTGTTATTAAAAACACAGAGCCTGCAATTACTGCAGGTTCGAGCCCGGCCCAAGGTTGACTCAGCCTTCCACCCTTTATAAGGTAGGTAAAATGAGGACCCAGATTGTTGGGGGGGCAATAAGTTGACTTTGTAAAAAAAAATAATATACAAATAGAATGAGACTATTGCCTTATACACTGTAAGCCGCCCTGAGTCTTCGGAGAAGGGCGGGGTATAAATGTAAACAAAACAAAAAAATCTCACTTTTTAAACATCCTGTTCTTCTCTTGAATGGTGTTTTGTACAACCATTTAACAATGTGAATGCAGACAAGCAGAAGAACCCTTGTTACTACAATAGCATCTCTCTATCTCATCTATAGAGAAGGGGGGACATGGTGGCTCAGTGGCTAAGACGCTGAGCTTGTCGATCGAAAGGTTGGGAGATCAACGGTTCAAATCCCTAGTGCTGCGTAATGGGGTAGGCTCCCGTTCCTTGTCCCAGCTTCTGCCAACCTAGCAGTTTGAAAGCACGTAAAAAATGCAAGTAAGAAAATAGGGACCACCTCTGATGGGAAGAGAACAGCGTTCCATACGCCTTTGGCGTTTAGTAATGCCGGCCACATGACCACGGAGATGTCTTCTGACAGCGCTGGTTCTTCGGCTTTGAAACAGAGATGAGCACCGCCCCCTAGAGTCGGGAACCACTAGCACATATGTGTGAGGGGAACCTTTACCTTTCTCATCCATTTCCTTCTGGTATCACATACTTTCCCATTTTAGCTAAGCTACTGCTAAAGCTGTATTAGATTGCTACAGAACTGCAAGGAGCTGCAACGGGAATGGGGAGCAGAGGCAGGAAGCTTTTTGACTCTTCAGAAGTTGCTAAATTTATCATTCTCGGCATCCTTCTCTCTTCATTGGATATACTGACTTAAGACCCCTGGGAATTGTGGTTCGGTAACATCTGGGAGGGCTACAGTTCCTTCAATGATGTATTGAGAGACAATCAAGAATAAATAATGCCCTGTGTTCATTTTTCACCACAGCAGCAGATGTCAAACTATTTAATGGAACTAATTAAGATAAAATGGAATGAAAATGCTTTCAATAATTATGAATTTTGAGAAATATGAAGTCTATGTAAGCATAATGCTAAGCATGAAGCAAGAAAATTTTAATACATTCCAAGGAATGTAAGAAACCACTGCTGATTGAACATCAGTAATTTTAGGAAGAAGCCCTCATACAACACCAATGAGCATTTTCAACTATTTTAAAGAACAAAAACTACACAAAGATTTGCAATTCTAAATTCCTAATACAAAATAAATCAAAGAATAGCCACTAAGGAATAATTCTGTTCTGAACCCAAGTTAATATCACAGTATAAAATTCACCTAATCAAACTATGAATGCAACCCATGGTTGAATTCTCCTTGCCAAGGTTTCATTTATTGGATTAGGGGCTTGTCTGTTATAGGAATTGCAACAATTTGAATAAGATCTAGAAAAAAATTGTATTTATCCTTATTATAACACATGCTGACATCCTGCATGGTAAAAAAAATTCAACACATTAAATTAAAGTGATGTTTATATGAAAATAATGTTATCATCACAAAAACAATTTTGGCATGGAAATATTTTATATGCCCAACTGCTCTGGCAATACAGTTAAAAGCAGTTTCACTGAAAAGGGTTGACATTCTAAGAAGTGATATATTTGATCATTTCAGTAAACAGAAGGTCTATTTATAAATCAAGGAATAGGAGCTCAAATACCTTCTAAATTGGTTAAAATAGAAGGATACCTTCAGTTTCAAATACTGTGTGCTGTTTTGTTAGTATAATCATTTCTAAGAATTTTTAAAGTTATTTTACATAAATACGTTAGAATTTCTAGAGACAGACTATCAGAATTGTCAGCCAAAAGAATGCTACAACTATCAATCAAAAACATTTTTTTAGGAAATCAATCAATCAACCAACCAACCAACAGTCATATACATTTTAAAAGTAGATCTGGAGATTAAGCCTCACTGAAAATAGTAAAACATTTAAACAAGAGCCTCTCATATAACTGCAGTAAAAATTATGCCTTTGGTGAATAAGAGACAATTAAAGATCTTTCAGTCTTCAGATTCTACTTCTGTATCAATTCTATATATTTATAGAATGAATGTCACAAACTGTTATTGTCTCCCCCACCCTCACCCCTCCTTTTGAACACTGATCAAATTCTCTTCAGGGAAATCTCTAAAATAAATGCTGTTCTTTATTATCTTCGTAATATAAACAAGGCAGTGTTCTCTCAAGGTTATTGTCGTTTCTGTTTTGCTACTTCAGTTGTAGCACACTAGCTTGACAATCTATATACGATGTGTCAAACTTAACCATTTCTAATTCCTGTGGTTGTTTATCAATGCTTCAATAATTTATCTGTCTACTAATATGGATGGGAAGAAATGGCCAGGTGGTCATTACTGCACACGAAACACATAGTAAGTACTATTTCTAAAATTGCTTTTATTTAAGATACTTCAGTGTTGATCGAATTCATCTACATTCAACCCTCTTAGATTTATCCCTCAACTATTTTTTCAACCACACAGCAATGTTGTTGTTGTTGTTGTTTTTGCCATTCCATCCTTGCAGCTGTGAGCCATCCGACCAACAAACAATAAAAACTACAGCTAAAGAAGGAATCAGAGCAGCAAAGCATTTCAAGTAAAGCTAAAGGAGGAATCAAAGGGAGCTCTCTTTCCTCTTATTTAGTGTAAAACTGAGACAATTTACACAACTAGGTGTTTTAAAACACGGCTCGGCTTATGTAAGGAAATAAGAAGGAGCTTTATTGGGGTTAAAGAGAATATGCAGTAGCTTACCAGCCTTCAGAATAATCCATCCTTCACCAAAAGCCTTAAAGAAAACAACACGGGGAACGGTACAAGGCAGAACTCTTTAGTCTTCAAGCTGCTCTCCAATGAGCTGTGTGAACAACCTGAGCGTAGGAAAAAGCATCTTGGCTGCGAGAGTTGCTAGCTTTGTGGGAAAACCGATACTGGAGTGATGTCACACTCTTCAGAAACGGAATCACAAGCACTGTTCTCTCAAGAGCATGGTTGTGCAACAGAGGGTTTGCGAATATATGCAAATAGCCCCCCCCATCACACACACACACCTAACATCAAAGGCAATAAATACATGATGTTTCACAGTAGCAAATTCTTTTATTTAACTCCCCCATTTTTTTTTTTAAGAAAGGGAGTCTAAGCTGCCAGTTCACTCAAGAGAAAATATAATTGTTATCTAGTACCATCAGCGCAGTAATTTAAGTCGCAGGCTTTGCCAGGTAAAAAGATGAGAGAGTCTTTGAGTACAGATTATTATTTATTTTTTTTGGAAAGCCTCAGTGCTCTTCCTTCCATAGAAGCCAAACATCATGATTTGTGTTGTTTTTTTTTTAATGAACTGAAATCTTCTTAAAACTGAAAAGCTCTGAGGTGCTAGGAAATATTCGTTCTGCTCAATATTGGATGACATCTACCGTACTTGATAGATCTTATCTTCACACCTATAAAGAGATCCAGGCAAAATCTCCTTGTAGAAATGATTCAACGTCTTTTACTTTTGGAAAAGATGCGTGCATAATCGATCAGTTCTGTGGGATTACCGATGGTGGAAAAGGATTGAGAAGACAAGCTACCATTTCACACGTCTGAAATAGGGGTGAAATGGTAGATAGGTCTGATTAAATAACCATGCCAAGTGTTTATGTTATTGAACATAACATAAGAGCAGACTTCATTCTCTATTCGGCTGGAAACATCCACGCTTTTATTACTCTTTTATTATTACAATGTTTTTAGCGAGAGGAAGACAAGTTTTTTGAAGGTACAAGTAGTCCTTGACTTACAACAGTTCGTTTAGGGACCATTCAAAGTTACAACGGCACTGAAAAAACCAACTGGGCCTCTGGTGGCTCAGACTGCTAAGACAGTCTGTTATTAACACAGCTGCTTGCAATTACTGCAGGTTCAAGTCCCACCAGGCCCAAGGTTGACTCAGCCTTCCATCCTTTATAAGGTAGGTAAAATGAAGACCCAGATTGTTGGGGGCAATAAAAGTTGACTTTGTATATAATATACAAATGGATGAAGACTATTGCTTGACATAGTGTAAGCCGCCCTGAGTCTTCAGAGAAGGGCGGGATATAAATGCAAATGAAAAATGAAATAAAATTAAATTAAATAAAAACTTATGGCCATTTTTCACACTTATGACGGTTGCAGCATCCCCATGGTCATGGGATTTGCATCTGGATGATTGAAAACGGGTTCATGTTTATGGTGGCCATGTGCCAGGGTCACATGATCAGGCAAACTCAACGGGAAAGCCAGATTCACTTAACAACCGTGTTACTAACTTAACCCAACTGCAGTGACTCGTTTAACAAATGTGACAAGGAAAGTCATAAAATGGGGCAAAACTCATTTAGTGGCAGAAATTTTGGGCTCAACTGTGGTCGTAGATCGAGAAATACCTGTACCATTAAAGGCAGAATTAGGATAAAGAGCATCATCTCTGTCAAAATTGACGGAACTGAAACTCTTTTAAAATGTACAGGATTTCTGCAGCATTTGTCATGCCTTTCAGCCCTGTCTAGATTATCTGACTCTTACAAAAATCGATTTGTTCTTTCTGTAATATAATTCTCACTTAGTATTAATCAGTCTCTTTTTCTAGAGCTGGCAGCAGAGTCGGACAGTGAGGACGTTAGGGAGGAACGTGGGCCAGTCCTGGAGTCTGGGAAGGGCTTGAATTGGAGGCAGAGAGGGGGCCAAGGCCATCTGGTAGTTCTTTGCTGACTCCAGAATCTCTGGAGTCTGACATCAGCGAGGCAGAAGAACAGCGTAAGCCTGTTCCCAGTGTGTGCATGCACAGAGCTGCCAGAAGACAGGAACAATTAAGAAAACAGGGTCGACTTGGGAGTAAGGCTTGGAGATGATTGGCTCCTCCCATAAGACATAAAAGAGAAGAGAACGGGACGTGAGCTTTTGCAGGAAGCAATTAGTTCATCTGGTTGGTTAAAGCTCTGGAAAAGCTCTTTTTGACTCTGTGCTAAGTTTGGCCTTGCCCTGCGTGTGGCAATTTTTTTTTAATTTGCATTTATATCCCGCCCTTCTCCGAAGACTCAGGGCAGCTTACATTATGTCAAGCAATAGTCTTCATCCATTTGTATATTATATACAAAGTCAACAATTAGTTCTCTGGCAGCATTCCAAGGGAGATAAGGTGGGTGTTTGTAAACATTCCCCTGATATACTGTTTGAGAAGCCTTTCAGACTGGGAATGACAATAATTGACAGCCATTTGAATTAAAGAGGTTTGCCGGGACTAAGTTTATTTGATCAAGTAGGAATTTAAAGATGGGAAAAGGCCACTGATCTAATGCATACTTGAGAATCCTTACTTTCTTTCTCTGTTATACTTCCTGGCCCATAAACATAAATGTACTTTTTCCTCTTTCCCCTTATTTGTTTGATTTATATCCAACCTTTTGTTCAGAAGCTCAAGACGGTATATGTAGAACCCCCTCCTCCTATTTTCTCCACAGCAACAATTTGTGGAGGTAGCTGAACTGAGAGAATATCAATGATTATTAGTGTGCTTCCACGGCTAAAGACAGACTTGAATCTGTCTCTTTTGGTTGCTAACCCAGCACTCAAAGAACTTTATTCACCACAAAATATGTTTTATATCTTTAATGCCCAAAGCAGCAAAGCATCAATCTATCTAGTAGTTGTACACCATATGCTAAGTTTAGGAATCTTTCATTAGCAATGTAGTAACATTTGCTCCCTCTAGTGGTGAAAGTATTCTGTAGATTAACTAGATTCCAGGAAATATTTTAACAACCTAATAATTTGATTCCAATAGTCATTATCGAATAGGAAACATTATTCCAAATAAAAGTAGGGCTCTGATCACACATATATCTGACCACACAGCCTTCCCAGGAAACTGCTCATTTTAAATAAATAACCTATGGGATTATTCTATGAAAAATAGTTTAACTTAAAGCAATTTGAAAAGAAGGCCCACACAATTTTTTGCAGGTGCAAGCAGCATACAGCTATACAGAATGCCTAAAACACATGTTGCCTAATAAGTAGAGTGTGAGAAAGAGATGAAAGGAAATCTTGCAATAGATAAAGAATGAAGGAGCTCTATTATTATATATCAGATTAGACCTTATGGGATCTGCATCTCACTCTCAAATCACGCCCAGAAAGGTTTTCTACCTATACATTTCCTGCTTCTTAGAATTAAGACACCCTTCTTTATTTTGGCCTTTTAAATCTCTAAAATACCATTTTCTTAACGTTTTTATAAATTGCTTTTAATCTGATTTGTTGTATGTGCCTTCATTACATGTTCAGAAGAATATTATAATGAATAGGAAAGAAGTAAATGGAAAGATGTTAGGGAAAAGTTGTTAGCTATCCAAAATTATATTGTGTTATTTTGTAAAGAGGCAAGTCTTCCTTGGCAGCAAGACTTTTTTCACATTCTGTGAAAGAATCTACCACATGCGCTCAAAATCTGAAATATTCCCCAGATCAAAGACTATTCTATTTCTTTCTTACATTTCATTTAACTTTGTGGCTGGCTTGGATGCAACACTGAAACATAGTATACTGTGAAATAGTTCCTTTACTATCATTAGTAGAAACTGGTTGATTTCAAACTGTGGTATTGTACTACAATTATCCAAGACTTCTAACCTTCTAATAAAAACCCAGGAAACAAGGTTCCCCTCGCACATATGTGCTAGTTGTTCCCAACTCTAGGGGGCAGTGCTCATTTCTATTTCAAAGCCGAAGAGCCAGCACTGTCTGAAGACGTCTCCGTGGTCATGTGGCCAGCATGACTAAACACAAAAGGTGCATGGAACGCTGTTCCCTTCCCACCAAAGATGGTCCCTATTTTTCTACTTGCATTTTTTACATGCTTTCGAACTGCTAGGTTGGCAGAAGCTGGGACAAGGAACGGGAGCTCACCCCGTTAGCGGGACTAGGGATTCGAACCACTGAACTGCCGACCTTTTGATTGACAAGCTTAGCAGTTTTGACTGAATTATGAAAAAAAAAAGCTGTTATTTTCAGTTCTTTCACACTGAAGCAGGGGAATTCTTTGCCGGATATTCCAAAAGCAGATTAAAACAAAATAGTTGTGTGTGTGTGTGTGTGTGTATGCGCGCACATAAAACATAATCTATAAGCAACAGGTAGACTGGATGCAATGTTCCCCAAACCGTTTTGATAAATGAGCACAGGCTCGGTAGACCAAAGTGCTGTACATCCAATGTCACCTTATCAAATCCCGATTTTAATTTTCTAGAAAATTAGTAACCATGGAAGGGCACCTTATTATTCCTTTCTCCTTCGCTCGAATTCTAAACTAACAAAAAGGGATAATTAGTTAAGCGTGAGGCAAAACATAGCAAAGAGGTAGTGACAGGTAATGCACCTATCAGTACAACTTCTGAAAGGCAAGGTCTTGTTAACAAGCAACTCGAAGACGGGGTGAAAAGCTGAGAAAAAAAACATTTGTCATTCTCCATTATACAAAAAAAAAAAAAAGCTGTCCTACTGGAGTGGGATGACACTGAGCTGTATGTAACCCAGGGTTGAAATGCTCCAGGTTCGGACCGGATCGCGTGATCCGGTAGCGATGGGGGTGGGTAGTTCGGAGAACCGGTAGCAAAAATCTCTGCCCCCCCACCGCCCACACCTCGCTGTTCCTCTTCTCTGTCCCTGAAGCTCTCAGTGGTGATATAGCTGCAAATGGTCTTAAATGACTGCCGCGGTGCTTCAAAGGGCCGCACTACAGCTGATCAGCGCTGTAGGCGGCTAGTAGACTGGTGCCTCTATTTTTAAAGAAGGCAGACCGGTGCCTGCCAAAAAAAGGCAATTAGTAGACCGGTGCCTCTATCTTTAAAGAAGACTTGTTCCCAAGTTTTGTACACTTTATTATTTTTATTATTTATTATTATTGGCCATGGCCACTGGGTCATCTGACCACCAAGCCACACCCACCAATTAAGCCACACCCACAGAACTGGTAGGGAAAATTTTTAGATTTCACCCCTGATGTAACCCCACCTTTTCTTCACTTATACATGGTGAGACACCTACAGTGACTTCTATTTTAGCATTAGGCTGGCAAAGATTCAGCAGATCTAGAAATGTAAACACTGAAGCAGGAGATTACAGGTGACTTACAACCACTCGTTTTGAAGTTACAACAGCACTTAAAAAAGTGATTTATGACCGTTTTCTTCACAATCTTTGCAGCATCCTTATGGCCATGCGATCAAAATTCAGACGCTTGGTGGCAACTGGCTCATATTTATGGCGGTTGCCGTGTCCCAGGGTCATGTGATCACCTTTTGTGACTTTCTGAGAAGCAAAGTTAATAGGGAAGCCAGGTTCACTTAACAGCCGTGTGTTACTAACTTAGCAACTGCAGTGATTCACTTAGCAGCTGTGGCAAGAAAGGTCATGAAATGCGGCAAAACTCACTTAACAACTGTCTTGCTCAGCAATAGAAATTTTGGACTCGTTGTGGTCATAAGTCGAGGACTTACAATTGCCAACTTTGCTGGGCTCAACAATTTAATCTTAGTTAAAAAGTATTTTAAGAGTTCATAACAGTTTTAAAACATGCAATTAAAAGAACAATAGCCATATTACTTCGTAGACATGAAATGGCAACTTTTGACGTGATCTATGGCCTCTCAGATAAATTATATCATAATTTTTGGTGAGTATATATAACTACCATTTGAGGATAATAATTCAAGCACTGAGCAAAATAAAATATTCCCCAGATGTGAAAGGTTGTTGAATATATATAAAAAAGCAAACTATTATGACTGACCTGTGGTCATGTTGGCTGTGGTTTTTCTAAGTCAGTGTCAAAAAATCTGGAAAATTTTAATCTAGGGAAAAGCTGGCTTATTACAGAGCCACGAGAAAAGCTAAACAAAAATGAACGGAGTACACAGAAACAGTTCAACAATTTCCACTTGTCTTTATTACCAATGCTGACTATACACGGTAACGCTTACCTAAATGAAATATTCATAAAAGCAAAACTGCAAATAAAGCAACAAGGCATTCAGGTTCGTAGAGTCTTACATTAAAAAAATGTTGAAATAGTCTAGTAAACATTGATTAAAAGTCACTCTGTACGAATAAAAGAAAGGCTTAAAAATGATCAAACGAGGGGAAGGATAAATCATTCCCGGATAGGCTATTTTTGAAAGTTAACATCAAGGTGTACAGAAGAGCTACATCAAAGGCAATCGAGGAAGCGAACCGAGAACCAGGCATTTGGTACGAAGCCTTTCTGCACATCAAGAAGCAAAACAGATGGCATCTCACTGGCACTGCCTCAGCTCGATGTAAAAGAATTCCAAAAAGAATTGGGCTGCATCGTCTCTGCGACATGCTCTTCGTCTCAAATTCTTAATATGCAAATAATATTCATACAACTTTCCGTAGCTTTTGAGACTAGTAAACTCAGCAGTGCACAATTCAGCCTGGGTTGAAACAGCACAGCTAGTCCTCGATTTACAACAGTGACCGTTCAAAGTTTCAGTGGCACGGAAAAAAGTGATTTAGGAACTGTTTCCTAAGTCTGCCTGATTGCAAGCTGAAAGAGGCAGAAATGAAATTAGATAGGGGGAAATATTAGAATATAAATTTTTATTAGAATGAATAAACAAAAATAGAAAGATTAGAAGTTTACAGATGTTAGGCATTTTGTTTTACGTATGTTTAATGAGGATTACTTAAAATTGATGAATCTGATAGAGATTACTAACATTGTTAGCGTGAATTGGATTAATATGAATGGTACCCAGAAAACAACTTTGCCTATACATAATAGAGAAATGTTTAGATTGAAGAAGAAAGATATAGATGAAGACAGAGATAAAGATGAGGAGATAGGCTTTTTTTTTTGCTTATGTGTGTTTAAACAATATTATGAGGATTACTTAAATTTGATAAATGTGACAGAGAGGACTAATATTGTTACTGCGAACTGGATTAATATGAATGATACCCAGAACCAACTCTGTCCACACACAATATGGATGTATATTGAAAAATAAAAAATATTATTTAAAAAAAAGAATTCAAACGTTTGGCAACTGGCTCATATTTATGACGCTCGCAGTGTCCCGGGGTCATGTGATCAGCTTTTGCAACTTTCTGACAAGCAAAGTCCATGGGGAACCCAAGATTCCCTTAACAATCGTGCTGCTAACTTAACTGTTAAGTGATTCACTTAACAACTGTGGCAAGGGAAGTCGTAAAACGAGGCAAATTCACTTAGCAAATGTTTCACTTAGCAACATAAATTTTGGGCTAAACTGTGGTCCTATCTCAAGGACTACCTGTATTTCTGAAACAGGATTGGCCCGTGCCAGCAGAAGAAACATACTATGGGCCACGTCAGACAGGGTATTCTGGGGATGGAGTCCAGCAGAGCAGCCTTCTCTGCTTTCGGCCCTGCTGTTTGGGAACAGGGGTCTCCAACCTTGGTCCCTTTAAGACTTGTGGACTTCAACTTCCAGAGCCCCTCAGCCAGCAAAGCTGGCTGAGGAACTCTGGGAGTTGGTCCACAAGTCTTAAAGGGACCAAGGTTGAAGACCCCTGGTTTGGAAGATCTGCCCGGCCCCCCATTTGAGCTTCCAGCCCTCCTGACCTTCCACAGATGGCTTGTGCTCCATATTGGAGGTGGATGCTAGACTAATAATAGATCCAGTGGTGGGATTCAAGTAATTTAACAAGCGGTTCTCTGCCCTAATGATTTCTTCCAACAACCAGTTTGCCAAACTGCGCAGAAAGTTAACAACCGGTTCTCCCGAAGGGGTGCGAACTTGTTGAATCCCACCACTGAATAGATTCCCGCTCCGCTTATCCCAGTTCCTCCTTCCCTCTCCATCTTTTAATTAAGGTTGAGTATTTATCTTTTTGTATTATTTACTTCATACTTGGTTCAGGTCAGGTGTTGTGGCTCCACCCCCCCCCCCCCCCCCGGGCCTGGCCCCCTGCCAGAAAGTGACTCAGAGAGTGAGGGGGAAGGGCCGTCAGGGCTCCCCTCTGCAGGGCCGGCCTCTCTGGCTCAACTCCAGGAGCCAGAGGCAAGCCAGGTGGAGGAGGTGACGAGGCCTCTGTCTCCTGTATCTCCCCCCACCCAGGCAACGCTTCCAGACCCAGCTGTGGACAATCAGTCCTGGTTAGATCCCCGGTTTCGTAGACAAGAGAGGCGGGAACAACAGAAGAAGGGGTGGAGCAGGCCTAGAAAGTGCTGAGTCATGGAGCCACACCCCACAGGGTATAAAAGCAGGAGGGGCTGCTCTACTACTTCGTGACAGACAAACCAAACTGACTGGAGAAAACTTGAGCTGAACTATTTGACAGAGCATTTGGCTTGGATTGCTGTTTGTTCCTGACTTCCTGTTTGCTCCGGTAACGAACTTCCGACATGCTGGCATCAAGGAAGAAAAAGAAAACCTTGGCAGATGATTGCTGGTTTGCTGCCAGAGCTGATAGCTGCTGTGGACGAAATTGCTGGCTAATTGAGTCAGTTCACATGTCTCCCGGACTGAGGTGGGGGGACAGAACATCAGGGGTGAAATGCTACTGGATCAGACCGGATCACATGATCCCTTAGCAATCACAGCCGGTAGTTCAGTGATCCGGTAGCGATGGCGGAGCAAAGCTCTCCCCACCCGCCTGGGTGTCATTACTTCCTGGTTTTAACCAGGAAGTAATGTGTTTTTACCTTCTGCGCATGCGCAGAAGGTTTTGTGCATGCACAGGTCTGCGCACGCATGTGACATATGCATGCACTTCTGAGCTGGTAAGGAAGGTAAGTAGATTTCACCCCTGGTTCAGGTGGTAGAATTCTCAAATGCTAGGTGGGAGGCCCAGGTTTTTTGGGCTAGATTACCTCCAAGGTCCCTTCCAACTCCGTTATTCTATGTTCTATAGACCAGTATGGGCTTTTTCATATTGTAAACCGCCCAGAGCTACTCTGTACTAAAATGGGCAGTTAATAAATTTAATAAATAAACAAACAAACAAACAAATATCTTCACACAGTATATGGTTTCCTGCTTGAGGAGGAGGTTGGACTAGAAGACCTCCAAGGTCCCTCCTAACTCTGTTTTTCTGTTATGGTTAAACTGTAGAATTCCCAGGAGGTAAAATTATGGCTTTCAATAAGCCATAATAGCTTTAAAAGGCAAATGCAGTTACTAATCCTGGATGGTTTTGTATTATTTCCAGCATCAGAGGTATGCCATCTACTAAACACATCAACTATTGGGGAACACAGTCCCTGTTGTTATGGTCATTTATATTTGAACTTCCCAATAAGTACCTACTTAGTCACTGTGTGAAACCCTCATCCTTGAAAGGGGAGGCCTATGCTCTCACCCAGCTCAATTCTTCTTATAAACTCAATTCTTCTTATAAACTTACAAAGCTAAAATAGGATCATGAGTAATCCAAGACAGCTTCATTAGTAATCTTCTTTTTTTGTACGTCTTGTGCTAAGGAATAAATGTGAGACCTTCTGCACATGGTTATCTGAGAGAAAGAGGCGTTTAGTTTTTCTTTTCACTCCCAAGATTGGAAAAAGGCAGTTTTTGTTCTCATTGTAGCTCTGCATCTACAGTAGATCTGTGCAGAGGTGGGAATCAGCTGGTTCATACCTGTTCGGACGAACCGGATGCTACTTTTATATCAGGTTCACCGAACCAGTAGTTGCAAGGACTGGCTGGTCCCGCCCACCCCGCCCCTCCTAGGAGTCTCCATGCAGTCCATTTTGGATGCCAGGTAAGTGCAGTGCCTGCACAGAGGCTCTGGGAGGATGGAAAATCGGCCTCCCGGCCTCCAGAGCCCAGGGGAGGCCATTTTCACCCTCCCAGAGGCTCGAGCAAAGCCTCCAGAGCCTGGGGAGGGCAAAAAATGGGCCTTCCGGAAGTCCGGAAACGGGCCCGTTTCTAGCCTCCAGGGTCCAAGGGAAGCAGTTTCCGCCTTCCTGGAGGCTCGAGGAAAGCCTCCGAAGCTTGGGGAGAGCGAAAACGCCCCTGCCTTGCCATGGTGCAGGAGGCTGAGTAGGTCACGCCCACCATGGCCACACCCACCCAGCAACCAGGCACAGATCGCACCCCTGGATCCGTGTTTTGCAAGTATGTTAACTTTGAGATGAGTGGGATTTGCTGGGTGGGGAATTCTGGGAGTTGAGGTCCACCCATTTTAAACTTCTCAAGATTGAGGAATATTGATCTAGATAAATACATAAATGTTCTAAAGGTTTTCAACAAAACATTTAAAAAAAAAACAAGGGAAGAAATAAATATTCTGTATTCTTCAAACCAAACTCTTTTACTGAAAGTTTCTCTGAATAGAATATTCTTTATTGGCCAATGTGATTGGACACACAAGGAATTTGTCTCCCATGGGTAAGTTCTCAAGAAAGTGATATATCATAAATCATAAAATACAATCATTAACCATAAGATACAACCCACAAAGTGATAGTCATAAAATACCAATAGGAGTAGGTAATAGGAAAGGTGAAAAGTATAATAATAATAATAATAATAATAATAATAATAATAATAATAATAATAATAATAATAATAATAATAATAATACGGTCCTAGTATATAATTAGATATCCTTAGGCATAAGGCGGTGCTGTGGGAATTCATCTACTAAACACATAATTTAGCAGAATCAGCAACTTCCTCTGTCCATTTCTTTTCACAACATCCTTCGCCACATATGAAACACCTCAGTTAATCAGCAAGTAGTATATATTTTAAGCAAATATTAGAAGTGCATAGCATGTCATGTGTTTTTAATTTTAGAAAACAGTGCCTCCAAACACACACAAACAGCGTTCTAGTGTGAACAAATGCCTCTTTTGTACATGAATTTGTTTCTTGGTTCTTTTTTAACACAGTTGAAATGCCCTTAAAATGCATTAAAGTTCTAAACATTTATTAATATACTTCAGACTTTAAAACACAATTTTACAACAATAGAAGATTAATAATAGTATCGCAAGTAGAAAAATACCCATGCTTTCAAAATAAGCTTAATACGCTGTTGTATATAAGGCCAGCACTGGAAAATAACTTAAGATGTGACTTAATCGCGATATTACTACTACCACCACAAGCAGAACAATAAGTAGCAGCAGCAGCACAATATTCACAACTTGGCTTGTGCTTTCTACTGGATCTAGAACCCACCTTAATTTTTGTCTGAGTAATAGTCACAATGAATTAGAACAGGCTTTCCAATGCTGGACTTCAATCCAGGACAACTGAAAAGTAGCAAACGAGGAGCTACGCTACTGTCATTACCTTACAGGAAGCTGTTTTTAATTGAATCTACATTCTAGAAATGACCTTCAGCTTTTGAAATTTCAAAATGTTTCAGAACTTCCCTTACAATTCAACATGCGTGCCACGACTAATTAGTCATTCAAGAAGGATCACAAGTAATATATATATATATATATATATATATATATATATATATATATATATATATATATATATATATATATATATATATATATTTGTTTTCTGAGGTTTTCACGGTGTTTGTATATAGGTCTTTGGTTGTTGGGTTTTCTCCGTGTAAAATTGGAAGTGTCTTGGCGACGTTTCGTGAAGTCTCATTCGTCATCTTCAGGCTTCAACCGTGCTTCTGGGAGCAATGTGTGATCGCAGCTGTTTCTTCCTTTTAACTGCTAGTGGGGTTTGAACTGATTGGGTGGGAGCTTGGCTGTGCTCTGATTGGATGGGGTTTTCTGTGCTCTGATTGGCTGGGGTGTGTCCTGTGTTGGTGGGGGCTTGGTTGTGCTCAGTCTAATCTGTGCTGCAGGGGATTTGAGCTGGTGAGCTGCACTGCTGCTGTTTGGCTTCGTGTTCGTGGTCGTGCTACATCTTCATAGTGGGTGTCAGTCTGCTGCATGTATGGATTGGAGGGTTTGAAATGGCTAATGTTGCAGCTGCGGTCTGGCTTCTGGTCCTTGGTCGTGCTTCCTGATCAGTGTGGGTTTGGGTCTGCTTTCTGGGTGGATGTGTGGTGGTGACATCCTGTGTGGACCTCGTGAGTGTGGGTCTGGTGTCATTCCTCGTGTTAGGGACTCGTTTGTCAATAAGGCAGGTTTCAAATGGCTGGTAGGCGGGAGGTATCATCTCGTTTGTTCATGCTGTGTGGGCGTTTTCTATCTCGATGGCTTCTCTGATTATTCTGTTGTTAAAGTGTTCACTTTTGGCGATAGTTCTGGTCTTTTTAAAGTCAATATAGTGTCCTGTGACTTTAAAGTGTTGGACCAGGGAAAGTTAGTTCCTCTTTTTGAATGAGTTCTTGTGTTCTTCAATCGTGCACTTATTCTTCTGTTGGTTTGTCCAATGTATGTGGTGGGGCAGGCGGTGCATGGGATTTCATATACTCCTTGATTTTCTAACTCAATTTTGTCTTTGGGGTTTCTTAGGATGGTTTCTTAGGACACCATCCTAAGAAACCCCAAAGACAAAATTGAGTTAGAAAATCAAGGGGTATATGGAATCCCATGCTCCTGAACATTGGACAAACCAACAGAAGAATAAGTACGATGGCACAAGAACTCATTCAAAAAAGAGGAACCAACTTCTTCCCTGGTCCAACACTTTAAAGTCACAGGACACGATATTGACTTTAAAAAGACCAGAACTATCGCCAAAACTGAACACTTTAACAACAGAATAATCAGAGAAGCCATCGAGATAGAAAAACGCCCACACAGCATGAACAAACGAGATGATACCTCCCGCCTACCAGCCATTTGGAAACCTGCCCTTATTGACAAACTGGACATTGGTCCTACCTGAATGTCCTTTCTCTGTTGGCGGGACCAGCAGCCAGGCACGGGAGTGACTCGGTCTGTATCCAATGGGATCGAGTCTGCTAGTTGAAAAGCACCTCCTCCTCCTGGTGCCTTCCAGCTTTCGGACGAGGATGATGCGGCAGACCGACGCACTGAGCTGTAAAACAGGAACTGCAAGAATATGCTATTATGCCCTCCCCCCCCCCCGGCATATGACCATGAGAGCCCGAATGACCTCTATAGAAGACAGGAACCGGGCGTTCAGGGAGGGGCTGGCTGCTGGTCCCGCCAACAGAGAAAGGACATTCAGGTAGGACCAATGTCCATTCTCCAGCAGGGCGGGACCAGCAGCCAGGCATGGGACATACCAAAGCAAGTCCTATCGGGAGGATCCGCCCGGTCCGGGTTAGAACCCCTTCTAGGACCCTTTGGAGAACCCTGCGGCGAACGCCGCATCAGCAGATGCATAGGAATCGATCTTGTAATGGCGTATGAATGGATTCGGAGAAGACCATGTGGCTGCTTTGCAGATTTCCTCTAACGAGCCTGAGTGGCCCACGCAGCTGAAGTAGCCGCTTCTAGTAGAATGCGAGTGATGCGACTTGGAACAGGAATTCCCTGAATCTGATATGCTCTGGCAATGCATGCCTTAAGCCATCTACCGATGGTAGAGGAAGATACCTTAAGGCCGATGGTGGTTGGTTGAAAGGACACAAAGAGAGCCTCCGTCCTCCTGAGAGAGGCGGTAGCTTGATATAAATACGGAGGGCTCTCCGGACATCTAGGGTATGCCAGGACCTTTCCAGCGGTGTACGGATCTGGAGAAAAGTCGGGAAGAATGAGCTCTTGTGATCTATGGAACAGTGAGTTAACTTTAGGCAGGAAGGTAGGATCTAGCGGAGGACCACCCTATCTGAGTGAAAAGCAGAGATCCGCCCTGGTGGAAAGGGCAGCAAGTTCAGAAATTCTGCGAGCTGAAGTAATGGCTACTAGAAAGGCCACCTTATATGTCAAATATTGCAGGCCACACTCCGCAAAGGTTCAAGGGCCCTTGGTGAGGATGTTAGAACCTTCGTGAGGTCCCAAGATGGATACCTGTGGACTACCGGAGGACAAAGGTTGGTTGCTCCCTCAGAAATTGACGGATGAGGGGCGGTGGGCTAGGGAGCGTTTAGCACCGCAAGTTAAAATAGAAGAGAGCAGCTACCTGTCGTCGAAGCGTGTTCGCTGCCAAACCTTGTTCCAATCCGTGTTGAAGGAAGATCAGGATAGTGATCGTAGAAGCGTTGGTAGGGTCTATGTTCTTGCTTGAACACCAGGTGTAGAAGGTGCGCCACGTCGAGCCGTAGATGCGAATGGTGGAACTACGACGAGACGCCTGGATGGTGTTGGCGGCGTTGGCAGGTACATGTCTCTTCCTCAGGAGGCTCCGCTCAAGCGCCAGGCGGTCAGCTTGAACCACTGAGGGTCCTGATGAGTCAGCTGCCCTTGGCTGAGCGAGATCTTGGTCTGAGGAAGTTTCCACGGGGGAGCCACTGAGAGAGCCACCAGGTCCGCAAACCACGGGCGCCGAGGCCAGTGTGGAGCCAGCAAGATGAGTTCCGCCTGTTCCCTCAGCATCTTCCTGATAACCTTGGGTATTGTCGGAATGGGAGGGAAGGCATAAAGGAGGCCGGGGCCAAGGGCTGCGCAGGCGTCTATGCCCTCCGCCCCTGGACTGGGTACCTTGAGAAGAACCGATCCAGTTGACGATTGTCTCGAGTGGCAAAGAGGTCTACCAGCGGGTTCCAGGCGGAGTGTGATCTCGAGGAACATATCCGGTTCAGTCGCCCTCCCCTGGTCGACTGAGACTCGGCTGAGCCAGTCGGCCTGTGTGTTTGCCACCCTGATATATGAGAGGCCCGTATGGACCTCAGGTGAGCCTCCGCCCAGAGACCCAGTTGCACTGCCTCTTGCAAGAGAGGCTGAGAATGGGTTCCCCAGGCGGTTCACATGAGCCTTGCGCCACATTGTCCGTTAATACTAGAATGTCTTGATTGAGAACAATGTCCTGGAGCGATAGTAAGGCCAGATGAATGGCCCTGAGTTCTAACCAGTTTATGTTGTGGGTCAGGTCCCTTGGGGACCACTGACCCTGAGCCATGTTTGATCCCAGATGGGCGCCCAGCCATGAAGACTGGCATCTGTTGTCAAGATTAGGCGTTGGGGTTCCTGAACTCTCTGCCCTTTGACAGGGCTGGGAGATCCACCATAAAGAGAGTGTCTGACTTGTTGTGGAAGTTGGACAAGTATTGGTGACGTAGCTGTGTGTGCCTTTTGATAGGGAGTAGAAACCACTGCAGTGTCCTGCAGTGGAGGCAGCCAAGGTACAATGCCGATGCAGGAGACCAGTTTCCCAAGAGTTGGGAAAGGGTCTTTAAAGGAATAAGGCGTCTCTTGGTTACCCCTGACTAGATTCTGTAAATTGGTGAGGCGCTCCTGTGACAGATAGACCCGGCCCTCTATCGTGTCTATGATGGCCCCTAAGTGTTGGATTCGATTCGTAGGATGTAAGTGACTTTTGGCCTTGTTGATCGAGAGGCCGTGGGCTTCTAGAACCTGAATGGTTGTGGACAAATCCGCTGCCGCCAGGGTCTCTGATCGAGATTGAATAAGGAGATCGTCCAGATAAGCCTGGATTCTGATTGGAATAGCCGGAGATGCGCTGTGAGGCGGCCATTAGCTTTGAGAAGACCCTGGGGGCCGAGGAGGCCCGAATGGAAGGGCACAATATTGGTAATGGAGACCCCGTGGCAGAAGCGGAGGAATCGTCTGTGAGCCGGAAGGATAGGGACGTGTAAGTATGCCTCCGTCAGGTCTACTGGCGTGAGAAGTCCCCTCCTGATGCTCTCCAAGATGGACTGGAGTGACTGCATCTTGAACCGCCTGTAGACTATGTGGCGGTTCAGAGCCTTCAGGTCGAGGATTGCTCTCCATCCCCCCGAGGGCTTTGGAACTATGAACAGTCGGGAGTAAAACCCCCGACCGTGCTGATCTCGTGGCACCGTTTGGATGGCCTGAATTGAGAGAAGATGTTTTATGGCCGATGCCACGAGCAGCCGTTTCGTTGGGTTGCAAGATAACGGGCACCTGACGAAATGGCCCGGGGGGGTGGAGAGGAATTCCAGGGATAGACCGAACCTGATTGTCTCCTGACCCAGGAGTCCGGTGGACTCCTCCCATTAACTGGCGAAGGCGCCAGTCTGCCCCAATGGGAGGGGCGGGCAAGCAGTCAACGTGAGCGTCTGAATGGGCGACCTCTCCCCGAAGGGCCGCTTGAAGGAACCCCTCTGACCTTGACCTGCCTGTCTATCCTGCCTATCCTGTCTACCCTGTCTGGGGAGAAGGGTCTTTGGGTTCTGGGTTTCCAAAGTTAGAATCAGCCGCTCTGAAGGGACGAAAATATGGGGTTGGTCTGGAGTCTGAGCAGTAGGGACATGCTTGGAAGGATTTTGCGCTTGTCCTTGGTCTCTATAAGTAAAGGATCCAAGGCTGCTCCAAGAGTGAGGTCCCGAATAAGGGGCTGAGGCCAACCTCCATTTGTTTTTGGCGTCGGCTTGCCAACGCCTAAGGCAGAGAAGGCGGCGTGAGGATACTGTGGAACCAATCGATTTGGCAGCAAAACGAGAAGCATTCAGGGTGGCATCGGCTGAGTATTCGATGGCAGCTATAATCTTGTTTAAGTCCTGATGTGACCGAGTCAGTGACTGGTAAGCGGTCCGCAACTGTTTTAACCATAAAGGGCCGCTCTATTAAAGAAAGAGGCCGAGGAAGAGGCCCTAACGGCCCAGGCAGCCGCCTGATGACTCTTAATCAGGGTTTGTTCGGCCCGTTTGTCTTCGGCGAAGGGTTTCCTCTGGAGGACCTGTGACCACAGATGGCCCTGCTAATGCAACTACTGGGCCATCAACTGTGGGGATTTGCAGTAATTTAAGGAAGTTAGGTTCCAAATTATACAAGCGACGGTCCAAGGCATTAGGATTAGGACCAGTTATAGGAGTGTTCCATTGCCTATCGACTACTTCCACAAAGAGCTTGGGGCAGGCACCTCTTCTGACTCGACCACGGAACTGAAAACAAGTCCATGGGTGGATCAGTGGTCTCTGAGGTGGGAATTGGGGCGGTCGGGCCACTCCCAGCCGGGTAGTGACCTTGGCCTTGTGTAGCAAAGACCGAAATAATTGTGGGTTGAAGAGACCCACAAAGGAGGGTTGGTCTGGAACCAAATCCTCATCCTCAGAGAGGTTCTCATCCCTAAGGTCCCCTTCATCCCCCAGTGAGGCCCGAGATGGAGAATGAGCCTGGAAATCTTCAGCTTGAGGTGTGGAGTAGTCCTGCACCAAATCGTGACTAGTTTGGGATGCTACATATTCTGAAACCCATGAATGGGTTCCTGTCTGCCTGGAAGCAGTAATACCCCTCTGAACAGCAGCTGCAATCATTTCTGCCATAACTGCAGGGTCATTAGCCACTGGGGCAACTGCCTGGTGACTCACAGGCCCCATTGGAATAGTGGCACTAGAAGGAACCTCTGCTGACTCAAGTACTGGCGGGACTGCAGGTAAAACCTCCATTTCAGATACAGAAATAGGACAGAATAAATCAGAATTGGGCAGAGGTTGGGATGAGTCTACAGATATATCAGGAGATAAAGTTAATGGAGCCCCAGGAGACTGCACAGGAGGCTGAACTGGTAAGGAGGTGGACTGCTGTTCCTGTATAGTATCAGCAGATTCCCTCACTGCCCTAGCAATGGCCCTATCCATAGCCTTCTGGCGTTGTAGGGCCTTCTTTTCAGAAGTCTTAGAAATAGCCTTTTGGGGCTTAGAAATGGAGGATTGAAGTGTCTCTGACCTTGTGGGTGCATGAGAGCTCGAAGCACTAGGCCCTGGGCTTGGACTGGTCTGATGTTGCTTCCTTTTACTAGGCCGGACTGGAGGAACGGCCATCTTGAAAGGCCTAACCGATAGTTGGGCCTCAAACTACGTGGACAAGGCCTGGATGCGAGGCCTATGAGCCTTTAGAGGCCCAAGCCAAGGCCTATTACAGAAATGACCTAGGACAAATTATAATTAAATTACCATTTAAATAAAAATTCAGTGGGGAAATTTTTCCATTCTCTAGGGCCTACTAGGTATTTTGCCACGTGGCTAGTAAAACCGGAGGTGGCTAAAAGGGTAATCATACTCACAGACTGAAGGCCTCAGTGAGTGGCCGGAGAGCCAGTCGAAGATCGATGCAGAGGCCCTGCTGAGTCACCAAGCGATCGGGAATGAAGCCCGGGAGCGCCCACGAAGATCCGGTGACTGGAAAATAGGCCCATCAATGGCCTGATTAAAGACGCCCCAGAGCTCAGGTAAGGGCAGGCTGGCTGGCCTAGACCCTATTATGGGTAGGCCGAGGCGATCGGGAAGCACCCGGGAGCGCCCAAACTTAATATTAATTAAAGCCGCCACGCGGCTGTGTTTTAAATTCGGCAGCCGCCGAATTTGCCAGCCACGGGGAGGCGTAATTGAGGCCTAACAGCCTCCCCGTTCTTCCAGCAGCTTCTTATGCTGTCCCCAGCGGTATCGGGCTGAATCGCCCTTTCTCGCTGGGGAGGGGGAGAGCTCACCTACAATGGGAGCCTCAACCCCTATACCAGCAGCTGGGAAGGAATAAATAGGGCTGAATCGCCCTCCTAATTACTTAAGAAAAGCTTACTTTGGGAAGAATTCAAAGGGAAGCAGCTCCGAAGTGCGTCTGTTCCCAATCAGATCGAGTCTGAAAGCTGGAAGGCACCAGGAGGAGGAGGTGCTTTTCAACTAGCAGACTCGATCCCATTGGATACAGACCGAGTCACTCCCGTGCCTGGCTGCTGGTCCCGCCCTGCTGGAGAAGTGTCCCTAACACGAGGAATGACACCAGACCCACACTCACGAGGTCCACACAGGATGTCACCACCACACATCCACCCAGAAAGCACACCCAAACCCACACTGATCAGGAAGCACGACCAAGGACCAGAAGCCAGACCGCAGCTGCAACATTAGCCACTTCAAACCCCTCCAATCCATACATGCAGCAGACTGACACCCACTACGAAGAGGTAGCACGACCACGAACACGAAGCCAAACAGCAGCAGTGCAGCTCACCAGCTCAAATCCCCCTGCAGCACAGATTAGACTGAGCACAACCAAGCCCCCACCAACACAGGACACGCCCCCAGCCAATCAGAGCACAGAAAACCCCATCCAATCAGAGCACAGCCAAGCTCCCACCCAATCAGTACAACTCCCCCCTAGCTGTTAAAAGGATGAAACAGCTGCGATCAAACATTGCTCCCTGAATCACGAAGCTGAAGCCTGATGATGACGAATGAGACTTCGAAACGTCATGAACACTTCCAATTTTACACGGGAGAAAACCCGAACAACCAAAGACCTATATATATATATATATATATATATATATATATATATATATAGGTCTTTGGTTATTCTTTCTCATAATATGTCTTAACGTTCATTCAAAGTCGAAATGTCGCCAAGACACTTCCAATTTTACGCGGGAGAAAACCCGAATAACCAAAGACCTACATACAAACACCCGCGAAAACCTCAGAAAACAAATATATATTTCAGTCAAAAAAGAGGAACCAACTTCTTCCCTGGTCCAACACCTTAAAGCCACAGGACACGATATTGACTTTAAAAAGACCAGAACTATCGCCAAAACTGAACACTTTAACAACAGAATAATCAGAGAAGCCATTGAGATAGAAAAACGCCCACACAGCATGAACAAACGAGATGACACCTCCCGCCTACCAGCCATTTGGAAACCCGCCCTTATTGACAAACGAGTCCTTAACACGAGGAATGACACCAGACCCACACTCACGAGGTCCACACAGGATGTCACCACCATACATCCACCCAGAAAGCAGACCCAAACCCACACTGATCAGGAAGCACGACCAAGGACCAGAAGTCAGACCGCAGCTGCAACATTAGCCATTTCAAACCCCTCCAATCCATACATGCAGCAGACTGACACCCACTACGAAGATGTAGCACGACCACGAACACGAAGCCAAACAGCAGCAGTGCAGCTCACCAGCTCAAATCCCCCTGCAACTCAGATTAATCTGAGCACAACCAAGCCCCCACCCAAACAGGACACACCCCCAGCCAATCAGAGCACAAAAAAAACCCCATCCAATCAGAGCACAGCCAAGCTCCCACCCAATCAGTTCAAACCCCCACTAGCAGTTAAAAAGGAAGAAACAGCTGCAATCACACATTGCTCCCAGAAGCACGAAGCTGAAGCCTGAAGATGACGAATGAGACTTCGTCGAAACGTCGCGAACACTTCCAATTTTACGCGGGAGAAAACCCGAATAACCAAAGTCCTATACACACACACACACACACACACACACACACACACGATATATCCTTGTCGATGATTTTTTTGCACGAATCAGTTGAAATCAATCCTTAAATCAGAAAGTTCTGAAGACCGCTCTTGTTGTGTCTGCGCCTCCCGAGCTGGGGCCCCGGCCAGAAAGTGACTCGGAAAGTGAGGGGGAAGGGCCATCAGGACTTACCTCTGGAGCACCGGCTTCCCTGGCTCAGCTCCAGGAGCCAGAGGCAGGCCAGGTGGAGGAGATAATGAGGCCTCCGTCCCCTGACTCTTCCCCCCCGGCCACGCCTCCAGACCCAGCTGATGGCAATCAGGCCTGGCTGGATCCTAGGTTTCGTAGGCAGGAGAGGCGGGAACAACAGAAGCAAGGGTGGGGCAGGCCTAGGAAGTGCTGAGTCATGGAGCCACACCCCACAGGATATAAAAGCAGCAAGAGCTGCTATACCACTTTGTGGCAAGCAAATCAACTGCTTAACTAGAGCTGAAGTACTGTTTGTTCCTGGTTGACTCATCGGCATCAAGAGAGATAACAGAGACACTTGGCAGACGCTCACTAGTTTGCTGCCAGAAGCTGATAATTGCCGGCTAATTAAGTCATCGCTCGGACTGAGGCGAGGGGGACAGAGCAGCTCTTATCTAAATTGAATGGACAAAAATAGCTGTTTCCTTCAATAAATACTTTGCTGCAATGGCCTGATCATTTACAAGAAGTTATAGGAGCTCTAAATTTTAACAATCTGATAAACCATAGCTTCTCATAAATTTAATTTGGTAATAAGAATTATTTATTTGTTTGTTTCATTTATTATGAATAACTCAAAGATGGCAAACATTTAATAGAATAATAGGATAATACAGCTGGAAAGGACCTTGGAGGTCTTCCAGTCCAACTGCCTGCATAGCCAACGTACTTCTTCCTCCTTTTCCCCCCACAAAAACAACAATCTGAAGTGGTTTGGACTGAGAGAGAGAGTAAGTGACTGGCCCAAAGTCACCCACTGGCTTTCATGCTTAAGGTGGGACTTGAATTCAGGGTCTCTTGTTTTCTAGCCTGGTGCATTAACCACTAGACCAAACTGCCTCTATTTGCTTGCGTTTCTGATGAATTCTTAGACATTTTACAATCATTTTTAATCTCTGCGGTTAGATAGGTATATTAGTTTCATTCAACTAATTTATTTTAGTAAAGGAGAATATTTGTAGCTCAGGGTTTGAAGTGAGGAGTGCTTGGTGCTCTCTGAGCTTGGTTGTTTTCTTGCAGATGTTTCATTACCCAACTAGGTAACCTCATTTAGTGCTATCCAGCATCAGCATTCATGATGTTACCTAGTTTGGGTAATGACACATCTGCAATGCCTTTTGTTTTATTTATTAAGCTGATTTATTTGGCTACTCAACTATCCCAGAAACTCTGGATGGCAAACAAAATAAAAACAGAAGACTAATGAAAATGGCCTTGAGGCTCAAGAAGGAAAAAAAACAAAACCACTAGACACAAACATCCATACTAATGTCCTTATCTCAGTGCATGGAATATCAAGATAAATCATAAAAGATCTGCTTTGATATTAACTACAGACAGTCCTCGAGTTATGGTCACAATTGAGACCAGCAGTTCCACTGCTAAGGCTGCTAAGTGAGTCATAGCTGATATTACGACCTCTTTCTATAATTGCTTTTAAAGTACTTTGCGCCATCAAAATACATGATAGAATTTGCACATCTTTATAACAGAGCCACTCCATACCATGATATGCAGTTTAAGCATATGCGGCTAGTTAAACAATACTTGACATTATTTCACTCTATTTGTCTAGAGAACTAGTCCAATAAACTACAAATTCTTCTAATAATGTAACACGATGTTATAAGCCCACAATAATAGTTTACTTCATTTAACATGGAACAGGTAAAATTCATGCACAAAACATCATAAAACCTGAACAAGATACATTTATAGTTTTTTTTTTTGGTACCGGATCAATTAATCCATTAAATTAAAAAGATGATGTCAGTAATAGGCCAAAAGTCTTCGGAGAAGGGCGGGATATAAATGCAAATAAAAATAAAAATAAAATAAAATAAATAAATAAAAAGAAAAGAAGGAAAGAAATGAAACTATATTTAAATGTTAAACATGCGGGAAAAGAATACACATTTTTTAATTCACCTTGAAAAATCTCCTGCTAAAACTGTGGTGGTCTTCCAAATGTGAGAATTAAGCTTCAATCTAATTCTCAGGTTTCCACTCATGAAACATTACTTTTGAATATAATAACGACAAAAGAACACGTCGTGTTATTTTTCTCTGCATTCTAACACTGTGAGAAGCGTTGATTTCAGAATAAAAATTCATTGTGAGCATGCTCAGTATTTACTTGGGAAAAAATCCAATACTAGTCATCTGTGTAATATCTGATGGCCTAGTTTAAAACCAACAAAGAACTGAAAATCTAAAAAAATCAATTCACACAGACACACAGACCAGAAACACAATGACATACTTTAATTTTCCTTCTTTCATAGCCTTAACATATACCAACATGCATATACATACGAAGATAACTTTATGTGCAATTAGCTATTTACATTACCTTAAAGAAGCTATATATGTGTACACACACACACATATTTCAATTCAATAATTATCAACTGGATTATCTGGTGCTTCTTTAATGGAGAGAAACACCTTCTATCCCATTACATTTTTTTAAAGATAATTTTTTAGGAGAGCGCGTAAGACCCTAGTAATAAAAGTGCGAAGGCTGACCGGAGAATTCCAGAACAACAATGAAAAGCCGCTGCAAATGCAAACATCATCTGCAGGATACAGCCAACAATGTACGGTGTTTAGCTTTATAGGAATATAAAGAACTTTGCAATATAAGCAGGGACTGGGAAGCCACTCACCATCCGAGATTCTCCCCTGTCTGTCCTCTCAATGTTGAGAAGATCGGAGCTGGGGAATGGCTTTCAGGTTCAATCAGCGTGCTTTCCGGATTTTGGGGTGGAGGGGTGGGAGAGGCTGTTAAGAAAAGCAGTTATTATACATCCTGAAGGGCAAAGCAGCAGCCTATAGACATCATTGCTATGGAGACTAAGCACAGATTTCATCGGTCTCGGTAGCAAGGGAACCCATATACGAAAAGCAAGGGAAAGAGCTGCACTTGCATGTGCCAGATGAACTTAGCACACAGCTACGTCTGCTCGTCCTGTTTTTGTTTCCTTCCCTCCAAATCTCAATGAAGATTTTTTTTGGGGGGGAGGAGACACTTAGCCAGGAAAAGTATATTTTTTCCTAACTGATGACAGCTTTCCACGTGAATGGGAACACAATGGAGAAGAGGGCACAACAGCCAACCTGTTCTGACCTAGGCTTCACAAAATCATGAAATGAGACTCCTTGTCCCGAAAACAACACCAACACCCTTTTTATTTGGCTAATGTAAATTCCTAGCGTTCACATCCAGCAAAGTCCAGGCAAACAGTCTTTCAAGGCTGAATTGCAACCACAGACCTTATCAGTCCTTGGATAGTTGCCTGCCAGCTTCCAGGCGCAACTAGCTGTACAAGGAAATACTTGGCAAGGACTCTCTGTGAGTCACGAACTCAGATAAGCAAATCTTCACACTAATAAAACAAACGAATTGTCTCCTGCAAACACCACTCCCCTTTTGCTCCTATTTATTCCCTATGGGAGGGGCCATTCAGTGTCCCCTTGTGCCTTTACTCCCGAGTCAACCTCTGTTCCTTAATTGTTCCCTTCTCCTGACAGCTCTGCGCATGCGCACATCGGGAACAGGCTCCAGCTATTCTTCAGCCTCACTTATCTCTGACTCCGAAGGTAGCTGATAACTGTCCAACGGCCCTGGCCCCATCACTGCCTCTGGCGCAGAGCACTCCTTAGAGCTTTCCCCAGACTCCAGGACTGGCCCATGATCCTCCCCAACCTCCTCACTGTTTTGCTGGCTGCTGGCGGGCCACAACACAATCTTTAGGAGCAGAGGAACTTCATTCTGGAGGCAGTGAATGGGATTTAACTTCCAGGGGAAGAAACAGATAATGGAATAATAGAATATAGAATAGAATAGAATTTTATTGGCCAAGTGTGATTGGACACACAAGGAATTTGTCTTGGTGCATATGCTCTCAGTGTACATAAAAGAAAAGAATAAGACCCTTATTATGTATGCCATGATGGCCAAAGCAGAGAACAGTTACAGTATTTCTAAAGCGAGGAGTAAATTAGTTTACACAACCATTCAGGTCTGACATTCAGATTTCATTTTGAAGACTCAAAGAGGTATAGGTGGTCCTTGGGGTTACGACCATCATGGAGCCTGTCCGTCACAGGCGTTAAGTCACGACAGTTGTAAAGTGGGTCAGTCACGACCCCTTTGTGGGGTGGTTATTAAGTGAATCGCTTTGGTCATTAAGCAAATCCACAATCATTAAGCCAATGCCGCACTCATTAAGTGAAACAATGGCTTGCTAGGGGCATGGTTTTGCCAAAATACAGAAGTGCCGGGTTTTCAGCAAAACTGTCATAAAACGTGGTCACGTGACCATGGGACACGGCAATAAATGTGGCTGTATTGCTGAGCCACCAAAGTTAGGCCACATGCTACTCCAGCTGCTGAGGGAGTTGTTTTTCCCACGAAATATGTTTTTCCTCTGTAACTTCAGCCACAGCAGCAACACTGCTTACTACTCAGATGTTGTGGATCAGGGAGTTTTAAATGTAATAAAAAGGTCTCAAGCTCCATCATCTGGCCAAAGTCCTAGATCACCATAGTGTCGTGTCCCACTCCTCCTCTGACGGCCGGGTCGGGGAAGTCCGTATCAAGCGTGTCTCTGCAGCTCTGCCAAAGTCCTATCAGAGTCCTCAGGGCAGGCAGGAATCCAAGGTGTGACTTCAGCAATCCAGATTAGACTTTGCCTGACTCAGAGAATGCCAGAAAGCAGATCCTTTATATAGGCCATGGGGTGTGGCTCCATGACTCAGCACTTATCCAGGCCTGCCCCTCCCTTCCTTTTGCTGACGTCGCCTCTCCATTCTCCGGAAGCGTGGATCTATCCATTGCATCGTTTCGTCTCCAGCTGTTGGTAATCCCAGCTCGTGGCTGGCTTCAGGCGCACATGCTATTGGAGGGAGGTTTGTTTGTTCGGTTTGTCCGGGCATGGTGCCAGGGCTGGGGGCTGGAGGCATGCCAGGACATTCTTCAGCACTATCAGTGTCCGGAGATAAGAGGGGCCCGGCTGTGGCGGGGTGTGTGTGTGAGCAAGGCACAACACATAGGCAAAGCCAAATCCTGGTTCTATCCTTGATAGTTTCTTATTTAAACCAAGAATGTGGAGGGCAGAACTAAACCTCCCCCCCCCCGTCTTTAAACATCACTGTTGAAAAAAACTTGCCTCTATGTTAAAACTGGCAGAGAAGCAGCAATTATAAATTACTAATCCTAAGAAAGATGGCACTGCAGAAGTCACAGCCCTGGAAATAATGAATGGATAAAGTGAAGCCGGCAATGATATAAATAGAGCTAATTAAATAAAGTGACCCCTATCTCAAATGCTATTCTTAGCTGGCCTGGAACGGTTTGCTCTTTATGCTGGTTTAAGGGAAAGAACAAATCATACCTTAAAAACACACCACTAATGAGAAGTACATGACATATACGAGTTATAGAAACTCCCGTACAGAGATAAAATGGTTATTGCGGTATTCTAATTGCTATCTGTTTGCATTTGCTTTTCCATTTGCAAAAAAATGATAAACTGAATGTTTACAGTGCAATTTCCCCGAAGATATCAAACTTTGCTATGTTATATAGCAAACACAATTCATGTGAGGCAATTTAGATTCCAGACCTTAAACTCCCGAAGTGGGAGTTTATAGTGAGAGATAGGGAAAATTACATCAAGATAAACAAGAACTGATACAATTGTAGCTCAGATTCCAATGCAAGTACGTATTTCCATTTTATTAATATACAGAACATACAGAACTAAGCAAAAAGAAATCAATTTTAATAAAACTCCCAACTGATTATTACATGAAGAAGAGAGTTTTTGCATCTGGGGGACAGTGGTGAAAATAAATATTTGCTATTTGATTAATGTTAAGTTTTTCTTTTTTTGTGAGAGTTGTACACATAGACTAATTTGGTTTATTACAGGAAATCTAGCAAATTGGACAAGAACTGAATTTACTCAGTTCTCAAATACTTCAGCGTCTATCTTCAGGGGGTTTTCCCAAAAGAAAAATACTATGTTTTTGAATTAACAGTTATGAGCTTTAATGGAGTCTGGGAAGTAGAAGGCAGAAACAATTTTTTATGCCTGAGGTAATTTTTGTTGATGGTGTTCGTTCAAGTAAAAAACTCTTTTAGCATCAGCTCTTACACGTTCCATTATGATGGAAAGAATATTGTTCATTCTGGTGGACAGCCTTTATTGAGGTCTGGATAAACTCTTTCCTAATTCTTCAGACCTATTGGCAGCTTCAGTATCATTTAGCCATGCTGTCCTTTGTTTATTTACTCAAAGTTAGTGGTTGTCCGACTCCACAATCATTCTGCATGGCCTACAAATGAAAAAGAAGAACAGCGCAGGGAGATACAAGTAAAGGGATTCCTGGAGTCAACCAAGAAAACAATATACCAGGCCATTCGGTGGCCATTACACATTTATTTATTTAAGAAAAAATATATGGCCGCCCAACTAATTTTCAATGACTTTAGGCAGCTTACAAGGATAAAATCCACCTTTTACAACAACAAAAAATAACCCCTTCCCCATCCGGTGGTGAAATTCAACCGCTTCTATCCGGCTGGGATGAACCGGTAGCGGCGGCAGCGGGAGGCTCCGCCCACCCGCCCGGACGTCATCACGTCCTGTTTTTGACCCTCCACGCATGCGCAGAAGGCTCTGCGCATGTGTGGAGGAGGCGCGCACGCTCACATTTGTGAACCAGTAGCGAAGGTAAATAAATTTCACCCCTGCCCCCATCCCCCTGGTGACAACAACCAAATGAGCCATTTGAAAGGGCTCCATCCGCCCTGGGGTTCCCAGGCCCGTTGGCAAAACCAGCTCTTGCAAAAGACCGTAAAAATCGGAGCCAATCTTATCCTTATCGGGATATGTTCCACAGGGAGGGAGCCACCACCGAGAAGACCCTTCTCTTTGGTCCCTCCAACGGACCTCCGTACCAGAGGGGACCCATAGCATTCTCTGCCTGTAATGAATCTCCCCTGCCCTCCATCTTATCTCAAAGGCTTGGGAAAACCACTAGGTTTTAATGTCACAAGGATGGGAGATGAATCACCCAAGGCCTGGCAGTATTACAGAGCACTGCAAGGCTTGATAGTATCCCTCCCATATTACTTAATGTCTGTAGGTAATCATTGTGTGATGTGAGTTGTCATTTTGGGCTGAGGTGTCATTAGTTCCTGATGATAATTAGTGATAACAGGAAGCAGCAGGTGAAGCTAAGCAAGATCACATCAAATACCTGTACAATTAGCACAGCCCCCCCCCCAGGCTGTGTGCTCTCCCCACTTCTCTTCTATCTGTATACCAATGACTGCATCTCCAACGATCCATCTGTTAAGCTACTGAAGTTCGCAGATGACACAACAGTGATTGGTCTCATTTGAGACAATGAAGAATCCGCATATAGACGAGAGGTCGAACGACTAGCCTTGTGGTGCAACCAAAACAATCTGGAACTGAACACACTCAAAACTGTAGAAATGGTGGTAGACTTTAGGAGAAACCCTTCCATACTTCCACCTCTCACAATACTAGACAACACAGTATCAACAGTAGAAACCTTCAAATTTCTAGGTTGTATCAAATCGCAAGATCTGAAACGGACAGCTAACATCAAAAACATCATCAAAAAAGGACAACAAAGAATATTCTTTCTGTGCCAACTCAGTAAACTCAAACTGCCCAAGGAGCCGCTGATTCAGTTCTATAGAGGAATTATTGAGTCTGTCATTTGCACCTCTATAACTGTCTGGTTCGGTTCTGCAACCCAACAAGAAAGACACAGACTTCAGAGGATAATTAGAACTGCAGAAAAAATAATTGCTACCAACCTGCCTTCCATTGAGGACCTGTATACTGCATGAATCAAGAAGAGGGCCGTGAAAATATTTACATATCCCTCACATCCAGAACATAAACTGTTTCAACTCCTACCCTCAAAACGACGCTATGGAGCACTGTACACCAGAACAACTAGACACAAGAACAGTTTTTTCACGAAGGCCATCACTCTGCTAAACAAATAATTCCCTCAACACTGTCAAACTATTTACTAAATCTGCACTATTATTAATCTTCTCATCGTTCCCATCACCAATCTCTTTCCACTTATGACTGTATGACTGTAACTTTGTTGCTGGCAATCCTTATGATTTATATTGATATATTGACCATCATTTGTGTTGTAAATGTTGTACCTTGATGAATGTATCTTCTCCTTTATGTACACTGAGAGCATATGCACCAAGACAAATTCCTTGTGTGTCCAATCACACTTGGCCAATAAAAAATTCTATTCTATTCTATTCTATTCTATTCTATTCTATTCTATTCTATTCTATTCTATTCTATTCTATTCTATTCTATATAGTAGATCAGGTCAAGCCAAACTTCTTTAAATCTTGAATGGGTGCCTAAAAATTATAAGGGACTGGGTGGGAAGACACCAACTCAGACAGCTTAATCTCTGCTGTTCACCCAAAATGATAGCTAGAAATATCACTTCCAGTGGTTACCGTCACCCAATTTGGTGTCTTAACTGCAGTTCCATCCAGACCTGGAAACCTCGGCAATAAATTGATTACCATGAAATTTATTACCCAAGCCAGTCTTTGGGTAATCACAGTAACTGGGAGTGGAACTGCTGTCCTTAATAAACCCTGACATCATTTGACTGCATTGCTTATTGATGGCAATCTAGCAGTCTCTGTTGCTTGTATTAAACAAAAACCACACAGGTTGGTAAGTGAGGACTTTATTTGACTGCAACTTTCTGCTGGCTTCCCCACTGCATTTGCTTGTTGGAAGCTGGAAATTGTAATCATGTAATCATCAGAGCGGGCAGAAGAATTTCATTTTAATGTATGCCATTGCATACATTGTACGGAGAAAAAGTGACAATAAAGGTTATTCCTCCCCTCCCCTCTATCCTATGACTGTGGGGAACATTTGGTGGCCAGAACTCTGAGGATCCGTAGAAAGTCCACCTTATTCAGCACTGTTGCAAGTATGAAAAGTCATTGAACAACTAGCCATAACCCAAAGAGTATCTGTTGTATATTATATCCGTTCTGCCTTTGAATATGACTTGGAGACTTCAAGTGATGCAGAATGGAGTGGCCAGACTGATACAAATCCATTAGCATAGAACTGGACCTGTTTGGTGGTGGTTGCACTGCCTGCCAGTGAGGTTCTGGGCCAAACTTAAAAGGTTGGTTTCCATCTATGAAGCCTTATATGGCACAGGGCCACCTTATAAGATTCTGCCCATCCCATTTAGATATGCGTAGAGAATGCTGAAAATTTACATCTCTGAAGAGCTAGGAAGGGTTGGCCATACTTTCCTTCTAGAAAAAGGAAACAGAAGAAATCATCCTAAACCTTCAAAAGGTTTACAGGTAGTCCTTATCTTGTGACCACAATGGAGCCCAAAATTTCTAAGTACGACAACTGTTTGCTAAGTACGACAACTGTTAAGTGAGTTTTGCCCCATTTTTACACCTTTCTTGTCACAGCTGTTAAGTGGATCACTGCAGTGGTGGGATTCCGCCGGTTTGGACCAGTTCAAGCGAACAGGTAGTAGCGACCTGCGGGTGGGGGTGGCCCCCCCATCCCCGCCCCGGCTCTATGCCGTCCTATTTAGCCACGTTTTCTAAGCCGTGTGCAAGGGTGCAAGCTGTGCATGCGAGCAAAGCACATGCGTGGAAGGCCGCGCGCATGCGCTCGTAATTTCGGTGCTGGGTAAACCAGTTGTTAAATTATGTGAAGCCCATCTCTGGATCACTGCAGTTGTTAAGTTAGTAACGTGGTTGTTAAGTGAATCTGGTTTCCCCATTGATTTTGTTTGTGAGAAAGCCACAAAAGGTGGTCACATGACTTTGGGACACTGCAACCATCAATACATGCTAGTTGCCAAGCATCCCAATTTTGATTATGTGACCATGGGTTTGCTGCAATGATCGTGTGAAAAACGGTCACAAGTCACTTTTCTCAGTTCCGTTGTAACTTCAAACGGACACTATACAAAACAGTTACGTCACAAAAATTCCAGCAACTGATTTATTTTTAAATGAAGCATTTTTAGGCTTCTATCTATCATAAGCATAGTTTTATATAGTAGAACAAATGGAACAAAAAAAATATCACAATATTTTTTATGAACAACAGATGCACTGTTATTACTATACAGCTATGGCTCGCTGTGTAATTTAATAGCCTAACTTTCACATTCCTACTTTATTCTCTGTAGCAATTTTTTTTTTATTAATTAACACAAAGTTGGCATGTGAAAGTCTGGCAAGTAAATTCTTCATTGTTGATCACAAAGCTCATGTATAATAGAAAATTATGATCTTATCAATGAAGAACTTTTAAAATCTACCTATTTATAAAGCTATTTAAGCTATCTGTTTATAAAGCAGTACTGTATTATTATCTGATTGCTCTAAAGGTTTTCCTACATAGTACTGAATTATACAGGCAGAAGTTGATTACTTTCAACATTATAAGGATGCCATCTGCTCACCAAAAGAGTTATTTGTGTTGCTAATGCTAGAAACTCACAACTAGGTAGATGTCTTGCCTGGAGGCTGTGCCAATTTTCTCCACACAAATGAGCCACAGGCAGTTTCTTGGCATAAAAAGGCTTGTTATTGCTATATAGGTGGTAAACAACTTGCAATCACAACTGAATCCCCAGAACTATCTCTAACCACAGCTGTTAAAAACTAGTATTTTCCACTTTTCTTAAAAAAAAAAAAAGTCTATAACACGGGTGTCAAACTCACAGTATCACTGTTGCCGTCATGTGACATATCGCAACTTTTTTCTCTTCACGGAGCTGGGATGGGCGTGGCCTGCGTGTGATGCATCTGGCCCGCAAGCCGCCAGTTTTACACTCCTGTTCTATACTAATATGCCCTGAAATATCTACATTGTCTTTGACCTACAACCATATTTGGGAGCAGAATATCTGTTACTAAGCGATGCAGTCATTAAGTGAGTCACACTTGATTTCATGTCATGGTCAGTAAGCAAATTGGCTTTCCCCATTGCCTTTGCTTATGGGAAGATGGACAGCACGTGAAACTGAGACATTGAAACAATTGTAAATACATGCTGGTTGTCAAGCACTTAATTTTGATCACATAAACATGGAGATGCTGCAACCGTCGATAAGTACAAGGACTGGTCTAAAGTCACTTTTTTCAGTGCCATGGTCACTCTGAATGGTAATTAAACGAATAGTCATAAGTCAAGGACTACCTGTAATAACTAATCTCCTTTCCAGTGGTAGATAGAAACCACTGCAGGCATTTGGAAGTGCTGCTATGTATTCTGGCTTTAGAGAAGCACCACCAATTAAATTTTGCCTAAAGCATATTTTCCTCTCCAGTTGGAAAATTCTTTTTCCACAGCTCTGTACATTTCCCTTGGCTTTGGGCAGCAAAGTTAGAGCATCTGATTAGGCCGGGCAACACCTGTATTGCACTTTAATAATATTGAACACTATATTAACAAAAACTGTCAGTAGGTGGCAGCACTTGATTGACCTTGGCTCTGCTGGAAACCTAAACATTGTGAAACTGCTGCAATAATTGTGACAGAACACACACACACACTCTATCACAGCCGATTGCTGGCTGAGAAAATACAAGGGCAGCTCATCACACAAATGCTTAATGTGGAATCACGTAGGCCTTGAAGTAATTTATTTGTCTCATTTGCATTGGAGGTTCACACTTGAAATATCTTAGCATTTATCTTAGGACTTAAAAAGCTTTTGTTGTTTTATTTATTCTGATCAACAATGCTATTTATATATTTTTATATATTTTATTTTTATTTTATTTATTTATTTTGTCACAACAATATATATAAGTATCATATAGAAAAGATTATATAGAGCGGGGGGGGGGTGTCTTCAAACTTGATGGCTTTAAGAGTTGTGGACTTCAACTCCCAGAATTCCTCTTCCAATCATGTTAGCTCAGGAATTCTGGGAGTTGAAGTCCACAAGTCTTAAAACTGTCAAGTTTGAAGACCCCTGATATAGAGAAATCAAAATAAAAAAGTGGGGAAAAGAATGTCCCATACTGATAAGCAGTGACATTAGATGGGACTTCTGGAATAGATTCTGATGTCACGCTGGTATATCGGTTAGGGCAGGGCAGGGGTCTGCAAACTTGGCTCTTTTAAGACTTGTGGACTTCAACTCCCAGAGTTCCTCAGCCAGCAAGTCTTAAAAGAGCCAAGTTTGCAGACCCCTGGGTTAGGGTGAGAGTAGTATAGGTGTAGTCTGGCAAGATTATGTCTACTGTGTATAAGACTACTTCAGCTTCAATTGCAATAATACAAGAGCAACCAATAGATTTAAACTTAATGTCAACCGCTTTAATCTAGATTGCAGAAAATATGACTTCTGTAACAGAATCATCAGTGTTTGGAATACTTTACCTGACTCTGTGGTCTCTTCCCATAATCCTAAAATCTTCAACCAAAAACTGTCTACTATTGATCTCACCCCATTCCTAAGGGGACCATAAGGGGCGTGCATAAGCGCACAAAATGTGCCTACCGTTCCTGTCCTATTGTTTTTCTTTTCTTCTTCCTATATACATATATGTTTATACCTCCTTATATTTACCCATATATGTGTTTATATATTATATAATCTTTTTGTATGATACCTACATATATTGTTATGACAAAATAAATAAATAAAATAAATAAATAAGCAAATGAAGAACTGAACTTTGGCTCAGTGGTTCGATGTTGTTCGTGGGCGTAGCCTAATGTCAATCCACATTTAATACAATTAACTTAATTAAGATGGTGGTTTTTTTTCAAAGAGTCTTATAAAATTCAGAAATATTTGCAGCTGCCGTTAACAAACACCCTGAAGGCTAGCTTAAGACTCTTAAAACGCATTTGAAAATGCACAAGCAAAAAATTGTGGCTCCGTTACTTGGTTTCCTTTAAGAGAAACAGATTGCAAAGTTTAATCCCATTCTAAAAATAAAACATGAGGCTCCAAGAATATTGCAGATTTTCAGCATACTATAAATCTGCATTTCATCAACAGATGTGAGATCAGCGTGAGAATCCCGTTCCAGAGCTAGCCCTGAAATATGTGCGCAATTTGAAGCATGGGAAAAACCAGGAGAAAATTCTATCTATGAAATGATTTTTTTTTTTAAAAAAAATTGAAACCCCCCCCCCATATAGAAATTTGCAAAATCATATGGAGGTTTGGCTTAGGAAATATAAAAAGATTCAGTTATTCTGATGTTACTTAAGGTAATACTCAGCAAGAAAAACAAAGGTTATTTCCTTCAGCCTTTTAAAAAGAGATTCCAGGAATGTGGAAAAGATGACAATGGTGCCCTCAGCTGGCCAGAAAAATCTCTGCAGTTACACAGAACTGAATTTTCATGAATTGCATCCTTTCACTAACACATCCCAGATTAATCAATATACAGATTGCAGCTAACATCACTTCACCTGGATAGAATCAGAAGTGTAGCTTATGCATGCCTCCCTAATCTAAAACTTACTGCACAATGCTGAATCCCCAACCAATAGGGATACATGCAAGATGTAAATAGAATTTTTCAAGCATTTTATAAAATTATAAACATATCCATTACCTTCTCCATTTTTTAGCACCAGCATCTGTAATATAGTGAATTGTCAACTGAATTCTGGGTATTTCTATATATCTTTTAAAAAAGATAAAAGTGTGTGGGAATTATTAATTTCATACCTAAAGAACTTGAAGTTTCAGTCAAAAATGGAACTCATTCCTACTATAGGTTTGCACATTTTAATTTCTTTCAGAAAAATCTGAATATAGATTATTCCAATTTCAGAGAAATAAACTGTATGGGAAAGAGCAAAGAGGAAGAGCTGCAATCTACTTGGACCACCCCGTCCTTGAATCCAGTCCTTTTAGTATCATCTCTGGCCCAACACCCTGTAGTATTTTTACAAGCTGGTGTAGATCAAAAATTTTTTAAAAAAGGCAAAACTCTGAAGAATGGAATAGTTTTAAATATATAAAATTATTTTTGTTACCAGTAAACAAATTTTGTTTAGGCTTGTAATGCCTGTCTCAACATTTCAAAATAGGTATGTTGGACAACTCAAAGGTGCTTTTTCAAGAGGCAACTGGAGTGTCTGGTTTTTCTTTGAAGACGTTTCGCTTTTTTTTTTTGTTTTGTTTACATTTATACCCCGCCCTTCTCCGAAGACTCAGGGCGGCTTACAGTGTATAAGGCAATAGTCTCATTCTATTTGTATATTTTTACAAAGTCAACTTATTGCCCCCCCCCAACAATCTGGGTCCTCATTTTACCTACCTTATAAAGGATGGAAGGCTGAGTCAACCTTGGGCCGGGCTCGAACCTGCAATAATTGCAGGCTACTGTGTTCTTAATAACAGGCTTTACCGGCGTGAGCTAAACCGGCCCCTTCTCCTCCAAGAAGCGAAACATCTTCAAAGAAAAACCAGAAAGTCCAGTTGCTGCTTGAAAAAATATCTTTGGGACAACCACAGTCTGGATGATTGAGAATTTCCATAGATATTTAGCTACTTATGTTGGACAAGTTGTAATGGATGAGGTTTCATCAAACACGACGTACGTTATCACAGTACAAGCTACAGGTAGTAGCTGCAGGTAGTCCTCGACTTACAACCACAATGGAGACCAAAATTTCCCTTGCTAAGCAAGACAGTTGTTAAGTGAATTTTGCCCCATTTGATGACCTTTCTTGCCACAACTGTTAAGTGAATCTTGTTAAATTAGTAGCACGGTTGTTAATTTGGCTTCCCCATTGACTTTGCTTGTCAGAAGGTCACCAAAGGGGATCACAGAATGCTGGGGATCAAAATGAAAATTTTGATCACATGACCATGGGTGTGCTGTAACGGTCGTATGTGTGAAAAACAGTCATAAGTCACTATTTTTTATTTATTTATTTACATTTATATCCCGCCCTTCTCCGAAGACTCAGGGCGGCTTACATTGTGTAAGGCAATAGTCTCATCCTATTTGTATATTTATATACAAAGTCAACTTAACTTATTGCCCCCCCCAACAATCTGGGTCCTCATTTTACCTACCTTATAAAGGATGGAAGGCTGAGTCAACCTTGGGCCTGGTGGGACTCGAGCCTGCAGTAATTGCAAGCAGCTGTGTTTAATAATAGGCTATCTTACAGCCTGAGCCACCCACGGCCTATGTTTCCACCTTTGAATGGAATTTGAATATTTCACGAGAAGAGTACTCCACTCCTCTACTCACAATAGAATCCCTTATGCCTCCAGGCTTGAAATTCTGGGCTTGGACAATCTGGAGGTCCGATCTAAGCATAGTACACAAAATTGTCTGCGACAACGTCTTACCTGTCAATGACTTCTTCAGCTTCAACGGCAATAATACACGAGCAAACAATCGATACAAATTCAAGGTAAACTGCTGCAAACTCGATTGCAGAAAATATGACTTCAAAGACAAAGTGGTCAACACCTGGAATGCTCTTCCTGACTCCGTTGTTACATCCTCAAAACCCCACAGCTTTAACCTTAAACTGTCTACTGTGGACCTCACCCGATTCCTAAGAGGTCCGTAAAGGGGGCGTGGATAAGTGCACCAGTGTGCCTACCGTCCCTGTCCTACTGCCCCCATTTATCTGTACTTACTTCCTTTGTTTATGTTTATGTTTATACCTCTACCTGCCATCTTGTACATGTTTGACAAACTAATAAGTAAATACCTAAATTCACCATCCTCTTTTATCTGGACTAGAGAAGTTTTTAACTCCTCTAGTCCAGAAAACAACATAGATGATTAGAAAAATTTTAGCCAAGACCCACAAGATCTCTTTACTTTTTTGTTTTTTCAAGAACATTATTGTGAAGAAGCTGCTATGGAAGCTTCCTCCGTCTTTCTTTGCCAAAGAGGTCACTAAGTTCAAACTAACAGTATTGAACTAGAGAGCTGAAATGCATATTTTTTTGCCTCCTACATAAGCACGAGGCCAAATGCCACCAGTTGTTATTCAAGGAAGGATGCCAGCAAGGAAAGATCACGTGGCCCCTGCAGGATATATTCCTTCCTTTTCTCCCCCTCCTCTCTTCCCCTTTGCCTTATAAACATTTAGTTAAAAACTTGAGCGCATTTAGTTACAAACTTGAGCGCAGAACCTGGTCTGTTGTAAGCCACGAAGGTGCAAATGTAGAATAGGACATCCCAGGGTTTTTTTTACTACCGGTTCTGTGGGTGTGGCTTGGTGGGCGTGGCAGGGGAACGATACTGTAAAATCTCCATTCCCTCCCCAGGGGAAGTTTATTGCAAAATCCCCATTTCTTCCCAATCAGCTGGGACTCGGGAGGCAGAGAATAGATGGGGGCGGGGCCAGTCAGAAGTGGTATTTACCGGTTCTCCGAACTACTCAAAATTTTCACTACCAGTTCTCCAGAACTGGTCAGAACCTGCTGAAACCCACCTCTGATCCCAGGTAAAGGTCTGGTTCAGAAGTTACAAATTGGTGCCAAGTAAGTGCACCTACAGCAACTTCTGGAGATTGAATACAAATCGACCGATAGCCCCATCAAATACAGATAAAAAATAAGATGGTAGTAATTATAGGGTGTTCTCAAGTCATGTATATTTGAATAACTACACGATATCTCATCAAGAATCTTAGTTTCTCAATCAAAAATGATTAGATTGTACTGATTATTTCGGTGCGATCAAAGAGGTAACAGTACTGCCCAGAATGCTACGGCTTCCCCTTAATTATAGTTCATATTGGAAATTTGGCAACGTTTTCCAGCTGTGTAAAACTAGTGTTTCTCAACCTTGACATCTTTAAGATATGTGGATTTCAGCTCCTAGAAAGCCTGAGCCAGCATGCTGGCTGGGGAATTCTGGGAGCTGAAGTCCATGTATCTTGAGCTGTGGTGGTGGTACAGTGGTTAGAATGCAGTATTGCAGGCTGCCTGCAGCCAAGAGTTCGATCCTGACCAGCTCAAGGTGACTCAGCCTTCCATCCTTCCGAGATCGGTAAAATGAGGACCCAGATTGTTGGGGGCAATACACAGAGTCTGTAAACTGCTTACATAAAGGTAAAGGTTCCCCTCACACATATGTGCTAGTCGTTCCCGACTCTAGGGGGTGGTGCTCATCTCCATTTCAAAGCCGAAGAGCCAGTGCTGTCCAAAGATGTCTCCGTGGTCATGTGGCCGGCATGACTCAATGCCAAAGGCGCACGGAACGCTGTTCCCTTCCCATCAAAGGTGGTCCCTATTTTTCTACTTGCATTTTTTATGTACTTTCGAACTGCTAGGTTGGCAGAAGCTGGGGCAAGTAACGGGAGCTTATCCCGTTACGTGGCACTAGGGATTTGAACCGCTGAACTGCCGACCTCTCGATCAATAAGCTCAGCATCTTAGCCACTGAGCCACTGCATCCCATGTAAACCGCTTAGCATGCTGTAAAACATTATGGAACTGTATATAAATCTAAGTGTTATTGGTATCTTTAAGTTATTAGGGTTGAGAAACACTGCTATAAACTATAAATTGCCGTTATCTTAAGTAGCAATAGCAACAGCACTTAGACTTATATACCATTACTTTGCAGCCTTCTCTAAGTGGTTTACAGAGTCAGCCTATTGCCCCCAACAATCCAGGTCCTCATTTTACCTACCTCGAAGGATGGAAAGCTGAGTCAACCTTGAGCCAGTCAGGATTGAACCCCTGGCAGTCAGCAGAATTAGCCTGCAATACTGCATTGAAAACATTGTGCCACCACAGCTCTTCAAGCAGTGGTGGAATTCATATTTTTTTACTACCGGTTCTGTGGGTGTGGTTTGGCGGATCGTCGTGTGGCTTGGTGAGTGTGGCAGGGGAAAGATACTGCAAAATCTCCATTCCCACTCCACTCCAGGGGAAAGATACTGCAAAATCTTCATTCCCACTCCACTCCAGGGGAAAGATACTGCAAAATCTTCATTCCCACCCCACTCTGGGGCCAGCCAGAGGTGGTATTTGCTGGTTCTCCAACTACTCAAAATTTCCGCTACCGGTTCTCCACAACCTACTGAACAGCACCCCTGTCTTCAAGTACTATTGAGATTGATAGATCTCTCTCTCTCTCTCTCTCTCTCTCTCTCTCTCTCTCTCTCTCTCTCTCACACACACACACACACACACACACACACACACACACACACATAAAATTAGACTATTGAGGAAAGGAATCCATGTATTATAGGCACTTCATTATCTAACTTTTCTTCCCCCCAACCGGTTCTTGTTCTTGTCATTGTGCTATAGGACACATCTTCCTTCAGATTACTGTTCACATTAATAACTCTGGATTTTTTTATTTTATTTTTTTTTGAGTTTGAATTTAGAAAGTGACTCACTCTTCAGAATGACTGATGGGGGCTCTGAGTCCCTGCTGGGTCTACAAAGGAATCTTAGAATAGGAGTGACCTTGATTATAGTATTCTGACCTACTATTTCAGAGAGAAATGTAAAACTTCAAACACATGGCGATTTAAGGGAGAGAATCCAGCAGTTCAGCTCTTTTGCACTCAAGGAAAAATATCTTCTAAACAAATCTCAAATGTGACATATTTATAGATAACCTTACCTTCTTTTTGACAATGCGGTATATGTTAACATTCATTGGCATAACATTCAATTTCACAGAACCCACAAGATAGCAACAAAAAATGTTGCTTCTTTTTGTTCTAAAAATACTGAAGCATTATAGGAGAAAAATGAACTAGGGCAGTGATTTTAACATTAAGTAATCGTTCAAAACCCAGTGCTACCTAGGACAGATTATCATTTAACATTTTACATTCAAATACTCATACCCTTTGGGAGAATACCAACAGAAACTAGGCTATTTGTAAATGATTCAGGAAATATCAAATTATCAACACATTATTTGGGTTAGAATATATAATATCACTGTGACTAGTCAGGGAAGAGAAATGTGGGAAGCATATATTCATTATCCATTTAAAAATAGACTGGATCTTCTCTTATCCCTGGTTTTACCCTGTTTTTCCGAAAATAAGACATCCCCTGAAAATAAGCCCTCCCCGAAAATGTTTAATCGCTTGCGCAGCCGGTCTCTGCCATTTTCTCTGGTTAGGGTTAGGGAGACAGAGCTGGAAATCAGGTAAGATGGCAAGAGGAACCCCTTCTTGCTCCATGTGCCCCAAAATAATAAGACCTCCTGGAAAATAAGGCCAAACACTTATTTCGGGATTCAAAAAAGTATAAGACATGGTCTTATTTTCAGGGGAACATGGCAGGTATCTTAAAAGAAAGTGAGCATCTTCAAAATGTATGTGAGGGAATTTATTCATTGCTGTGATATTCGTCCTGGATTATAAATTGCCTTGCCTTTTGGGCTACTTCACATAATTTCCATTCATTGTGCACATACAATTCCACGAGAGACAGAATCTGTTTGGAAATATACACAGAAAGAAATAGTTTGCATCAGGGGTAAAATGCTCCCAGTTCGGACCGGATCACCCGGTCCAACGGCAGGGGGTGGTTCGGAGAACCGGTAGCAAAAATCCCTGCCGCCCTCCTCCATGCCCAGCTGAACCGTGCGATCATCAGAGGTAGGTTTTTTTTTACTTTTAAAAGCATTTTTTCTTTGGAGGAAAAAAATGCTTTTAAAAGTTAAAAAAAAGCCTCTGATGATCACGCAGCTCAGCTGGGATCATCAGAGGCTATTAAAAGCATTTTTTACAACCTCTTTGGCTGAAGAGGTTGTAGAAAAAATGCTTTTAAAAGTTAAAAAAAAAAGTTGGCCACGCCCACCCAACACATTATCCCCACCACCCAAGCCACGCCCACAGAACCAGTAATAACAAATTTTACATTTCACCACTGGTTTGCATTCATAACATACTTTACTTCCCCTAAATCAGGGGTCTCCAACCTTGGCAACTTTAAGACCTCTGGACTTCAACTCCCAATATCCCTCAGCCAACTTTCCTGGCTGAGGAATTCTGGGAGTTGAAGTCCACAAGTCTTAAAAGTTGCCAAGGTTGGAGACCCCTGCCCTAAATTGTAGAAAATAGCTTGTCAGAAAAATCACCAGCTAAAATAATAAAATGGACTATCACATTATATTAACCTATAAAGTGTATGTCTAAATCTAAACATTTCCCTGATACACCTACAAATGCAGTTTGGAATAAATTCCAATTAACAAAAACGATACACAGAACTCGAATTCAGACAACATATGCTTTTAATACACAAACTACTAATCTGGAGAATGTATGATTATGCTAGAGATGACAACCTCAGTGTCCAATCTGTCTACCTCTTCTGAAGCAGGTGACAACACCTTATTTGCATTTGAAAGATAAACAGGTTCGGGCACGGTTAGTGCTTAACAGCAGACTACCAATTAAGATAGGCCTGGGGAAAAAAAAAAAAACATGCCAGAAGGAAGCGATGGTAAACAGCTTCCAAAGTGTTGCCAAGAAAACTGCATGGACATGTCTATCAAATCACCATGAGCTGACCTTGAGTCACTAATCCAAGCTCCAGATAATATAAAAGAATCAATGACCCCAGAAGCACGAGACATTTGACAGAGCTCTTTGCAAGATAAATTATCCTGTCAACACAGTTGCAGTATTAAATCCCCGAACTGTGGACTTCACAGTTCTATCAACACAGGTTAGCCACAAACGTCTAACGACAACACTATGGAATTGTGTTTGTACAGGCAGCAATAACCCTAAGGTAACGTTAATTTTGACTGTCTAAATAAACTCGCATCCTCAAATTTCATAGTGGAAAAATATGGAGTAATCACACAGCAAAGAACTTACCAAAAATGTCTGTAAATATTCCAAATCTTTTTTCTTTTTTTCCCTTTTGCTTATTGTGAACATGCTATTTTATATCTTACATATGAGGATTTTGCCAGGAGAAAATAAATGCTTTAGCAAAGAAACCATTAATTTTAGCATTAGCGATGATGCCAAATGTAGCGGTTAAAAGATTTCATAAAATAATTCAATCTATCTTGAGACTTTTTATATATTGTACATTAATACTAAAGTGCATTTGAATGACAAATGCATAGTTTAAGTTTTCTCAACAGCAAAAAAGAATTTTGTAATAATACATACTAAACATTGGGCACTATTGACTATTAACTGGAATGCTGCATTACAAACAGAAGAGTAGAATAGAATAGAATTTTTATTGGCCAAGTGTGATTGGACACACAAGGAATTTGTCTTGTATAGAAATGCAAGAAGCTAGATTTTCACATGTCATGTTTGAAAAAACATTGGAGAAAAATGGTCTTTATTTAATTCAATAATACTGCTCTCATTTGAAAGACATCACATTTGATTTGCATTCAAACCCAACATTTAATGCAATATACACTGTATTTATATTCTGTATCACTTGCGGCATAATATAGTCAACTGAATATCTAAAATAATTGCAGGACTAGCTTTTCAGAGGCTTCTTAACTCAACCCTACTTGTCTGCATTCACCAAGCAATAGGGAAAGTTTTCTTTGAGATTCGGTCAAAAAAGGACATTGAAAATAAAAATACACACTTCCCCGTCCACTGAAAAATAAAGGCAATTATGAACTGATTCTGTAACATTTGAAATATTTGATAGAGACTCAAGCCACATGAATTCCATATAAATGAATCCATTTAAGCTGCTTGAATATATTTACTGTGACACTATGCAAATGAGAGAATTCAAATCTAAGTAGCATTATATGTAGCCAGCCTGAAGGAGTTCCATCAATCTGTTTTTAAATGCACAGCTTCAGCTGCTCAAAACAGTCTCTCCATAGTATAAAGTTTGGAAATCCTGGCAACAGCAGACAGCAAATACAGTAATAAAAAGTCAGTTTTCTGAGGTAAGCAGGTCAGGCCATCTATACTGGGGCCATATAGTTTGCCTAATTTTATATGTTTTGAAAGGCAGGTGCATTTACCATTACTACCACATGCATGATACTATATGCCCTGTTTCCCCTAAAATAAGACATCCCCTGATAATAAGCCCAATCAGGCTTTTGAGCGCATGCATTAAAATAAGCCCCCCATTGAAAATAAGCCCTCCCTGCAAATATTTAAATGCATGAGCAGCTGGTCCCCGCCTTTTCCTCTGGTTTCCTCCATGCACCCCAAAATAATAAGACCGCCCCGAAAATAAGGCCAAGCGCTTATTTTGGGGTTCAAAAAAATATAAGACAGGGTCTTATTTTTGGGGAAACACAGTATGTATTTATCTTCTGCATGGTGAGGACGAGTGGTGAAATTCAATTTTTTTTACTACTGGTTCTGTGGGCGTGGCTTGATGAGTATGGTGTGGCTTGGTGGGCATGGCAGGGGAAGGATACTGCAAAATCCCCATTCCCTCCCCACTCCTGGGAGAAGGATATTGCAAAATCTCCATTCCAACCCCACTCTGGGGCCAGCCGGAAGTGGTATTTTCCGGTTCTCCGAACTACTCAAAATTTCCGCTACCGGTTCTCCAGAACCTGTCAGAACCTGCTGGATTTCACCCCTGGTGAACCCCCAGTCGGTCAAGGAGTTCTGGCTGACAGGGTCCAGGAGAAGAGACTTTTCTGCCCTGGCCCCTGCCATGTGGAACAATGTGTCCCTTGAGGTGAGATATGCCCCCACTGTCTTGGCTTTCCAGAAGGGCTTTAAAACCCTGCTTTGCCAAATGCCCCGGGATCCCGGTGGGGTTGTCCCATACGGGAAGATTTTTAGTGGATTCAGAGAAGACTCCACCGCCACCTTGTTGTATATTGGCTCCTTCGTTAGCTACTTTGGTTAATTTTAATTAAGGAGCCCTGGTAACACAATGGTTAGAATGCAGTATTGAAGGCTAACTCTGCTCACAGTCAGGAGTTTGATCCTGATCAGCTCAAGATTGAATCAGCCTTCTATCCTTCTGAGGCCAGTAAAATGAGGACCCAGATTGTTGGGGGCAATGTGCTAAGATTGTATATCGCTCAGAGAGTGCTGTAAAAGCACTATGGAGCAGTATATAAGTCTAAGTGCTGTTGCCATTTATGTTAATATTTATCGATCATTTCTCAGCCACCCAGGCAGAATAGTCTTGAAGTTGAGTCTTGGCAACTGGATGTCTTTTTTTTGCTCAGTCTGCACTGGCTTCCTGTGGTCTTTCGGGTGCGCTTTAAGATTTTGGTTACCACCTTTAAAGCGCTCCATGGCTTAGGGCCCGGGTACTTACGGGACCGCCTGCTGTTACCTTATGCCTCCCACTGACCCGTACGCTCACACAGAGAGGGTCTTCTCAGGGTGCCGTCCGCCAAACAATGTCGGCTGGCAGCCCCCAGGGGTAGGGCCTTCTCTGTTGGAGCTCCTACTCTTTGGAACGAACTTCCCCCTGGTTTACGCCAATTGCCTGATTTTCGGACCTTTCGCCGTGAGCTGAAAATGCATTTATTTATTCAAGCGGGACTGGCTTAAAAGTTTTATTAAATTTTAATTGGGGTTATTTATGAATTTTAGGGTTTTAAACTGTTTTAAATTTCGGCCATTTATGTAATATGCTTGGTTTTAAGTTCTGTTTTAATGTGTATATTGTGGGGGTTTTATTATTTGGCTGTACACCGCCCTGAGTCCTTCGGGAGAAGGGCGGTATAAAAATCTAATAAAATAAATAAATAAAAAAATTGGTTTGAAAAGTTTTGCTGCTTACCAAAGCTCTACTTGGATGACTGAGAATCTTCATCAGCATATTACCCACAAGCTTTGGGGGAAGAAGCTACTTGGCTCAGACTGGCTTAAACTTTTTAAATTCTTAATTTTTAATTTTAAATATTAATTTTAACCGGGGTTGTAATTTATATGAATTTTAAGGGTGTTTAAGTTTAAACATTTTAAATTTTGGCCAATTATAGAATAAGTTTTTTAATTCTCTGTTTTAACTGTATATTGTTATTGTTTTATATTGGCTGTACACCGCCCTGAGTCCTTCGGGAGTATAAAAATCTAATAAATAAATAAATAAATAAATAAAATAAATAAATAAATGTGAAACATTTCACACACACCCCAAAAAAGATGACATCTTACAAATTGCTATGATGTCAATATTTATTGTTTTGTTTTAAGCGACCTAGAGTTGCTTGATGGCGAAACGGTGGCATATAAATGGAATAAATATGTCCCAACACTATTCTGTCACCCTAGGCTAGGACCGTATTTCCTATAGTTTATACTTAGTTTGTAATATAAAATATAGGTTATAGAGAAGTATTAAAAAAAATATCAGGGCATATTCTTTATCCAGGCTGGCAATGGCTAGAAATAGATTTAGTCCCTCTTTCATAGCTAATCAATCATAGCTAATCAAGTTCCTAATAGGTAAAGGTTCCCCTCGCACATATGTGCTAGTCGTTCCCGACTCTAGTGGGCGGTGCTCATCTCCGTTTCAAAGCCGAAGAGCCAGCACTGTCTGAAGATGTCTCTGTGGTCATGTGGACAGCATGACTAAATGTCAAAGGTGCACGGAACGCTGTTCCCTTCCCACCAAAGGTGGTCCCTGTTTTTCTACTTGCATTTTTTACGTGCTTTCAAACTGCTAGGTTGGCAGAAGCTGGGACAAGGAACGAGTGCTCACCCCGTTACACGGCAGCACTAGGGATTCGAACCGCTGAACTGCCGACCTTTCGATCGACAAGCTCAGCATCTTAGCCACTAAGCTATCGCGTCCCTTCAAGTTCGTAATAACAATGTCTTTTTGGGTATCTATCTTGCTAAACAGATGCTTCTCAGACTGCCATGCCCAGGTTTGATCTCACAAAGAAATATTAATACAGGTAAGTTCTCGATTTACAACTATTTGTTTAGTGGCCATTCAAAGCTTCAATGGCACTGAAATAAGTGACTTATGACCGTTTTTCACACTTACAACTGTTGCAACATCCCCATGCTCACGTAATCAAAATTCGGGTGCTGGGCAACCGGTTGATATTTATGATGGTTGCACTTCCTGTGGTCACATGATCACCATCTGTAACCTTCCCAGATGGCTCCGAGCAAAGAAAGTCAATGGGAAGGCAAGATTGGTTTAACAACTGCATGAGTCACTTAACTGTGATTCACCAACTGTGCAAAAAAGGTCATAAATGGGGCACATCTTACTTAGCAACTGTCTTGCTTAGCAACAGAAAATCTGGGCTCAATTATGGTTGTAAGTTGAGGACTACCTGTTCTTACTTGAAACAACACTCTTAGGATCAAAGTCAAAACCCAAGCAATGTGTTGTCATTATTGGCAGATGTATCTGCTCCAATTCCTTCGTAAATGACCGTTTCCATCAACTGGCAGCCTTTTTCTACATGTCATAAGTTAGATTCTCTTAAAATGAACAGAATAATTTTGAAAGGGAGACAAGGATCACATGACCTCATCAACTGCCTGTCAGACATTTATGAGGAAAGAACTAAAGTAAATTGACTACTACTCCCACACTTCTCTGACTCTCAAGCCGGGAGAAATAGAATCTTCTGCTGCATAAATTGACCTTCGGTTCAGACCAGAATATAGAAAGCTGAGGAGAAGGAAAACCAATAGAAAATAGCTTTTAGGGTTAATAGGAAATAAAAGCACAGCATGTCTTTGGCACCTGTTTGTGTCTCCTTAAGGAAGCCTGTCTCACATATTGAGAAAGGAGTACGGCAAGAACTAATTTTTATGGAAAGAAATGGAAGGTTCCTTCCGGTTATGGCGCTCCTAATTCCAGTAGTTGAAGTTTGCTTGTATCCTGCCATTATTATTTTTAAAAATAATTCCAGGTGGCAAACATACCCAACACACCTTCCTCCTCCTATTTCTCCCAAACAGCAATTCTGTGAGGGAAGATGGGCTGAGAGAGAAAGACTGGCCTAAGATCACCCAGATGGCTTTCATGGCTAAGGTGGGACTTGAACTTTCTAGCCTAGCGTCTTAACCACTAGACCTGTGATGGCGAACCTATTGCACACATGCCCAAAGTGGCATGCAGAGCCATGTCACCTGGCATGCGCGGCATTGCCTGTTCCTCTTCTGGGTTTCTGGCATGCATGCGCATGCGACAATCAACAGGCCTTTGTGCGTGTGACAGTGCTGGAAACCGGAAGAGCTGGTCTTCCATTTTCCGGTGTGAGCATGCGTGCCGGCCAGCTGATCGGCGTGTGTGCATTCGTGACAGTAACCGGAAGACTTGCTGGAAACTGGAATGACCTTATCCGGCATGAACATGCCCCTGGGCAGCTCCTCTTCTTGGTTGTGGCCTTGAGGAGCATGTGAAGTGCTCCCTTTTCGGCATTTGGTGCCGCCCACCCGTGTGCGCGCTCCCTTTTTGGCACTCAGTGCCAAAAAGTTTCGCCTTCACGGCACTAGACAAACTAGCTCAAATTTTGCAGTTCAAAGCAATATGCAGGTGGTCACCTTTAAAGCTATCAACAAAGCTTCCCTCAAAAAACAACTATAGAGTTACCATGGAGCCCAGTGGTGAATTCCAATTTTTCTTCCTACCGGTTCTCTGGGCATGGCTTGGTGGGTGTGGTATGGTGGGTGTGGCTTGGTGAGTGTGGTAGGGAAAGGATACTGCAAAATCCCCATTCCCTCCCCACTCCTGGGGAAAGGATATTGCAAAATCTCCATTCCCACCCCACTCTGGGGCCAGCCAGAGGTGGCATTTGCCGGTTCTCCATACTCCTCAAAATTTCCGCTACCGGTTCTCCAGAACCTGTCAGAACCTGCTGGATTTCACCCCTGATGAAGCCCCACCACCAGTTCCTCTGTGCTGCCTTACTCTGCCAGGTGAAAGTGTCCCTAGCAGGGATGAGCAAAGAATATAGGGAGTCCTGGATTTATAGCAGTTGGTTTAGCAATTGTTCAAAATTACAACAGCACTGAAAAAGGGATTTACGATTGGTCCTCCCAATTACAACTGTTACCGTTGCTACTAATGCAAGGCTGCCTGCCTTCAGCCGGGGGGGGGGGGGAGAAGTGTACATCTTAGCTTACCTGCACCGTTGCTCGGTGTTGCTGCAGCTCAAACTGAGAGGAAACTCCTGTTACATGGAGCTCCTTCTCAGCCTGGGCTGTGGCAGCACCAAGCAAACCTGTCCAGGACTCCTCACAAGTTAATAGCCAAGATTATTATGGTAGCAGGTGATCAAATATATTATTATTGTCAATTCCCAAGAATCAAGGACCTGTGGAGTTACTTCTGAGGAATTTATTGTTGTTCGCCTACAGATAGAATCTTGCCGGCCTAAAGCAATTATGTGCAATAACTATAGATATACTCTGTGAATTGCTAAGGAGGACCCAACCTTGTTCTCCTTCCTGCTTACCAGACATTCCAAGCTGTCTGTTTCCCCTCTGAGAAAGAGCCCCTCCCTCCAACAACTCTAGACTACATTCCGACACAATTAATTAGTTTTAAAATGCAGCATTACACTTTATTCTATTTTTTATTTTATTTTTTTTTAAATATTTCCCAAGTGCGTTTTAATCCCATTCCAGCCATGCTCAGGACTGCTATGGGTTGCAGGGCGCCCACGAGCCACATGTTTGATACTTCTACTCTAAACGATGTGACCCGGTAAGGAAAAAGGAAAGATGAGATGGGAAGAACTGAGGCCCGCTAATCTTTCAGGGCTGAACCGATGTTAAGGTTCTTTAGCGCTGTTCAGATTCCCATGGGACCCAACTGTAGCTATTACTTATATAAACAAAAGGCATTTGGGGACGGAGGCGAGGAAGTCATCTTGGTCATTCTGGGATCTGTTGTATCTGTTGTATCCTATGTGTCAGCCTGCCAACTTTGCTATGCATTCTTTAAATAGAGCCTCACTTGTAACGCCTTAAGCAAGGAAAATACAACATGAAGACATAATGCTTTTTGCATCTGCTTTAGGATGGCGCAGCGCAACTGAAGTACAAGGTTTTTGAAAAACTGCTCTGACATTCAGTTTATTTATTTATTTATTTATTTATTTATTTATTTATTTATTTTTCATATTTTTATACCGCCCTTCTCGAGGACTCAGGGCGGTGTACAGCATAAATAAAATATAGATATCAAAAATTTTAAAATACAATATTGTATTAAAAATCTGATTCAATAAGCTGAATATTAAAATTACTGAGTAAAAGTTACTAAATAAATTAAACCCCTTAAAAACCCCACTAAAAACCCTCAAATTAAAAATTATCATTAGGCCAGCCCTGCTTGGTGAAAGAAAAAGGTTTTGAGCTCGCGCTTAAAGGTCCGAAGATCAGGGAGAAGACGTAGTCCCACAGGTAGATCATTCCACAGGGCCGGAGCCCCCACAGAGAACGCTCTTCACCTGGGGGCCGCCAGCCGACATTGGTTGGCCGCCAGCACCCTTAGGAGGCCCTCCCTGTGAGAGCGCACCGGTCAATGGGAAATTTTGGTTGTTGCCTCTTGTTTTGCAGTTACCGTATATACTCGAGTATAAGCCGAGTTTTTCAGCACGTTTTTTGTGCTGAAAAACGTCCCCCCGGCTTATACTCGAGTCACGCTCGGGAACCCGCACAGGAGGGGTACGAGCGGACTCCCATGGGAGGGACGGGGAGCGGGCCCGCCGAGGTCTCGCGGGATTTGTCGCCCCCAGGCCGGCCCCTATTCCCGTGTCTGGTGGGCGGACGGCACAAACTTGGCGGGCTGTGCATTGGCGCGGGGAAGCCCTGGTGGTGCAGTGTTCCCGTTCGCCCTGGCCTCCGTCCTCCGATCTCCTGCGCTGGGAGCGAGCGAGCGAGCCAGCGAACGGCTTCGGGCACCGCGGACTTTGGCAAGGAGGAAGGTGGGAGGAAGCGGAGCTGCCGGCTGTGGGGGTTGAGGCGTGCAAGAGGAGTGAGCGTGGAAAGGCCTTTTGTGTGTGTGTGCGTGTGTGCGCGCCTGTGTGCCCTAGGGAGGAAGCGGAGCTGCCGGCTGTGTGGGGGTTGAGGCGTGCAAGAGGCGCGCCTCCTCCTCTTCCTCCACGCCGCTCCTCTTGCACGCCTCAACCCCACCATCCCCACCCTCTCCGCGTGAAGGTCACCTCCTCCTCTTCCAGGCGGCGGCGGCGGCTCCGGCGGCGGCGGCGGCTCCGGCGGCGGCGGCTCAGCGGGCGCCACAGCCGGCAGCTCCGCTTCCTCCCACGGTCCCAGTCCAGCCGAACGGTGAAAGCGACATGCCGAGCGCCGCCCGCTTTCACCGCTCGCTGGATTGGGACCGCTTGGCTTGGTCCGCGCGGGCGGGGAGCCGCCAGCCTTCTCGGCTGAGGGAGGGAGGGTTTCTGAAAGGGCTGCGGGTTGGAGGAGCTGCCGGGCCCCAGCTGGCCTGGCCCTGTCTCTCTTGCGGCGAGTTCTAAGAGCCGCAAGGATACCCAGTTCAAAGCAACCCGCTGGGCTCCTCCGTCCGTGCTCGCCCGGGTCTCGCCGCGTGGGGACGGCCGGGCTAACGCCTGGCGTTTTGCCGGCTGGAAGCTTAACGCTGGGATGATGAGCCCAAGAGCGGAGCGGCTTTGAATTGCAACCTTGGCTGGAGTTTCGCTTCACCTTCCTGCATCGGTTGGCCTGAGGGCTTCAAGCGAGCCGGGCTGCGTGGGGAAGGCTACCGGTCGACCCAACCAAACCCCTGGCTCTACACGGCTGGGCGGGCGGGAGAAAGGGGTGGGTAGAAGGGGCTTGTAGGAAGGCTTCAGGTGCCCCGAGCAGAGCTGGAGCCGCCAGGCGGCTTTTCGAATGCGTTGAGCTCCTCCCCACATCCCTTCCCCGTGTGCCAGATGTGGAGCCCCTGGCAAGGGCCGCCTGTGGATGATGGGGCTTGAACTCTGCGAGTCTGGAAGATCCAGCCACCGCTCGGGAAACCTCCTCCTCAGCCGAGAAGGCTGGCGGCTCCCCGCCCGCCGCCGCCGGAGCCGCCGCCGCCGCCCGCCACCGCTCGGGAAACCTCCTCCTCTTCCAGGCGGCGGCGGCGCTCGGCATGTCGCTTTCACCGTTCGGCTGGACTGGGACCGGTGGGAGGGAAGCGGAGCTGCCGGCTGTGGCGCTCCGCTCGGAGCCGCCGCCGCCGCCGCCGGAGCCGCCGCCGCCGCCGCCGCCTGGAAGAGGGAGGAGGTGACCTTCACGCGCGGAGAGGGTGGGGGATGGTGGGGTTGAGGGGCGTGCAAGAGGAGCGAGCGTGGAGGAAGAGGAGGAGGCGCGCTCCTCTTGCACGCCTCAACCCCCACACAGCCGGCAGCTCCGCTTCCCTCCCTAGGGCACACAGGCGCGCACACACACGCACACACACACAAAAAGGCCTTTCCACGCTCACTCCTCTTGCACGCCTCAACCCCCACAGCCGGCAGCTCCGCTTCCTCCCACCTTCCTCCTTGCCAAAGTCCGCGGTGCCCGGTTGCCGCTGGCTCGCCGCCGCCTCCCAGCGCAGGAGATCGGAGGACGGAGGCCAGGGCGAACGGGAACAGCCCACGCTCCGAAGAGGAAAGGGAGCGAGTGGTGGGTGGCTGGGACGAGACCCCACCACAAACACACACACACACGCCTGTGAGACGCCTTGCTTGCATGTCACACACACGCACCGCTCGCTGGGAAAAAAAGGATGGATGGATGGATGGAAGTAAGGAAGGAAGGATGGATTGATGGATGGAGGCGACCGCTTTGAAGCGCAACCTTCTCCCGCAACTAAGGGGGTCAATGTTTTCCCCAATCCTAGGGTGTGGGAAACAGTCATTCTTTCTTCCTCCTAGTCTCTCCCGAGATCGCACTGCAGCGCCCATCATCCCCAGCCGGCAATCTGAGCTCGTGCCATGGCGGCGTGGAGGGTGTGGTGGTGGTAAACGGCCAGGAGAAAGCTTTCGCTCTTTTCGAGAGGTCCTCTTGGAAGGCTGCCTTGGAAAGGGAAAGTGGGAGGGGCAGAGATTTCTCCTCAAGGTCCCCTTGGAAGGCTGGGTTGGAAAGGGAAAGTGGGAGGGGCAGAGATTTCTTCCTCGGGTCCTTCTAGAGTCCTTGAGAAACTGATATCATACAAGGTTAATAAATTATACTCCTCCTCCTCATTGATGAGTTTTCATCCTGAACTTGATTGAAACAGTGTACCATCATATGCTGCCATAGTATAGTGTTAACAACATCTGTAAAGATGATATATGAGCATGACACTAAGTTTTTTCTATATTTCCCCCTTTATTGAAAAACTTCCATCATGCTTCTTTCTGAAAACAAAGGTCATTATAATATACCTCATTATATATTTGATTTGATGATATTTCAGTTAATAAATACCATTTAAGGTGTTAAGCTTCTTTTCTTTTTCAGCAGCAAAGTGAATTACAACTTTAAAGAACTTTATTACTTTATATTCATTTATTTTAAGTATAGATTTTAGATTTTTAAACAAATATGTTTAGAGCTTTTATATCTTTCAAGTTATTCAAATTATCCCCTCAGCAGGTATATAATGGCATCCAATTCCAATATCATGTTGGGGCTTTTGGGCAAGGGAGGAGGCGTGAGCACCGCCTTTCGCTGGCATTCCGGGATTTCCTTTGTTTAGAGCTGGGAATCCTCCTTCCCCCTTTTGCACTCCCTCCCTCTCTCTCTCTCTCTCTCTCTCTCTCTCTCTCACACACACACACACACACACACAGACTTCTAAAGTCGATTGGCACAATGAAAGGCAAAGACCACAATTGTTTTAAGAAAGAAGCTTTAGCAGGGAGGGGGGATGGGAGGGTGTTTTAAGTTTTGGCAAACAGCCAGGCCAACTGTATTGGAGAAGGTCACACAACTGGCCTTAACATTTTAGCTGCTGTCTTTTTCCTCACACTTGGGTTTAATGATATTAGAGACCCTTATTGCCCTGCCAAAAAAAAAACGGAGCCACCCCAACGTCTATGAAAATTAACCTTCTCTGCCAAGAGACACTGTGCAGGGTATTTTCACTATTGGTGTGCATACAGGCTTAGATTTGTGCTGGGTTCTTAGTGCTTAGAGCACTGACCTTCAGAGCACCCTGGTCCCTTGGAAGCTAAAGGAGGACTCATTTTCATGCTTGCAGATGTATTGTCAATTTCTGTGAGACAATGTTGTTGAATTAACACACTCACTCATACTTTCATACATTCATTCCTTGTGTGCCCAATCACACTTAGCCAATAAAAATTCTATTCTATTCTATTCTATTCATTCATTCATTCATTCATTTATTTTGTCAAATACATATTAAATAATTATATAAATATAAGCATGAATTGAATACATAAAAGGAATACAACTAAAGGGAACATTAGGACAGGGACGGTAGGCACGCTGGTGCTCTTATGCACGCCTTACAGACCTCTTAGGAATGGGGTGAGGTCAATACTAGATAGTCTTTGGTTAAGGCTTTGGGGATTTTGGGAAGAGACCACAGAGTCAGGTAGCACATTCAGGCATTAACAACTCTGTTACTGAAGTCACATTTTCTGCAATCTAGATTGGAGAGGTTCACTTTTAAGTTTGAATCTATTGTGTTCTCGTGTATTGTTGTGGTTGAAGCTGAAGTAGTCATTGATAGGAAGTACATTGTAGCAGATAATTTTATGAGCTATGCTCAGGTCATACCAAAGGCGGCGTAGTTCTAAATTTTCTAAAGCTGGGAATCCTCCTTCCCCCTTTTGCACTTTTATTGTTTTTCGTTCAAATAAATATTCATGTTATTTTACTTGGCTCTATCTTTATTTTTTACATTGACCAGTAGCTGCCTCATTTCCCACCCTCGGCTTATACTCGAGTCAATAGTTTTTCCCAGTTTTTGTGGTAAAAATAGGTGCCTCGGCTTATATTCGGATCGGCTTATACTCGAGTATATACGGTAAGTTAAATAAGGGTACAGGTAGTTCTCGACTTACGACCACAATCGAGCCCAAAATTTCTGTTGTTAAGTGAGATATTTTGTTAAGTGAGCTTTGCCCCATGTTACGACCTTTCTTGCCGCAGCTGTTAAGTGAATCACTGCAGATGATAAGTTGGCAACCCAGTTGTTAAGTGAAACTTGCTTCCCCACTGACTTTGCCTGTAAGAAGGTCTCAAAAGGTGATCACATGACCTTGGGCCACAATTTGTACATATTAATATAAATACGAACCAGTTGCCAAGCGTCTGAATTTTGATCACGTGATCATGTGGGATGGTGCAAAGGTCGATGGCGATGGGGGATGGCGAAAAACGGTCATAAGTCACATTTTTCAGTGCCGTTGTAACTTTGAATGGTCACTAAATGAACTGCTGTAAATCAAGGACTACCTGTAAAAGTAAATATTCTTTTTAATATTTTATTTATTCATCATATTTATATGGCTGTCTGTCTCTCTCACAAATAAGTATCTCTTGGCAGTGTGCAACAAAGCTAAAAAGAATGTATAAAAAGGATTAATATTAACAGCTTTAAAACTATAAAAGAACTAAACTAAAATATAATTAGTTTTAAAATGCAGCATTTTATCTTATTCCACAAAATAAAAAATATTCAGCAAAAAGCTGGTGTTAATTATATTGGAACTAGTGGTAGTATTCAACATTTTTTACTACTGGTTCTGTGGGTGTGGCTTGGTGGGCGTGGCATGGCTTGGTGGGCGTGGCAGGGGAAGAATACTGTAAAAGCTCCATTTCCTCCCGATGAGCTGGGACTCAAGGAGGCAGAGAATAGATGGGGGCAGGGCCAGTCAGAGGTGGTATTTACCGGTTCTCCAAACTACTCAAAATTTCCACTAATGTTTCTCCAGAACTGGTTAGAACCCGCTCAATACCATCTCCAACTGGAACCATCTCAAAGTTGCACCAGCCCCCTAGGGTCTTCCAGGACTTTTGCTATTCATACGAAACTAACATCAGTCAAATATACTTTGAGAACAATTTCCTTTGTTTTAAAAGGAAAGATAATAGTTGGGCTTTTGCGTGTTGATACGTAAGTGGGGGCTTCCCCTTAGTAACAGGTACTAGACAGGTGAGTACAGGAAATCCGAGACTTCAGCAGACAAAACTAAGTTACACCTGGCTCTTGTTTATAGTTACGGTCTTTCAGAGTGCACAATTTGAGACTATGCAATCTCCTATGTGCGGTTCATGGGTCTGGTTGTCAGATGAAGCATAAAGAACTTCTATGGTTAAGAGCCATGTAACCAGTTGTACAACCCAACAAAGTGCTTGTTCACAGAAAGTGCAATGTGCATGTTGAAACACATTAAGTGCAGAGTCAGCTCTCCTTTGAATACTTAATTAATCTGTGATAGCAGTACCAGCTTTTCCAGTTTTTTTTTAGTTGTTTTTTTTGTTTACTTGTTTTTGCTGTGACTGCAAATGGGGAACTTAACCTCATTCGGAGTTTTAAAGTTGCTATCCAATTTCCTCTTCCGTTTCATATGTAAAAATCATAGTTGTTGGTAACAGTTTGATCACATTATGGTATCACGAAATGTAGAGTTCTAGCTGAGGTAAACTCAAATCCCATTTCATACTTTTATAAGGAAGATAAAAGAGATTCTTAGATACTCAATATAAAGAAATCACAATTGGCATCACAATTACTTATTGGACTTGTCATCCAGAGTCCGAAGAGCGTTTGAATTCAGGATTCAAGAGGGGGAGGGGGGAAATAACTCTGAATGGTTTGAAAATAATTCTATTTTATACCATTGTCAGTTAACTTCATTAATGAAAAACAGTAGTTCTGATAAAACACAGAGAGAGCTCCATTTTCAGGACATTTCTTAGTGAGGTCTTTCTCCCAATTTATGCCCTTCTGCACAACTTAAATATTATGCCGTGCATCACAGCTATTGTATTGTTTGATATTCCAGAAGCCATATTTCAATGAATTCTTTGAATATTCAACTATCTACGGGACCGCCTACTGCTACCGAATACCTCTCACCGACCCGTGCGCTCTCACAGAGAGGGACTCCTCAGGGTGCCGTCAGCGAGGCAATGTCGTCTGGCGACGCCCAGGGGAAGGGCCTTCTCTGTGGGGCTCCACCCTCTGGAATGAACTGCCCCAGGACTTCGTCAGCTTCGGACCTTGGACCTTCCTTGTGAGCTTAAAACATACCTATTTAACTGCGCAGGACTGAGTTAGTTTTTAGTTTGTGGGTTTTAACTTGGGTTTTAATTTTTTATATTTTTAATTATTAGGCTTTTGAATAAGTTTTTTAATTGTTTTTAGAATTGTATTTATTGCTTTTAAATGCCTGTAAACCGCCCTGAGTCCTTTGGGAGATAGGGCGGTATATAAATATAAACAATAAATAAATAAATAAATAATATAGACCAGGGGGATCAAACTCAAGGTCCGGGGGCCGGATCCGGCCCATGGGGTGCTTAGAGCTGGCTTGTGGGGCTGCCCTGGGAACAGCAATGGACACGCCACGGTGCCTTTGCCAGTGAAAATGGAGCTCAAGTGGGCCACATGCGGCCCTCCGGTGCTCTATTTTCACTGGCAGAGGGTTGCAGGAGGCCATTGCAGCCAAAAACCGAGTTCGGGAGCCTGTTTTCTCTGGCAGAGCGCTCAGGCACCACAGGTGCCCCGACACGAGTGATGTCGACCTGGCCATGCCCACCCTGGCATTGGCCACTCCGCCCCCCCAAAGTCAAACACAACCCTGATGCAGCCTTCAATGAAATCGAGTTTGATGCCCCTGATATAGACAGAATAAATAAGGGGAATGTACAAACATTGTTTCTGTCAGAGAAACACAGGCAAAGTCCAGGGGAGGAGTCAAAAGTGGAATTAGCCTGGAGTCATTACTTCCCACAAAAGGTTTAAGTCCAGCCTCTCTTGAATTCCATTAGCTTTTATTTCGCACCAATTTAGTGTCGACCTTCAGATGATTAGATTCTTGTATATAGGCATGAGCAACACATCAACTTAACTGGAACTTAACCTGTGGTTCCTATTCTTAACGTGCGGTTCTAAAACCCCTTTCACTCCTGCGCTGACCTGGAACCCGTCTCTGTTGCCATATTCCATCCAGACAATGGCTTCCTGTCCTGCATATTTGTTTTCTGTTTAGAGCTGATAGGAGGTCCTTATTGCAGAGTGGAGCTTTGATTTTCACCACATGATTTTCACCGACAACTATCTTCTTTGCTTTTTCCCCATAGGATGGTCATTAAAAAAAAACCTGGCTCTTCCAGGTGGTGGAGATGAGCATCAATATTCTTTTTAGTGAGCAATAACTTCTGCCTTGCTACTCTCAATTAAATTGAATTCTTAACCAGTGCTTTTCTGATGGTCAGTCATGAACATTAATGTTAGTCAAGTTGCTCTTCAAGCAATTTTGACAGCAATGCCCACACTTGGGAAGATTCACACTTGCCCTTAGTCTTCTCCATTACAAGTCAATGTCTCTGCAGACCAATGGTTCCCAGAGTTTTAGAAATAATTCAGTAACCTTTTCCAGATGGTGAGGCAATTCATACATTTATTCTGAATTATTATGATGTCCCTTTGAATCTCTATGATGTGAACATTGTAATGAGCGGAACCAAAGTTTGTGAGACATATACAGGGCACAGTTTGGTCACAGAGAGGCAGTTTGGTTTAGTGGTTAATGCACCAGGCTAGGAACCAGAAGTCTGTGCGTTCAAGTCCCAACTTAGTCATGAAAGCCAGCTGAGTGACCTTGAGCCAGTCATTCATTCTCAGCCCAACTCACCTCACAGAGTTGTTGTGGTGAAAAATAAGAGGGAGGTGTGTTGCAAATGTTTGCCACCTTGAATTATTTGTAAAAAAAATAATACAGGTGGGATACAAATAAACCAACGAACAATTGGCTCAAAATCAGCCCTCGGTGTTTAATGAGATATCTAAATGATTAACTGAATTAAACTAGGATCTTGTTTATTTTTCACTATATCGCACTGCTTGGCTCTCTTACTTTATGAAATAAAACCAAACGATAGTGTTTCTTTTTCAACTGGAGTTCCTTTATATATCAGCAACCCTACGGCTCTACATATTCAGCAACAAACATTCAGGGGGGAAAAAATCAGAAAATGTGAAAGAGGAGGAGAAAGTTGACTCAGAACTGTTGCAGCTTCATAATGCAAAAGTTGGTGATTTTTAGTATGGTTCTGCAGATCCAAAGCAGGGGAGATGTTTTGGATCAAGGGTGAACATGCTTGTTCTGTCAGTAATTCTTTAAAAAGCCACATCTTTTTAGGGGGGAATTAGCATACAGGTACCTCGTACTCCACAGCAGGGGTCTCCAACCTTAGTAACTTTACCTTGATGAACGTATCTTTTCTTTTATGTACACTGAGAGCATATGCACCAAGACAAATTCCTTGTGTGTCCAATCACACTTGGCCAATAAAATTCTATTCTATTTAAGGCTTGTGGACTTCAACTCCACAACTCCAGCTCTGCGAGTTGAAGTCCATAAGCCTTAAAGTTACTAAGGTTGGAGATCCCTGCTCCACAGCACTTCCCATTTGCCCATGCGCAGTAGTTATTCTCAGCTGCACTGAATACTTGCCCACAGCACTCATTATGCTGCCCAGTCACTTGCACACACGCACACAACAATGGTTTAGTGGATTTATTAATATTCCTCAGCAATTCCCTTCACCAAAAAATCCCCAGCACTGTCCCAACTCAATCCAGCCAAAAGCAGACCGATGCTATCCCACGGAGCAACAGCTAATGAGCCCACAGGGCATTTGAAAGTTTCCCAAACAAGACAAATCCACCAGGCAAAATTAAATCCCCAACACAAGAGGATTCACTAGGCAAGAAAAGTCCAGAGTTCACAAGGCACGATCCAAAGTCAAGGCACGCTGTCAATCCAAAGCAAGGCAGGAATCACAACATCCAAGTAACACGCAGGTAGGAAATGAACACATTGTTCCCAGCATTACCACAATCTGTCTGTTGTGCTAAATAGGCAGCTTCCAATGCAGCCCATCAAGAGGGATGAGGCTGCCTCCTCATGGGTAATCTGGCTGACCTTCGCTGCTCCTGCCTGTGTTCTTGGATCATCAGATACAGAAGGCAGTTTCTCCTCATCACTAACCAGCTGCAGCTGCATGCTTTCCCCACCTGAAGCCTCAGGGCTGTCTTCCTGCAGCTGGGCTTCTGTCAAATCACTCTCAGCCAGCTGCTCGGTGCCATTGACCAACTCCCCTCCTGACGTGACTGGGACTGCTTCATCCTCCTCTGAACTGACATCTGGAGAGGTATCTGGGGACGGGTCTCCACCCACCTGCTTGCCAAGTGTTCTCACCTGCTTGCCAAGGACTCTGGTTACATTCCATGTGGTCTTTGGTTACATCGGCAACCAGCACTGTTGGAATCGTCATCATACTTTGCAACCACATTGGTTAACAGCCAAAATTCCAGTCCCAATTGCCATAGTATCCCAAGAACTTACCTGTAGCTGCACAGTTCTAAACCTAGTTTATGTTGTATTAATAAAGAACTGTCAGCTTACTTTGAGTTATCTCCCAAACCTTAAATATGTTAGCTTAGGTGACAGATACAAACAGAAACACATGCTTCTGAAGCAAGAATACAACTTTTTGATTCTCATTAGACCCTGGTTTAAATCGCTACGGTTTTGTTATCCTTTTCTGTTTGCTGGAATGAGTCTCTGAGGTTATATAGAAATCAGGCTTAAGTCAACTGTACAAATACAGTTATCAACGCTAGTAAATAAAAGTTTTATCAGAACAAACATGGCCCAGAAACACGAAATCATACAAACAAAGACCCTGGAAGCTTAAGTTGCTTCTACCCAGAGACTGTCAAAACTTTGCTTCACCAAATTTTCTTCAAAGCAGCAGGGGGGAAAAAAAAGTCTGTGATCAAGTAGTTCTCAGGAAAATGAAACAAAAAAGGAAGCAGGTGGATCTGCAGAATCCAATAAAAGACCCACCGGCAAAACTAATTAGAGCAATTTATTCTCCTGCTACTCAAACGCTGCTCTCAACAGAAAGGTGAAGGTTTTATGTACTTTGAATAAATGAGGGCTTTATTTCTTGGTCCAATCAATATCGGATAATCTCTTTCCAAGAATATGGCAACTTTGTCAAAGTCTTCAAAAAAACAGTCCTTTTCATTTTCAGACTCTTGCTTTTAAGAAATTCTAGAGGTTTCTGAATTTTAATGTAGAGCTCTACACATGTCTTTCAGAATAACAAGTAAGAAGTGGGTGACAGAAGCATCCAACTGCACAACCTCCAAAACAGATGTGAAAAATAGTCTTTTCTACAGCTGGGATCTCAAGCTGAAAGGCATGGGGGGGAGGGGAAGATATTCTTTCTACTCAACATTCAAAAATCTGTTCTGCAAGGCCCCTCTATTTATTAATTAAAAAGGTAAAGGTTCCCCTCGTACATATGTGCTAGTCATTCCCGACTCTAGGGGGCAGTGCTCATCTCCATTTCAAAGCCGAAAAGCCAGCGCTGTCCTAAGACGTCTCCGTGGTCATGTGGCCGGCATAACTAAACGGCAAAGGTGCACGGAATGCTGTTACCTTCCCACCAAAGGTGGTTCCTATTTTTCTACTTGCATTTTTTATGTGCTTTCAAATTGCTAGTTGGCAGAAGCTGGGACAAATAAGAGGAGCTCACCCCCTTCACTAGGGATTCAAACCGCTGAACTGCGGATCTTTTGATCGACAAGCTCAGCGTCTTAGCCACTGAGCCGCTGTGTCCCTACTTTTGGGGGTTATTATGAAAGCTAATATTCTACATTATGAAGATGAGAAGTGCATATATTAAGATCACTAAAGATAACAATTTCTGAAGTAGATCATTATTGTGACTGCTGATATTAGTGTAGTATCCACTATTATAAAAGGGGCCTTTAAGTCTCATCCGATCATACTGCATTATGATTTAACCCTTTTATTAATTAAAACTCTTTTACAACAGAATTTAGATGCAGAAAGTATCTGCCCACCTCCAAAGAAGCTGCTGGATTGTCCTCTCTTAAAAATAACATATGGAAATGAAAACAAACTATAATCATTTGTTCACATTTTTAAAGAGATTTTTTATTCATCAAGTATAATTTTTTCAAAACAGCGGAGGTTGGTAACCGAATGAAATAGGAGATCACATTTGGGATTGAGGATAAATCTGTAAATTAAGAACTATAAACTGTTAAGGCACTGCACAGAACTATACAGCAATTGTGTTTCTGCTGTGCTCTTCCTAGGTGGAACTTAAGTTTTCAGAAAATAAAGGTTCACTACTGTGAAACTGCAAAATCCTTAAGTGGCTGACAGCAGATTAATAAGTCTCATTAAAATTTCAGCATTCTTGAAATTATTTTCCAAATTACTACTGGATTAATTTTTTATAGTTTACAGATGCAGCTATTGCCCGTATAAATGTGTGCAATTTTTTAAAAAATAAAGTGAATATATTTATCATGTTTATATATTATATTATTGAAATTTTATTGAAGCTGAAATATACATAGCAAAAACACTAGTAAAAATGAAAAAGGCCCCCAAGCAATGCAAAATAATCATGCTTATAAAGATTCAGATTTAAACCAGTAAAATTTAAAGGGTTCAGAGCTTTTAGATTTAGCTTCACAGAAAGTTACTTATTTGCACTGATTGTAGTATTTTGTTCAAATATATGTAAAATGAAGAACAGTTGAAAAGCAAGAAATGAACAATGGAATTCTGGGAGAAAATATTGGATGAGACAATGTTATGTAAAATCCATCTGTTAGATCAGAACATTAAAAGCAAAAACAGTTGGGTAACCAAAATGGCAAAACCACCTTAAAAATTTGACTCAGACGTTAACAATTATCTTTTTTGTGGGAAAGAAGTTTGATTAGGTTGCAGGCCAACTGCAGACATTTGGAGATAAAGCTGATTTTTTAAAGAATTACCTCATTCAGATTTCAGATATGATTTTGGAATGGAAACCTGCCGGAGAAGAAGAGCGAGTTGCGAGAACTGTAACCCAATAGATCCTTTTCTGCAGATCACCTCGTTAGTTTATGGACAGTCTGCCTACATTAAATGTGTTACATTTGAAGTTGTGGAAAACCCACATCTACAGGATGGCGGCTCTACTATTTGGGATTCTTTGTATGGTCTTCACACAAATTATTTTTAGCTTTTATGCTCCTATCAACATCTACAGAAGTTGGCTTGGACAGATTATCTACAGATGGCTAGACTATTTTCAGATGGTATGCTTCTTTAATCCAAGTAGAGCAGGAGTGTAAAATTCGCGTCCCGAGGGCCGGATGTCTCACATACTGGCCACGCCCACCTCCATTTTAGCGAAGGGGGGGAAAGTCACAATATGTCACGTGATGACATGACGCCGTGAGTTTGACATCCCTGAAGTAGAGCATTTGATGTGACTTACCAAGGACACAGGCCTTTGAACTATGGTGCGGGAAGACTCCTGCGAGTCTCTTGGACTGCAAGGCGATCCAACCGATCAGTCCTAGAGAAGATCAACCCTGACTGCTCTTTAGAAGGCCAGATCCTAAAGATGAAACTGAAATACTTTGGCCACCTAATGAGAAGGAAGGACTCACTGGAGAAGAGCCTAATGCTGGGAAAGATTGAAGGCAAAAGAAGAATGGGACGACAGAGAACGAGGTGGCTGGATGGAGTCACTGAAGCAGTAGGCATGAGCTTAAAAGGATTCCAGAGGATGGTAGAGGACAGGAAGGTCTGAACGTTGTCTATGGGGTTGTGATGGGTCGGACACAACTTCGCAACTAACAACAACCAAGAACACTCCACCCCACCCCATATTACTCACTACTGCAAACACTTCTATGTTCAAAACAACAACACAACAACAGGCTCTTATGGAAGTCCACTCACTTGAATGTTCACTGCTACAGTTGTTTGATCTCAATTGAGTGCAATCATTTATAACAACTGACATTATTAAATGCTCTAGATAAAGAATGATTGAACAGAGCTAATGGCATCCTAAATCAGTGCCAGGCAAAGTAATAAACCAGATGAAGGTTGATAAACTGAAACTCAATCCCAAAAAATAGGTACTCTATTCAAAAGATGGTTTGGTTTGCTCAGTGAAGTGAGCTCCCAAATTCAGCTTGTCACTGGAAGCAGAGATATTTTGGATTTATCTTTTATCAATTTAAACTTATATACACACTATAATTCTGTCTGGATACGTGTAACTAAGCATCCTTTGGTGATCCTTCATTTGGATCACTGCAATGTTACTCGTGGAGTTATCTTATAAAATAGCCAGACGCTTATCTCTGTCTGAAAGAGGATACCAAGACGGCTAATAAAAGTGGTGGAATATGATTATATAACCTTCCGCCGCGAACTGAAAACATATCTGTTTGTTCGTGCGGGGCTTTCTTAAATTGTTTAGTTTTAAATTTTAAATTTCTCTCTGGTTTTAATTGGGGTTTTTAGATTCTTAACTATTTTAATTTCGGCCACACTGTATAATAAGTTTTTAAATTTTATTTTAACTGTACATTGTTTCTTTTTATTTTGGCTGTACACCGTCCTGAGTCCTTCGGGAGAAGGGCGGTTTATAAATCTAATAAAATAAATAAATAAAATAAAAATAAATAATATCAGTACTCTCACCAGTTTCACTTGTTTCCAATGCATTTTGGGCACTCTTCAGAATCCTATTAACTTTAAAGCACCAGCCAACATTACTTAAAGGATCACGGTCTTCATACTTGCTCAGCCCATAAAATTATGTTCAGAGGTCACTCCTCAGTGAAGGAGATAATGCAATTAGTTTTTAGCGAATGATTTCCCATGATAGTGCAGAGCCTCACCAAATAGATAGGCACACCTGATGCCTCTGCTGTTGTTTTAAAAAATGGCAATTTCTCAGTTTTAACCAATAAATGCTGCTTTTTAGCTCTTAGGCGTTTCTGCTTTCTTTGTTGTTAATTCATTCTCAGTCTTAGTATGTATTTTCTATTTTGGGGTTCTAAAGTACTGCTAAAGCAGAAGCATAAAAATGCTGTTTTCAGAAATTGTTTTAAAATCTATTGGAAGTAAAATGAGCAAAAGGCAGTAATTTTAAACGCTGCCACTAGCTGAGCTACTTGTGGCAAAGCAAGCCTCAACAATTCCTTTCCCCAGATTTCAGTAATTCTGCTAGCAAATTCAGCTAGTTTATTTTTTATTTATTTATTTGTCAAGCCTGTATAAGATAACAGATATAAGTATAAACATGATTATGAATACAGGAAATGGATATGAGTAATTGGGGACAATAGGACAGGGATGGTAGGCACGTTGGTCCGCTTATGCACGCCCCTTACAGACCTTAGGAATGGGGTGAGGCCAACAGTAGACAGTCTAAGGTTAAAGTTTTGGGGGTTTGGGGATGAAACCACAGAGTCAGGTACTGCATTCCAGGCATTGGCCACTCTGTTGCTGAAGTCGTATTTTCTGCAATCGAGTTTGGAGCGGTTTACCCTAAGTTTGTATCTATTGTGAGCTGTTGTTGTTGAAGCTGAAGTAGCCATTGACAGGTAGGACATTGTAGCAGATAATTTTGTGTACTATGCTTAAGTCAGACCGAAGGTAGCGTAGTTCTAAGTTGCCTAAGCCCAAAATTTCAAACCTGGTAGTATAAGGTATTCTGTTGTGAGCAGAGGAGTGGAAGATTCTTCTCGTGAAATATCTCTGGACTTGCTCAATTTTATTAATGTCCGATATGCAGTGCAGGTTCCAGACAGATGAGCTGTATTCGAGAATTGGTCTAGCAAAGGTTTTGTACGCCCTAGTTTTTCAGTTGGGCTGAAAGTACACAAGGTGAGGAGAATCTCCCAATAACTACACTTAAGTGTCCTGAAATACACTGCCATACCACTCTTATGTTTCAGAATTTAAAGAAGCTTGTACAATGGGTGTGGTGTTTTTTTTAAAAAAAGAAATGCAAGCTCATAAAAACAGGGGAAACTTTCCAAAGACCTCTTTGTATGTAGCAACCCAGTGTTTTAAGAGCAGAATCAATTCAGTTTTACTTCAAAGATAGTAGAAACCTTGCCAGGTTATTTATAAGGCTTTGAAAATACAGAATTTTGCTCATTGCTACAAACATCACATCTACAGTTAATCAACACTAGTTTAGTGTTGTAAAGTAAAATGTAATGTATCCTTTCTTAAACCAGATTCCCCACCCTACCTCCAGGCTGGGATTTAATGGAAAGGCATTAAATATGGTAAGGACCAACTAGAGTACCAGGGAATCAGCTGAGATATTAACTGCCGTAACAACTGAAATGCTAGCAATCTCTCTGTATTTCTTATGTGTAAAGTATTTTCAGGCCTGGGCAGGCTACAACCTGAAATAAAAATATCTGTAGCAGATGTTCCAGTCAGAGTTATTTAAAACTCTTAGAATTCCAAATGCTTTAAGCTCAAAATGTTGTGTTTGAAACAGGTATTTTGAACCCGAAACGAGATGATCTGACAATTCCAGAAGAGTTTGAAGTTCAAAACAGGAAACTGGATTTTTTTTTTCTCTCTCTCTCTCTATTTCCTATTTCTCACCAATGTTCCTGCTTGCTGACCCATCCATAGCTTCAGCCTTTAGGAACTGTACTGTAAATGTACCAAAAGACAAAATTTCACATGGGAAAGAAAACAAGCCAGTACTTAAGAACATCCCCCTGGAGTTCCTAGAAAAGCGGAAATGTAGCTTCCATATTTGTTTTTCTTTCTTTTTTGCTGGGCATACAATAAAGTGTAGATTAGAACAGGAGTTTTCAATGTTTTTCTTATGCTGTGGTACCTTTAAAAGAAATAACCTGGGAAACCCTGATCAAGAGGGCAGGAGTCTTTGAATGTCAGCTGACATGTCACCCCACTAGATCTCAGTGATTAAGAGGAGGAAAAAAATCCATCTCCACTGGGGACTAACAGAAAAAAGTAACTGCTCCAGAAAAGCAGAATTATTATTTTTTCCTCTTGGAGAACTGAGACTTAGTGACACAGAACCTGTTCGAAGCGTTGCAGAACCTGTGGGTTTGGTAGATCTTCAGAATTCATTCTGGAAAAACCCAGTTTAGGATATCACACAGGTAGTCCTCGATTTACAACAATTCATTTAGTGACCGTTTGAAATTATGACTTCACTGAAAAAAAGGTGATTTATGACTGTTTTCACACCTACAACCATTGCCAACACCCCCGTAGTCACGTGATCAAAGTTTCGATGCTTGGCAACTGACTCATATTTATGACGGTTGCAGTGTCCCTGGGTCGTGTGATCCCCTTTTGCGACCTTCTGACAAGCAAAGTCAATGGGGAAGCCAGATTCACTTAACAACCGTGTTACTGGCTTAATAACTGCAGTGATTCACGTGGCGATAAAAGTCGTAAAATGGGGCAAAACGCATTAACAACTTAACTGTCTCACTTAGCAACAGAAATGTTGGGCTCAATTGTGGTCATAAATTGAGGATTACCTGTAAAGCTGTATGAACTGGGGTGAAAAGCAACACACCTGATAAACATCTGCATAAAAAGGATAATTCAGTCTTCAGGATTTGTTGATGCATAAATTTTCAAACTTTTAATGTAAAAAAACGTACACCCCTATTAGTACTACTATTAGTAGGCAGAATATCTGGTAAACTGCATACTTTGAATTTAAGTTCCTTTTTCCTGTTCAGGCACTAGTAAACCAAATACAATCAAACTTAATCCAAAATATCCAAGATTAAGAACCTGTGGATACATGTTTGAATGCTTAAATCTCAAAATACTTGACTCCCACTTCACGCTCTGGAAGCAGAAATGTGTTGACAGGCAGTGAAAATCCATTTAAATGACCTATTTAATTTTTAAAGATTGAGTTATTTTTCTAAGAAAAGGTTGCAGGGTGACGTAAACGTAGTTCAACTGGGCTATACTCTTGATAAGTAAGTGCTTTTATAGTCTTGCCAAATTTCTCACTATTTTTCAATTCAGTTTTGATTGCCCGTTGGAAGAATAGATTATCATCTCTAGAATATCTTCAAGTTTCAAAAATAAATAAAATAAATGATACAGAATTTAATTTAAATTGAAAACCATTCCTGGATTACAATTTTACACATGGATTTGTCCCACATCCAGTATTAAGGTTTCTCTATGCTTAGAATTTATACTTCAATTTTGCAGGGTTTTTCAGTTAAATCATACTTTTGCAAATATGGATAAAAAATTATTGCATTGTATAATCTCATTTGGTGATGTATATTAATTTGCTCATGGTTGCTGACAGTCATGCTTTGTTAAAAGCTTAAAAGCAATTTATTGTTTAAAATAATATAATACATACAATTACTAATTGCTTGATAAATTAACTAATAAAATACTGGAAAATTAGAAGCTCTCCATCATATGTAAATCCTTTTTTATTCATTTGTATTTTAATCTTTTATCCCTTTTTTCCCCAATTCCTTTTGTATATAGGCTTTTACACTGAATAATCACCGGTGTATTTTGTTATTATATCATTAATACAAATTTACATATTTAAAAATCCATTCTTTTCTATTTCTAAGCGTAAATTTAACAATACCTTTTCTAAATCTATTCTCAAATTATGGAATCTTGTTACATAGCACGTCTTGAACCTGTAGGAAGTTAGCACCCACCCCACTCCTAGAAGAATGAAATATTCTAGGAAATATTAAAAAGGCAGAATATTATACCTCTCTGGATGAGAAATGGAGATCTTAATAGTTCCCACACTCTCAATAGCCCACAGCAGATGTCAGCACTTAAGAAAGAGAGAGCTAGGTCTATTCATAAGCAAATGCCCTCACCCAAGATCCAGCAAAGGTAGAATTAGCCTTCTACCCATGTAGCAACAGAACTCCCCACATGGCACCTGGGGAGATTGCATCACTCAGCAAGGCTCAACCAAGCCTGGGACTCAAAAGACAACCTACAAAGTGACCCCTGCATGGCCCCATGGGAGTCTGATAACCAATCAGATACAAGCTCAAATTCAAAGCCCAACAGAGGGTATAAATCTCTCTCTCTCTCACCCATGTGCCTTTTTGCCCAGGACCTCAAAACCATGTGGTCCTGTCCCCCATTAAACCATCTTTTCAAGCAGTCTCCATGTTTCCAGTGTCTTTCTCCCCACTTGGAATTGAACCCAGATGGAGATTTCTTCCAACAAACCTCAATGCTTACATTTCACTTTGTTACAGGCTTTTAAAAAAAGACAGAGCACCCACATGCTATCTTATTTTCACATAAAATGTCTATTTTATTTTTTTCCTCCCTAGGCAGGAACAAAAGGTCTTCTTTATCCTAAAAGAGTCTTTCCCGCCTGCTTTGCAAAATACACAAACAAACCACAGAGGCGGCAAAAAAGATGCCATCACTTTAAAGAGTTAATTAATTAAAGCTAAGGTAACTCTTAAAGCAGCAGTACCGTTTTTCCTCCTCAAGGAAAAATCTGAAAAAAAAGACATGCAGGTGAATAGTACAAGTGCAAATTGTTTCAGAAGTATTTACATCCATCCACAATAACCACTACTGTAATAATTTCAAATTGTATTCTGTCTATATTGTTTTGCTCTTATCTTTGCATTTAAAATACCATCTTGCAATTAACGTGCTTAGATGTGCAAATACAATATGCATTTATTTCACATCTGAACAATTAAATTTAAGGGGGTTTATATTCTAACCTTCTCTTTCTCTGAAACCAATTTGGAAAATTCTAAAAATAAATACCACCTTTTGCAAAAGAAATCCACAATAAAATGAATTATGGTACAATGGCTGCTGAGAAAAAAGAAAATATTCATGAAAGAAAATTCAGTTACAGAATAATGAAAAACATGTTTTTCTACTGAATTATCATCAAAAAGGATTATTAACCTTCACCTTCCAAATTGGCTTGTATATATTTTAAGAATGTGAAATGAGCGTATAAGCAATGTATGTCTGAAAAAATATTTTAATACTCAGTATACTTTACTAAATACCTACCACAAAATCTTGAGATTTAGACTCCTAATGCCAATCTGCTAATTGCCAGATCATACAATTTATGCAATAGATAAATAATTCCAAAAGGAAAAAAAAATCTACCTTTGACCCTTTTAAGAGTTATACAGCCTATATTGTGAAATGCAAATAAGCTGACTCTCTTAGCTATGTGTCTGACTGACACAACATTCTACACATGCTAGTGGCAGGCCTTGTACTTCAGAATAATAGAAACGAGGCATTCTTTTTTTACAGAAGAAACACGGAATATCTTGTAATCTAAGGACACAAAAACTCATGTTATGTTGTAAGCAACCATATTTATGGTTTTCACGTTTTGTAATCAGTACCAATGAAATCAACTCCAAAAGTCCCTTTTGGTAATTACATAGTCATGCCATTTTCTTGGCATCAAACCTAGTCTGACTTTGTTACTTTCCAGGATGTATTTTCCATTTCCCAGTCTAGCCTTTGTCATTGTTGCTCAGTTGCTAAGTAAGGTCCAACTCTTCACAACCCCAGGGACCACAGCATGCCTGGCTCCTCCACCCTCTACTGTCTCCCAAACTCTGGCAATCTGCCCAAACTCACACTCACTAAATCAATGACGCTATCTAACCATCTCATACTTTGCCATGCCCTTCTCTTTTTGCCTTCTATCTTTCCCAACACCTAGCCTAAACTCCCTTTGTATGAACCTGTAATCCCTTAATCTGAGATAGAGTTGGGAGCAACTGAGCGTTTACTGGCCGGATGCCCTTCCTGATGCCATGTGGAATTTGCAGCAGATATTTTTTCTTTGTGCCCTAGGAGAAAAAAACCTGCCGCTCCATAGGATTGAACTCTCAACCTTCTGAATGGGAGGCAAGTGCCTTCAACACTAGGCTGCCACGCTAATACTCCCTCATATTCCCTGGTGTTCATCTATTCATGGGCTAAGCTTGCCCTAATTTTGCACAGCCTCTGAATCCAGTCAGGGTCATCCACATCTTACTTCCTGCATCCCTATCTATCCCTATTCTAAGCCCTATTCCCAGAAACAACTAATGGGAACAACTTTTGCAGACTTCCTTCAATGTACACAATGAGCTGGTACTGATGAGAGTTGAATTCCATTCCCATGTGCAGGCAATCTCAAATTCACTCCCCAAAAGGAGCTACTACTCCATGCTGTCTGATCAGAACAATTGTCAACAGCTTCTTACTGGCCCCCGACTACTTGTACGACCATTTGGAGAAATGGAAGAGCCACCGAAAATGCTCCCTGCAGTTCCTTGGCTTCTCCTCATCTCTGCACAAGAGATTTCAGTGAGGTAAGCCCCAGCACCATTTGTGATCCAAATATAAGCATTGCTCTCAGTGGCTAAGATGCTGAGTTTGTTGATCGAAAGATCAGCAGTTCAGCAGTTTGAATCCCAAGTGCCGCGTAGCGGGGTGAGCTCCCGTTACTTGTCCCAGCTTCTGCCAACCTAGCAGTTCAAAAGCATGTAAAAAATGCAAGTAGAAAAATAGGGACCACCTTTGGTGGGAAGGTAACAGTGTTCCATGCGCCTTTGGCGTTGAGTCATGAAGGCCACATGACTATGGAGAGGTCTTCAGACAGCGCTGGCTCTTCGGCTTTGAAACAGAGATGAGCACCACCCTCTAGAGTTGGGAACAACTAGTACATATGTATGAGGGGAACCTCTATTCTCCTCAATTACACTAGGGCAAGGGTGTCCAATCTGTGAACCACACTGGCTGGGGAATTCTGGAAGTTGAGATTTACAAGTTTCCACAGCTGGACACTCTTGCTCTAGCGTTTTTCAGATGTTATAGAAGACACAGGATGATTTTTGTCACATGCACTGAAGTCTAGAGAAGTTGCTTTATTCACAAGGAAGAGAGAGAATGAATCCATTAAAAAAGTAAACTGAAGTTCCCTGAAATGTATTATCCCCTACATGCAAATAAATATTTAAGCCTATCTCAATGGGTCCTTTAATCCTAACTCATATTTAATAGGAGGGCTGGGAGAGAAAAGCAACTAGGTTTTTAAAGAGAAAATAAAAATGCTTAGGAAATACCCTAACTATATATTTTAATTTGCCATGTACATAAATTCAAGGGAATCAGTTGCATCAATGTGAATATAATGCTTAAATTTCCCAAAGCGTATTGTACTACTTATATTGTTTTAAGCAATTAATATAAATAATCTATCACTTCAATTGTTAAACAGAAAGCTACTGTGTGTGAACAGTAAAATATAACAACCAAGCACATGCACTGGCAATGATTAAAGAAGGCTAATTTCTTTCTAAATTAAACATGTACTTGCAATTTTTTTTATTATACAAATACTTTTTTAAAATTCTGGAACAAATGAATCATGTCAGTTGGATAGACTCTCCAGATCCTGCACTACAGATAACTACAGAAAAAACTTCCTTTTTACAAACCTGTAATCTCTTTAATTCAGGGTAGAGTCGAGGCGACTGGATGGAGCTGAGTATTTACTGGCCGGATGCCCTTCCTGATATTCTTCACCACCAGGCCACCACACCGCCCTCATTGGTAACTACAAACTACAGCTATATAAACTTGCCTCTAGACCACTACTTCTTTATAGTAAGTGACCGTTTATAAATCTGAGAACATGGATGTCTACTTGGTGAACTTCACATCACTAATCTTAACTATAAAATTATTATTCTTTTCCGAATTGCAGCATCCTCTCACACACATAGAATTACAAAAGTTAAGTATGAAACCCTAAGGTTTCTACGGGTCTAATTAGGTTTCCATTTACTCTCTACAGCTGCTGGGAGACTGTTCTGCTCAGTGCAATGTCCCAGCCACAAAGCAAACATAGAAGACTCCATTCACAAAAAGTTTGTAATTATATTAGCACACCATAACATAGCCTATAACCGTGATGGCGAACCGGTGGCACATAGAGCCCTCTCTGTGGGCCCGAGCACTGTCACTGCAACTCAGCCAGCTAGTCATTGGGTTTCCGGTGCAGATGCGCGTATGACTCCGTCAACTTCCGGACCTCCGTACCTTCCGTCGCGAGCTCAAGACACATTTATTCATCTGTGCAGGACTGGCTTAGATTTTAAATTTATAGGGGTTTTAAATTGGTTTTAATATTTATATTTCTATTTTTAATAATTGGGCATTAGAATAAGTTTTTTAATGTTTATTTTAATTTGTATATAAGTGTTTTATATGCCTGTGAACCGCCCTGAGTCCTTCGGGAGATAGGGCGGTATACAAATATGAATAATTAATAAATAAATAAATAAATAAATAAATAAATAAATAAATAAATAAATAAATGACCACCTTACAGTTTGGGCCATCACCGGCCTATAACATGCTGCGTCTTTTAATTATCATGTATGTATCCTGATATCCAAGCGAAATGTTGGAGGTGTGGTTGTGATGACGCTACATATTTTCATATTTGGTGGACTTGCAAGAAAATTAAGGCCTTTTGGATAAGAATTTGGTGGATTATTCAAAATGTACTGAAGAAGAAGATACAGTTCCTGCCGCAATTTTTCCTTTTGGGAATTATAACGGATTGTACAGGGATTGAGACTAAATTGATTCTGAATTTAATAACAGCAGCAAGACTGTTGATTGGACAATACTGGAAGAAAGAAGAGGTACCTACAATAGAAGAATGGATATTGAAAGTCATTAATTTGGCTGAGATGGCTAAAATCTCAGCTTTTTAAAAGACAATACGCAGGAAAGATATTTAATTGAATGGAAAAATGGATTGATTATCTACAAAACAGATATCAGATTAAGAAATATCAGATTGCCTTTGAATAATTAGGAAGTATTATTTTATGTAATGGGGAGGGTTGGGAGATGAAAAGATTTGGATGAGGTTAATTGGATTAGAAGGAAAATTTTACTCTATGTTTGGTTTATGTATAACAATACCTTGTGATTGACCCGGGAAGCCGGGGGGGGGAGGGGGGGGTTTCTGGGAGGGAGGGGGGAAAAAAGGGGGGGAAATGTTTTTGTTTTTTAAAACTTTTTCAATTAACATGCTGCGTCTTTCCCCTTATTGCCAGTAAACCAAATATGTCTTAAATTTGAGTACAAGAATAGTTTCCCAAAGCTTGCTGAACCACAACCAACTCAGCTCCTGTTCAACCTGGTATAGTTATGCAAACATACCCACGCTGTCTTAATTTTTCATGGTACTCACAGATGACAGCATAAAGTATAAAGCTGCTTCAAATAAACCCAACAAACCACAGGACATGTCAAAACAGGCCAGGATTCTGTAAATCTGAAACCACAATGAGGGTGTCTAAGCTTCTGAATTTTCTTCCAGCTTTGAAAAGATTTGCTGTTGTTTTTGTTTTTTTTAACACGACACAGTTCCTCTATTCCTTGATCACTAAGTAGACAGATGTCCAACCTATGGACCACATGTCTTATGGAAGAAAAATCTGCATCTGATAAGTTTCTGATTATTGTTCTCTCGTTAGAGATACACTTCTGCATATGGCATACCTCTATTAAATAGCCAAATGATTGGGTAAAACTAGTGGTCAAATTTTATCACTCATGCACATGTTTTTCAGCAGAAAGCTTAAGCTGAACTGAATGCCTCAAGTAATCCTTACATTGCCTTCCTGAAAGGTTGGCAGCTTGAAAATTGAAAATGCATAAATGAGACACATGATAGCCTGAATATACAGGTGTGGAAATGAATCTTAAATGTGAAGTGAGTCAGACGAGTTAGTTAGGCACAGCTTCCTTTGGTATTCTCTCATTAACTAAGCATAATGAACCCTTCCTTTAAGGTTGTTTTTTCACATACCAAAGGAACAATTGCCTACTTAAAACAAACTCCAGGATTGGTTTCCAAGTTGGATTTGCTGGCATTCCAGAAAGCTCTCCTATCATTTGATTACAGATGAAAGGCTGGAGGTTATTGCCAAAAGAAAGACCGCCCAGCGGAGCTGCCTCAAATTCTGTTCAGGAATTTAAGGGGTGGTGGTGGGAATAAATAAAATAAAATAATGTATACTCCTCAGCTCTACTATTCTGGTTTGCTTGTGTGACTGTTGTACTTTCAGCAACCTTGGTGAACTTCGCCTGTATTTAACATTTAATTGTTACATAAAATCTCATCTTTATTTTCAGTACTAATTAAATGCCTAGCTTTTCCCCCCATGTTTCTTGACTTGTGCTTCTAATGAAAGGGTGCAAAGACGATTCACCTGCTTTCAAATCTATCTTTGCTACCAACAGTTATTCCTACCTGTTTAGCTGTGCAATACTGAGAAGAGTGCACATTTTCATGATGAACAGCAAAAAACATTAGCATTGTGTATATTTCAAAACTTTAATAAAGTAAGCCAGTAAAATAAGTTTAATATTATCACTTTAACCTATGTTTTAAGGATCAGATGCTGGAATAATGGAATTACTCACCGGTGCTGCCTTTTTGTGGCAGTTGTTAAATAAACACTACAATTGTTAAATGAACCTGTTTTCTTCAATGGGTGTTTGTTTTGGGGGTTTTTTTTTGGCAGAACTTGGGAGTAAATGCTGGAAACCAGCAAAAAACCCTGCTGAAAATCAAAGTCACATGACCACAAGATGCTACAAACAGCTATAAAAGTAAGTTAATTGACAAGTGCCCAAAATGCAAACACATAACAAGGTATATACCAGGTAATATAATATAATATAATATAATATAATATAATTAATATAATATAATATAATATAATATAATATAATATAATATAATATAATATAATATAATATAATATAATATAATATAATATAATATAATATAATATAATATAATATATATAATATAATATAATATAATATAATATAATATAATATAATATAATAACAACAGCCTTCTAGTCCAACCCCCTGCCCAGGCAGGAAACCCTACACCATCTCAGACAGATGGTTATCCAATATTTTCTTAAAAATTTCCAGTGTTGGAGCATTTACAACTTCTGCAGGCAAGTCGTTCCACTTATTAATTGTTCTAACTGTCAGGAAATTTCTCCTTAGTTCTAAGTTGCTTCTCTCCTTGATTAGTTTCCACCCATTGCTTCTTGTTCTACCCTCAGATGCTTTGGAGAACAGCTTGACTCCCTCTTCTTTGTGGCAACCCCTGAGATACTGGAACACTCCCCTAGTCCTTCTTTTCATTAAACTAGACATAACCAGGTGTCAGCAACCTGTGGCTCCGGAGCCGCATGTGGCTCTTTGGGTCCTCTGCTGTGGCTCCCTGTTGGGTGATCCCACCACTGACTGGCCCCGCCCCTCACCTTCCCCTCCCAATCATTCCTTGCCTGGTCTGAGAAGGTAAGGGAGATGGTGGGGGATGGAGAAGCGGCCAGGGCAGAGACAGAGATACAGAGAGAGGGGGAGAGAGAGACATAGAAAGTTACTGAGAGAGGAGGGGAGGGAGGGAGGGAAAGAGAGAGAGATGTCAAAAGGGTTTTGTGGTTCCCAGTGTTTTTTAAAAACCGGTTCTTTGCCTTAATGACCAGCTGGGTAGGCGTGGCTGGGGGGGTGTCATGTGACTGGTGGAAGTGAGTGACGTGGCCTTGGCCATGCCCACCCAGGTTTTGTGGTTCCCGGTGTTTTCTTTTCTGTGGGAAACGGATCCAAACGGCTCTTTGAGTATTTAAGGTTGCAGACCACTGGTACATACTGTATGTACAGAAATTGGAACTCTGAAACCAGGTTGTAAATAACTCTGGGGAGGTCCATCGTAACTTTGAATGATTTCTGAGTGACCAATTGTTAAGTGACAACAACTTGTACAATAAAGACATTTATTTTGTTATACTGGATCTCTCAAAGTTTAATAAGTGTTGGTTACAATCACTCTTGTTTCTGGAGATGAAACTTAAGAGCGGAAACATTCACGAACCTGTATGGTTTGGTCTTGCTGTATTTATTATTCCATTTTGGACTGACATCAACAGGATCCTTAATGCAGTGGGACCTCAGTTTAATGGCCCTCGCTTTAGTGAATACCACTCCAAAATAGCAAAGTTCATTCTTTCTGAGGCACTCCAGACAATTCATGTAAATTAACAAAATCTGTGTCAATTTAAATTGTCTATGAAATTAGTGTAATTACATTAAAACATAATAAAATTTAATGGACCGCTAAATCTAAGATACTGTACATATGCTTTTCTTGGAAGTGTTTCCAAATTTGACAATCAATATTCGCAATCTATCAATCCAAGTTATAGATTTTGGGAGCATGTAATTGATTAAAGGAAGTATTATAGAATCCTAGAAGGAAAAATCTACCTTGTTCTCAGCAGTGGATTATTGGTGTTGGCCATTTGTTAGCATTTGAATTAGCAAAGATAATATATCCTGTTCACAATATATATTCCAAGCCTTTCTTACTGTTATGATTATTAACGTGGTGGTTATACTGATGTTTTAATATTGTGGTATGCAATTTCCGCCCCCCCCCCCACACCATTTCTCAATGTGCTTATTCTGTATGGCAAAGTGATGAATGTTGAAATGCTGAACCAAGGAGAGACTAAGAGCTTGAACAGGCTTCTGCTAATGCACATTTTTTAAACTGATTATCAGCTCTCATGTTGGTATTGAATTTAGTGACCACATGTAGATAGATTTTCTTCATGATAATCTGTCTCAAAACACTGCATACAGTTTATTGTTTTAAATGTTATTAAGGTGTCCATTTCATGAGGTTTAACTGCTAAAACCAAGTAAATTTTATTTTATTTTTATGTGTTTGTATCCTGCCTTTATTATTTTTACAAGTAACTCACGGCAGTGAATATATCCAACATATTTTCCTCCTCATGTTTTCCGTACAGCAACAATTCTGTGAGGTGACTTGCCAAAGGCCACCTGGCTTGCTTTCATGGCTAGGTTTTGTAGCCTGATGGCTTAACCACTACACCAGGGGTGTCAAACTTGATTTCATTGAGTTGGTTGTGTTTGACCTTGGGGAGGGCCGGGCGGGCATGACCAGGTAGGCGTGGCCAGCTCAACGTCACTCATGTCAAGGGCGCCTGTGGTGGCCCAAGCGTTCTGCCAGAGAAAATGGGCTCCTGAGCTCCGTTTTCTGCTGCAACGGCATCCTGCAACCCTCTGCCAGTTAAAACTGAGCTCGGGAGGACCCCCGTGCAGCCCTGCCAAGCTCCATTTTCACTGGCAAGAGTCATCACGGGCCGGTCCTTCATTGTTTCCAGGGCGGCCCTGTGGGCCTGATGTATTTGATATAAATTTCTGGGTTCTATCATATCGCAAGATCTCAAATGGACAGCTAACATCAAAAACATCATTAAAAAAGGACAACAAAGAATGTTCTTTCTGCGCCAACTCAGTAAGCTCAAACTGCCCAAGGAGCTGCTGATCCAATTCTACAGAGGAATTATTGAGTCTGTCATTTGCACCTCTATAACTGTCTGGTTCAGTTCTGCAACCCAACAAGAAAAACACAGACTTCAGAGGATAATTAGAACTGCAGAAAAAATAATTGCTACCAACCTGCCTTCCATTGAGGACCTGTATACTGCACGAATCAAGAAGAGGGCCGTGAAAATATTTGCAGATCCCTCGCATCCTGGACATAAACTGTTTCAACTCCTACCCTCAAAACGACGCTATAGAGCACTGCACACCAGAACAACTAGACACAAGAACAGTTTTTTCCCGAAGGCCATCACTCTGCTAAACAAATAATTCCCTCAACACTGTCAGACTATTTACTGAATCTGCACTACTATTAATCGTTTCATAGTTCCCATCACCAATCTCTTTCCACTTATGACTGTATGACTATAACTTGTTGCTGGCAATCCTTATGATTTATATTGATATATTGATCATCAATTGTGTTGTAAATGTTGTACCTTGATGAACGTATCTTTTCTTTTATGTACACTGAGAGCATATGCACCAAGACAAATTCCTTGTGTGTCCAATCACACTTGGCCAATAAAATTCTATTCTATTCTATTCTATGTAAGCACCTCGTGGGCCGCATCTGGCTCCCGGGCCTTGAGTTTCACACCCCTGCATTAGACCAAGCTGGCATCACACCTGATGACAATGTATCACCTGATTAAAACTAAGGGTCCAGTTTTCTATGCGTTAAATTTTTCTGAAGGATTTATAAGAACAAGTGTTTGATAAGGTTAAATCTTCCAGAACCAGATGACCCAATCTAGATGTCCCTCAGATGGATGCGCTTCAATTCCAGAATTCCCCAACCAGAATGGTTATTGCTGATCATTCTGGGCACTGAATTCTACACAATTGGATGGCACTCAAGGATGGGGAAGACTAATCTAAAATTACACTTCAGTAATTTTATTCACAGAATAAATATTAAATAAATAAGGAATAGTTAGTGGATCAAGAAGAAGGGACAAGCAAAGAACTCACTGGCTTGATACCACCAAAGCTGATACAAAGATGAGCACCCAATAACTGAAAGAAGCTGTGCTTGATAAGGTAGCAGGGAGAGAGCACTTGCCTATAAAGTCGCCAAAAGTCGGAACTGTAAAACTAAGTAATATTTATTCTCATTACTATTATGATCTTGGATACCAGACTTCATATTTAAAGAAAAACTTGAACATTTCAAACAAACTTCTCTTCTGCTTCATATGGTCTAATGTTAAGGAACAGTCTACAGCAGTGATGGCTAAACTTTTTGCTGTCGCATGCTGAAAGTCTGCATGCATGCCCACATGCGTGCCCGCACCCATAATGCAATGCACCCCCCCGTGCATGCAACCCCTGTGCCCCATTTTGGGCCTAGTAGGCCTCCCTGAACTTATAACCCATAATGCAATGCACGTGCAACCCCTTGCATGTGCCCCACCCCTCATGCTCCCCCTGCACATCTCCCACATACTCCCTGCCTCCACACATGCACGGTAGAGACCCGAAAATCAGCTTGCCGGTGGGAGACACGCACACATGCGCAATGGAGCTGAGCTGGATCGATGGCTTCCATGCCATAGTTTTGCCATTACGGGTCTAGAGTATTTTGAATATAAGGTATTTGGTCTGATTAAACTGCAAGGGAGTTAAGGTAGCTAAAATGTAATTACCGATAATAATAATATGGCTAGCATATAAGAATTATCTTTCCTAATCCTGTGAAGTACATTGTAAGATTATTAATCATCACAACTATTCAAAATCTTCAATTTAAGACTTAGCCACCTATGCTGTGATTACTGGTACATCTTTGAAGTTCCACCTGTCAATTAAAATTCTGAAAGATAATTTGTAATGTAAAATGTATTGCAGCACTTTATGTTTAATACCTTAGATCAAATCAATTTTCTTTTCTTTGTTTACATTAGGAATTCAGGTCTTGCCGAGACAAGAAAAAGTGATGGCAATTACAATCTGAAATTGACATAAGTTTTGAGCAATGAATAAGGTTTTCAATTATAACCTTGAATAACTCTTTAGAAAATAGCAATATGGGGTGGGGGGAGAGAATTTGGTTTAGAAAAGTTGGCTAAGTAAGTTTAATACCACAATATCCACACTTATCTATATAATTGCTTCTCACCTATTTTAATGGATTCCTTGCATTTCTTATCAAGAGGGGGGAAAAATCCTATGTTGTTACACCAGTTTTATTTAATACTCAGAGGGGACATTTGTAGTAGCTGTAGGCTGTTAAAATGTGTTGACGACTTCTGCAAATATTTCTGCAGATAAAGAATAAAGGTAACTATCAGGCCAAAGGTTCTTTTTCTAACTGAAGACAAGTTTTTATGACACTTTTCAACCAACTCAGTGGTGCTAAGCAGTAAGCAGCAAGTAAACTCAGTGCTGCTCTAAACACCTAACCTCAATAAACTTGGCTCTGATATGCAAGCCTGTGGTCTTCACACTATTTGTTTTTCTCCCAGTACTCAAAAGTCTATTTTTCAAGAGGTTTCTACATTGATCATTTGTTTCTACGAAATGTGTTTGTCTTGTTTTTTCTCAAGTCCATGAAAGATGTTCACATCTTGGATCAAAATGAAACAATATTCCTCATATCTATTTTGTCTCATAAGATCCAATTTTAAACAACTGCGGAGAGCCGAATTATTTGAAAAATAACCAGCCGAACTTTTTTTTTTTAAAGGGGTTTTTATAAATCAGAATCTATGCTGTACTGGTTACTCAAAATGACAGGATTTTTTTTTTTAAATTATACACTAGACATAAAATTAGCTTGTTTCTGGTAAAAATTCTTTTCAAGGTCACAATGAACATGCTTAATTAAAAAGCTTGAAATTTATGCATCTTATTAACCAGCAAGATGTGTTAATATGAGCGGTGCTGAAACATTATTAATTACCAGGACCAATCTCTCATTAGAGAAGGCTGGACCACCCAAAATCACAAGCTAGAAGAGCATATTTTGACTTCAGCCAAAATTGTTCAAATACAGGTAGTCCTCAAATTACGACTGAGACCAGATTTTCCACCACTAAGCAATGCAGTTATAAAATATGATATCACATGACTGCATTACTTATAACAGCTGTCAACTCTGAACCTGGCCTGGCTGAGGCCACCTTGGAGCTTCAGTGTTGCCACAATGGTGCCGAGGGATAGGGAGGGGGAATAGAGATAGCTGGGGTTTGTAGCCAAAACAAAATAGTTTCCCCGGAGAACCAAGGACATTCCCATAGGTGGCTAAAAAGAGGAGGAGTGAAGTTTCCAAGCAATTGGACAGCACCTTGATTGGACCATGTGACTGACTGTTTGGGAAAGGGGGGAAAACTTTACTTTTAATTAGGTGAAAACTGTGGGAACCTTCAGAGTCGGTTTTCACCCATCTGTGCCAATATGATATATCCAATAAACCTATTCTTTGAGGAACCTGCTTGTCTCTGAGTTCGCTTTGCTATGGGTGTATTACTTGGAACCTTGACAACAACAATGCCAGGATTCCCTGTTGCCTCTATTAACCAATTTTTTATTATTATTATTTTTGCATTTATATCCCGCCCTTCTCCGAAGACTCAGGGCGGCTTACACTATGTTAAGCAAAAGTCTTCATCCATTTGTATATTATATACAAAGTCAATTTATTGCCCCCAACAATCTGGGTCCTCATTTTACCTACCTTATAAAGGATGGAAGGCTGAGTCAACCTTGGGCCTGGTGGGACTTGAACCTGCAGTAATTGCAAGCAGCTGTTGTTAATAACAGACTGTCTTAGCAGTCTGAGCCACACAGAGCCCAAATCCCATCAGTTGTTAAGTGAGGACCCACCCTAATTCAAGCCATTCCTAGCTTGGTTTCTCCCAGGCCCGGGTCTCGGTAAGGTAAGGGACTGTCTACATCTTCAGCTCCTCCCATCCAACTATATACCCCTCACATCTCTGTCTTTTGGGCACCCTGCAAAAATGCACTCCTCGGTAGTGGTGCTGAGGCTGAGTTCGAGGCCCAGGGCTTTCAGCAACCTCAGCTGGCTGACACGACCCCTACATCTATACCGTTTCCTTTTATTGTAAATTTCCAATAAAGTGACAGGTCCAGGAAAAAGAAGATCACCACACTCTCAATTCCACTTGGAATAGCCACATGTTATTTCCCAGGAAACCTTAACTAATCAGAAAAGACATGGATCTAAATATATAGTTGCTAAACTCACAATCAGAAGAACATTGTCCGCTTCCTCAGAATTAAGAGAGTCAAGGATCAAACTCGTCATATCCGATGTATGATCACTGCTGCATGTCAGGCTCAGGTCCATGATGGCCATGAATTCCCAAGCTTCATCCAAATCTACACCCAGAAGCCGCCCAAAACCATAAACCAAGGGAATTCCACCGCCAATCTGACCATGGAATTGAACAACTCAGGTAGGAAAGCTATTATAAAGCAGGGAGGCTAGTACAGCACCAACATTTCCAACTGATCCCTTGAGTCCAACTTTACAAACAGGATGTCACATTCAGTTATCTGCGGTGCAGCAACTCTGAAAGCTACCAGAGTATCCTGGATTACCATCACTATTTTAACACGCCTGCCCTGGAGTCTCAGATGGTACTTTAACCAAAACCCAGGTAAACAACTTTTTAAAACTTCTCTCTCCATATCTGTCCAAGTCTTGGTGTTGCCAGCCTCTCACTGATAATTAGATCATGAATAATAATTACAATAATTAGAAACCTCATTATAACCTGTCTTGAGGTTTAAGAGTAGTTGCCAAAATCCAGGACTCCTAAAAGTCTGATGACCAGGTACTGGGATGAACTGGAACATAGTATTGATATAATACACTAAGACAGGGTTCTGCAAACTTGGCTCTTTTAAGACTTGTGGATTTCAACTCCCAGAGTTCCTCAGCCAGCTTTGCTTTGCTGGCTGAGGAACTCTGGGACTTGAAGTCCACAAGTCTTAAAAGAGCCAAGTTTGCAGACCTCTGCACTAAGAGGACATTCCCCAAATGCATTTCATTCTGTCTTCCATCATATCTACCTCTGCTAATCACTACAGCATGTTTTGCCTCCTGCATGCCAGCCGCTCTGAAGGTCAAAAAGCATCATCCCAAACATCATCATAGCACCCTCACCAGATATACTAGTATACTAGATATACTAGTTCCCTAGGTTGCTTCTGAACAGCCCCCCCCTCCTATACATACATAAATCAACCAACCACTCTCCCAGCTCTCATCCGCTCCACACACACATACGTGTGCAAACCATACACTACTCAGAGCAGTGGTTAGAATGAAGTATTGCAGGCTAGCTCTGCATTTCCACTGCCAGGAGTTTGATCCTGACTGGTTCAAGGCTAACTCGGCCTTCCATCCTTCCGAGGTCGGTAAAACGAGGACCAGATTGTTGGGGAGCGCAATATGCTGACTCTGTAAACTGCTTAGAGAGGGCTGTTAAAGCACTACGAAGCGGTATATAAATCTAAGTTTTATTGCTAGACCCAGGACGAACTAGCAATAATAATAAAAGCAGCAGCAATATTATTGTATTAAAATTGTTTGTAACATAAAGTACCCTCTACAAATCAACTGTTCTCTCTCATACAGACATGGACATATACTGAAACATTACATGCACTTCTTTCCCTTCATCAAAAATAGCAAAAAAAAAAGGGGGGGGAAGGAAAGCAGGAGATGGGATAAGGGGGAGAGTAGCTACATTAAATGGGAAGAACAAGCTTCCAATGGAGGTGAGGCAAGACTTAACAGGAAACAATAGAAACGAAGAGAGAGAGAGGTTATGTTTTTGTGGTCTAAGAAAGGGAAAATTCACTAGACAAACAACCCTCCCAAACAAAGATAAATAATAAGACTTATTTTCAAAATATATGCCTGTATTCATTGGCACCTCTTGCTTATTCCTTTATTTTCAAGCCCGTAACAAAAAAATATAAACCATCTGTCGACTCAGCTGATAAGTAATTGTGTGTGTGGGGGGGGGGGAGAGAAATCTACTTCCTATGGATAGATATTATTGTATTTTAAAACCTGAGTGGGATGGGGCGGGGTGGAATGGAAGAAGAGAAATAAAATAGAAATAGAACACAAATACTTTAAGCTCTGGTACCATTCATGGAATGAAAGCCAGGATAGATGGGAGATTTTTAACAGGTAATCTACATAATATTAATACTATGCAGTTTTTAAATTTCAGGAGGGCAGGCACATGCTCTTACAACCCAACCCCATAGACACAAGAAGACGAGAGTCTATGATTTTCAGCATGGGAAGACCTTCCTTCACAATCATAACAATCAGCCAGATCAAAATGGTCCGCCATCTTAGATTGTCCAGACTATGAAAAGAGATAGACAATCTTACATTGCAGGAAAGAGGGTCAACTTTCAGCCTAGGAATCAGCTTACTATAATACGCCATAGGCCGGGGTGTCAAGGTCCGGGGGCCAGATCCGGCCCACAGGGTGCTTAGATCTGGCCTACAGGGGCCACTCTAGAAAGAGCAAAGGACGGTTGTCACCGGCAGAGGGCGGCAGGAGGCCATCACAGCTGAAAATGGAGCTCTGGAGCCCATTTTCGCTGACAGAGCACTTGGGTCACCACAGAGCCCCCCCGCCCCCCAACACAAGTGACGTCAAGCTGGCCACACCTACCCTGGCCCTGAAGTCAAATGAAACCCTGATAGGGCCCTCAATGAAATCAAGTTTGACACCCCTGCCATTCTCTAGGCTATTCTAATATAATATAATATAATATAATATAATATAATATAACAACAGAGTCGGAAGGGACCTTGGAGGTCTTCTAGTCCATCCCGCTGCCCAGGCAGGAAACCCTACACCATCTCAGACAGATGGTTATCCAACATTTTCTTAAAAATTTCCAGTGTTGGAGCATTCACAACTTCTGCAGGCAAGTCATTCCACTTATTAATTGTTCTAACTGTCAGGAAATTTCTCCTTAGTTCTTTTTTTTAATTTATTTACATTTATATCCCGCCCTTCTCCGAAGACTCAGGGCGGTTTACACTATGTTAGGAATAGTCTTCATCCTATTTGTATATTTATATACAAAGTCAACTTATTGCCCCCAACAATCTGGGTCCTCATTTTACCTACCTTATAAAGAATGGAAGGTTGAGTCAACTTTGGGCCTGGAGGGACTAGAACCTGCAGTAATTGCAAGCAGTTGATAACAGACTGTCTTACCAGTCTGAGCCACAGAGGCCCTTAGTTCTAAGTTGCTTCTTTCCTTGATCAGTTTCCACCCATTGCTTCTTGTTCTACCCTCAGATGCTTTGGAGAGTAGCTTGACTCCCTCTTCTTTGTGGCAAACCCTGAGATATTGGAACACTGCTATCATGTCTCCCCTAGTCCTTCTTTTTGTTAAACTAGACATACCGAGTTCCTGCAACCGTTCTTCATATGTTTTAGCCTCGTCTTTCTTGCTCTTCTCTGCACTCTTTCTAGAGTTTCAGCATCTTTTTTACATCGCGGCGACCAAAACTGAATGCAGTATTCCAAGTGTGGCCTTACCAAGGCATTATAAAGTGGCACTAACACTAAACACTCTTATCTGGGCTTTAAACTAGCACTTATAATCAGCTTGCATGTTTCCTATCCTACAGGTTAAGAGCGGTTCAATAAAATGGCACATCATTAAACGTAGAAGACTTTAAAATTATACTAGAACCGAATTAAAATAAGGCACACATGCATTCGTATTTTATACGATGGACCATATGCTTTATTACTCTTGTTTTACAATTCTCAGACCTATTTCTTTGACAGAAAGCCCTATTTTATTTCCAACTAGGAACTGGATGATTAAACAGAGCAGCTTGTCTATCTTCGGTACAATTCTCTAGTTCATAAACCATGTTGTTATCGAACCTAATTACGTGTATATTCCTGTCTCTGCTGCTCTCCCTTTGTTTTATATCTCAGTAGTAGTTAGCTTTTAAAGCACAAGCCTACTGCTGAACAGACCAGTCCTTTTAGTTTTCCCAAAAGATTTTGTTTATTGGTAAAGCTATAAAGCCTATAAACCCTAAATCTATATGCAAGCAGGAAAGTGAATTCTTGTTTCAACAGCAACCAAGTCACTTTGCTACACTGGTCACTAGAAAAATTATTTGCCAGTAAAAGGCAAATTATGTACATGCAAGATATATTTCTTAACGTATTCAAGTCATTAACAGATTGAAAAACAATAAATATTACAAACACTATAATTAAGAATGCAATACAATTGGGCCAGAATACTTTATATTGCAAAAATTTAATTACAATGCTAAACACTAACTGGGTTTAAGTTAGGTAGGCCTAACTTCAGGCTGGAGAATATTGGGAAGTCTTCAGACGGATTTAAAATAAACCTATTTTTCCTTCTTAAAATCCTACTTTCAGCATTTTAGGACATAAAAATGAGTGATGTAGGTTTCTTTCATAACTCAAGGAAAGAAAAAGTGAAAATTAATTTCTTGGGTTTGACCTGTTGGATATATTTATGAAATACACTTAACCCAATCAGTAATAGCTATTTAAGCTATTTATCACACCAATCAGTTTACCGTTTTAGGAAATACGAAGTCTCTACCTAATGCTTTTTCTCTTTTTTTATATTCCATGATTTTTACCAAAAGTACATTCATAAAGCACCATTAAAGTGTTGGCTTCTTGCCACTATCCAGGCAGACAACAGGCTTTGGTTTAATGGAGTACTTTGGTTTTTTCAGATGCTCTACAATTCTGCCTTTTTGCTTGAGAATTAATTAGGCCAGGCCTAAACACTGGCTCACAGGTGATTTTCATATCTACAAACACACCTGTCTGGGGCAGAGCAGTCTGACTCAACAATAGCCCTAATATAGTTTAGGGCAAAGCCTGCTCATTATTCCCCGGCTGAGTTAGTGCAACATGCTAAACTGTTTAGTCTCGCCTTGATAGGAAGAAGTTCAATATGTTTCATCATATTAAGCAATAATATACTTTATTGGTTTGGGTGCAGCATATTTTATTAGGTTCCAGAATTGGTTAAATCAACACAATCATGTTGTAGAAACCCAACAATAGATTAGTGGGTTCATACCACCATACTATACCCACTGACCTCATTAAATGAACTAACTACACTAACCAGCCAACACATGGGACATAAAAACAATAAATAAATAAAATTGTAATATCAACATGGATTATATGACTGACATTCTAAATATAATTCCTTTACAGAACATTTCATTATCTGTGTTACTTTCCTAAGCAAGCTGCATCCCGCAGAAATTTATCTGATAAAATTATCCTCTCAAAGCCGCGGTGGCTGAGAGGCTTAAAGATGCTGGAAATGATCTCTGCTCTGGTGGTTCGAATCCTAGCACCACATACAAGACAGAGTGAGCTTTCGTCACTTGTCTCAGCTTCTGCCCATCTAGCAATTTGAAAGCATGATATCTATGAATAAATAAATAGGTACCACTTCAGTGGGAAACATGGTGGTGTTTTGAAGCTGGACCTGCCTGGATGTAATGCCCGGCGACATCGGTGGTGAGAGTAGGCCTGGATGATGTCGCAGGACTCCGCTCATCCTTCTGGTGCAGACCTAGTTTGCCTCTGTGGTGTACCATAGATAGGCGTGTGAGCATGAACTAAATGGACTAGCACTCTTCAGCTGAAGAGTGCTAGTCCTCTAACCCTGACAGGATCTTGATAATTTACAAATAATTACTTTGTACCAACACTGTAGACTCCTGCCTAACTGTAAATCACCACAGGCTAAATAGTCAAAATAGTTTGAAATAGCAAGGATGGGCAAACTAGCCCTTCTCAGCCAAGCTGCTGAAATCTGTGGCACAATTTTTCTACCTCAGCTATCTAATTAATGTAATACTAGTTATAGTATACTAGGAGCCGTGGTGGCGCAGCGGTTAGAATGCAGTGCTGCAGGCTATTTCTGCTGACTGCCAGCTACCTGCAATTTGGCAGATCAAATCTCACCAGGCTCAAGGTTCGATCCTTGAGGTGAGTAAAATGATTGTTGGGGGCTGACTCTGTAAACCACTTACAGAGGGCTGTAAAGTACTGTGAAGTGGTATATAAGTTTAAGTGCTATTGTTATTGCTATTCCAGATAGGAATTCTAAAACAATTTTCTACTGGTTTTTTTCCCTTTGCTATAGGAAAGGAATGAGTATCATTGGCTAAGGATATTAACCGTCTGTTTCCCATAGGAGACTGTGCACATAGCACCATTAATCCCAGAAGCAAAGCAGATACCCCTATACTAAAGAAAGGATTATAACCAGAGGTAATAATATTCTCTTTGTATATGATAATATTTTCACATCATTTCAAATTTACAGCCATGTTTCTTCATTTGAAGGTATACGACTTGAACATTTCATGTCTCCATAAAAGTCGCTATTATGAGAAAATAAATCCTTCACTTTAAATTAACTTCAAATTATTTGAAACGCTGTGTGCTGACTAAAAGATGAATTTGTGGAAAGCAGCAAGTCTTATGGAATGGAAACATCTTCCTTTTAAAGGAAAAAACAAAAAATTGTGTCAGCTGAATAAAAATAATGCTGATTTATAAAAAAAATAAAAAGGTGTATTTTGGGAAAACCTCTCAATTATTCTTGACACACTGTGGTTATATCCCATTCAGCTGTCACATAAAATGAAGTCGGTGCAGAGCTTTCAGTTTAAAGGCAGGTGACCAAGGCTGAAAGAACAATTTTAAGAAAGAATTCATGGCAAAATTCCCTTTTGCATAAAATGATTCTAATTTTAAATATTTGGAGAGCCAATAAATGTACTTGTTAGATAAAAACAAAGGGCTTAAGACAGCTGTTCTCAACCTGTGGGTCGGGACCCCGTTGGGGGTCGAATGACGATTTGCCAGGGGTCGCCTAAGACCATTGGAAATATGGGAAGTATACTTGCGAGTCGAAGAATCGTGCTCCAATGGTTGACTCCACAAGCCAGCTGCAGGCTCTTCAAATCGCTAGCCGAATTCGGCTTCAGGCGTGATGAATTAAAAAAGAGAGAAATCTTTCCTCTGATGTCTCCCTCTCAAGCCAGCTGCAATCACTCCCAATCGCTAGCCTAATCTGGCTTCAGGCGTGATGAACTTAATAGGGGAGGAGTCTCCGCTTTAATGCCTCTGTCCTCAAGGCAATCGCAAGCAGTTCAGATACTAGTCAATACGGCTTCAGGCACGATAAATTCAAAACGAAAATAATTTTACGGTTGGGGGTCACCACATCGTGGGAAATTGTATTAAAGGGGTCGCCACATCGTGCGGATTGTATTAAAGGTCGCAGCACTATAAAGGTTGAGAACCACTGGTTTAAGAGGTTGAAGGCAGAAAGTGACATTTCTAATTAATCCTTAGGGTATAGGATTTGAAATATGTTTAAATGGAGATGCCAATCTTGGATTCAAGAAAATTATTTTATGTCAAGGACATTAGCAGTAAGTGGTAGCCATATGATTCTCAAGTCAAAATTAAATCACTAGCCATCACATTATTGTACATTCATTTTGTTTTAACTGAAAATTCAGATCTTTTAAAATCTGATTTTAAAATCCGACCACTGTGGTTTTGCTCTTAAAAATGTCAGAACTAGCAGCATCTATTTTCAGTTAAATAGAAACATTGAGAAAATACCACGTTCCATAGAAGAGGACCAAATCTGAACTTTCACCAACCTCTATATCCAAAATAAAATATTGGGGGCACGGCAGAGAAGAGAAACAGAGATATATTATTAATTATTAGGTTTATTTATTATTTTAATATTTTGTCTTGCTGCCCTTTGTTGTAAACCATCTCTATGCAAGATGAGCTGCATATAAATTTAGCAAATAAATAAATATTGTATCTGCAAAAATACATATACTATAAAATGAAGTAAATAAAAACCTATTTCTCCCCATCTTTCTCTCTCTCAAACATTAGGGGAAATAAAAAAAGGAAAAGAGATAGCCCTAACTTTTAATGAAATACAAATCATTTTCCCCAGATACATTCAATGACAGTGCTTTGGAGAAATAACACAACCTTGGACTACACGGCTGTTCCAATATTCAGTTCTTTTAATACACTACAACAACTGTAACTTCCTTAATTAATCTATATCTCATACCAAGCACTTTATCTTGCCAATCACTCCAGGAATTGCCCTTTTAAGAATCCAAACCTAGTATTGTGCAATCCTGGAAATGCATGTAAATTTGTGGGGTGGGATCTTTATTACGATAGTAAAAACATTTACTACCAATCTTGCCTATGTAGTGAAATGGCAGGATTAAATTTGTAATAAAATTTGATAAGGCATTCCATGGTGATACCGATGGCAAAGATAGTAAATCTGCATACTATTATTTTTACTATCATCACTGTTAGGCACAACTTTCCAATTACATCCAAGTCAGCTGAGTGGGGAAGAGGAAAAAAATGCAGTGGGGAAAAATAAGATTTGATTATGACACAGAGAGGATTCAGGGGAAAAAATAATAATACAATACATTCTGATGTATGACAGATAGCTTAAAAAAAAGATTACCTCATAACATCACAACACCTTTCATTATAAGTTTGTTTATTAACCTTCTTTACTGCCCATCTCGTCAAGATAACTCTAGTTGGCTTATAGTATTTGATATTCTGCAGTCTTGATATTCTTTCTCAGAAAGGTTTTTACTTTTTAATTACTGTCTAAGCATCTTTCACTTGACATTTTCACCCACATGAAAAAAAATTAAAACTTATTTGAAATCCATCCTCATTTTCCAACAGTTTAAAGACAATTCACGATGCCAAGATGGTTTTGTTATTCCCACTCATTTCCTCTTATGTTTCTCTATTTAGACACATTTGAGGCAATGAAATCTGAGATAATTCTGCAATGATAATTCTCTCCTGTCCGCTTTGTCCACATATAGCTATGATACCTCCTGTTCTTTCTACCTTATCTTTGTGTGCCTCAAGTTTATTCCAGCAATGCTTAAATCTCACTTTCTACAACTAAATAACAAGCTTTTATTTCTGAAGTAGGAAACAACTTTAATATTATGTTCTGTAGAACTCTTACAGAGACAAATACTTTTTGGTTAAGTTATACTGCTGTAACTTTAAGCAGATTCAGGTGACAATTTTAGAAACTATTCATTGTTTTAGCTGTTGTTTCAATTGCATAAGGACAATGAGTGTAAGCAGAAAATGGAAACAATTATTTTCACTATATGAAAAGGCAACACACATTCTACATGGTAGGTGCCTTGAATTATGTAGTGCATTTTGTTAGAATCTCCATGAAGAACTACATTATATTTGCAAATGCCTACGATCTGTAGCTCACAATGGTTGCTAGGAGAAGAAACAAAATTGAAGCCAGGGGTTCATCTACCATTTAGCAAAGATTTACATAACCCATGTTTTATATGACACTGCAGTGTTGCAATTTTCACCACGCAGAGAGAGCCAAAGCACCACCAGCTATGTAAAGGAAGTGACACTCCAAATTAATTGACATGCGTGACCAATTTCAATAAACAAAAACAGAAGGTCAACTCAACTATAAGATGCAAAAAATACCCTGGAGATAGAAAAAAAAATGGATTGCTAAATTCATCAAAATGGGAATCAGAAAGCAGACATCAATTTACTGATTATTTTCTACCCTTGCTATATACTATAGCTAACAGCTGACAAAAATACTGAAATAGTTAAAGACAAGATTGAATACAGCTTCCACTCATATGGTAAACACAAACCAGTGTCCAGGTCAGTCCCTTCCTTCTTATAACACAGCTTTTCAATTATCCCTGAAAAACTGTTCAATTGTTTTCACCTGGAAAGCAGCAATTATATTCTTGTCAATATTGAAGCAAATCATTGAAGCCACATGGAAGAAGGTTCCTTATTTAAAAAAATAAAAGATTAAAAGAATAATGAGTTTATGAACTGTTTATTGATAACCAAATGCCTTCTGCTATTTAAATATTTTAAAGGAGCAGTTCTAGAGTTTTTCCTTAATGCAGACCACTGTCACATAAAGAGGTAACAAAATACATATTTGGCTGATAACAAGATATTGTCGGTCCTTTAAGGTAGACTACTAGACTAAGTAATAAATAACATATGGGTCTAAAACTACATTTATTAGAACCAAATCTTGCAATGTGCTTCCTTCCTCTGTCCATCTTCATTTGAATTAGGGAAGGGCTTCTCAAGGCTTTTCTCAAGTTTGTTTCTTGAGAATGGGCTTAAATTGTTGCCTGGCTAACTGATCTTCCATTATACAGGCAAGTCCTTGACTTACGATCACCATTGAGCCCAAAATTTTTTGTTGTTAAGTGAGACGTTTTTTAAATGGGTCTTGCCCCACTTTTACAACCTTTCTTGCCACAGTTCAGAGAATCATTGCAGTTGGTAAATTAGTAATCTGGTTGTTAAGTGAATCCCATTGATTTTGCTGGTCAGAATGTTGCAAAGAGGGATCACGTGACCCCAGGACATTGCATAAATATGAACCAGTTGCCAAGAGTCTGAATTTTGATCACATGATCGTGGGGATGCTGCAAAGATTGTGATTCTGAAAGACGGTCACAAGGCACTTTTTTCAATGCTTTGAACGGTCACGAAATGAACTGTTGTAAGTTGAGGACTATTCTGTACTTTAAGGCTATTCTTTCTGCCCTCTATATGTATGTGTGTCCACCCAATTGATACCCATGGAACTCCAAAGACAGACAGACAGACAGACAGACATACTTTTAGTGTGTATTCCATGGGTGACTGCCAAGATTACAAAACACCAATCTTTTCACTCCAAATATTCTGGCAATCTCCCAAGATGTGGCCATATATATTCACACATCATAAGACACATATAAGGCTCCCACATAATGACAACCACAAAACAAGATCTCTGCTTTAAAGGTCTGGAAATGTAGGATTTTCAACAGATCTTTGCAACCTGCATTTGATTTTGAGGAACACACCCATTTCCAAATGTAATTATTAAAATCAATATAATCCCTGAATCCAAAATTCCAAATAGTGAACAGAAGTCATACTTAGTTCATCTGCTTCTATTTAACAAACAAGGCAAACCAAATCTACAAATAAAGGATCTGTCTCTGAAAAAACCATGGCGCCACTTAAAATAAATAGAGATTATTATATGTTTTTGGATCTGAAGTATCTTCCCAATTAATCCAATTTTAGTTCTGTAAAGTTAAACAGCTTTTCATTATTTTAATTGTCCAGATAGAGTTTAGCTTTCATATTATGAATGATTTACATCAGATATTATTTTTCATTTTACTCACTAGATGGTCAAAGGATTTGATATGTTCTTCATCTAAGTAATTTCAAAGAAGTATTAGAAACAGATCAAAAGGGATATCAGGGAAACAAAAGAAATTGCAGTTCTCTAAATCCTAACATAAACAACCTTTTCAAGGAAGGATTTCAAATTTCCACTTTCATTCCAGAATGTGCTAATATGCATGAAATCATGATATATACTTGCTGGAAAATAGACGTATCTTATTTCTGAATTGCAACATTGACTGCACTCCTACTCACTGACCGTATAATGGCATGCAAGTTAAGTGAATGAGCACTACAATGCAAAGGCACGGAGCATCAAAAGCACAAAGATAATCCCTTGCTTGTAAAATAAATTCCTATCTCTCAATATTAATGGGGAAAGGCAGTCTATCCACTGCTCTAAGAACAGATGCAGAGACAACACTCATAGAATAAAATGTCAATCTTACACAACACCATTCAGAGAGCAGATATCGAATGCTGCAGCAAGATTTTTACTATGGACTGGGAAAAAAGAAAGAAATAGCAATAGCACTTAAGACTTATATTCCGCTTCATAGTGCTTTAATGGACAAAGTCCATTCCTCCGAAGCAGTCCAGACAATGGAAGCAATTTACATCCTTTTGTATTGTAATTTGTCATTGGGTAAGTAACACTGAATTATAGAATTCTGCAGGTGAGGTAAAGGGATGTAAATGACTGTAGACTTAGCTTCAACTAATATTCCTTCTCCCCACAAGGATTTACTATAAAGATTAATTATATGTCTCTGTGTTTAAATAGACATATGGGTAGTCCTGGGTTAACAACCACTCATTCAGTTGACTGAAGTTACAACTGCACAGAATGAGGTGCTTTTACATCTGTTCTTCAAACTGCAGCCATTTGCAATGTGTCCACGGCCGTTTGTGACTTTCGCTGCTGGTTTCTGACAAGAAAAGTCAGTGGGGAAGCCATCAAGAGGTTGCAAATGGTGATCACATAAGGTTGCGCTTAACAACCGTGTAGGATTTACTTAATGACTGCAACCGGAACTGCTGTCGAAAGTCAATGCAGTCATGTGACATTGTGCTTTGCAACCATATAGCTTAGCAATGAGTTCCTGATCTCAATTATCTCAGTCCCAGTTACCTTGTTAAACTGAGGCTTGCTTGTAGCTTGATGGTAAGGTTAAAAAACTGATAATCGAGAGCAAATTGATCCCAGATATCAAAAGTTAAGGACAGCAGTGCTGCTTCCATGAACATCCTAAATAGAGGATATATTCAACGTTTATAGCTTCTATTTTATCTGATCACAAGAGGGTTTGAGTAATCCCAGATCAAAAGATGAGATTGTGATATGAGGTACTCTAACTTAGTTTAGTGTTTGAGGGGAAAAATGATTTGCTGAATGTTTAGGTACAGTGTTTAGATTCTTGGAAGAGACATTTTGATCTAATGTGGAATCAGAATGCAGAACTAAATTAACATTTATATTACTGTAGTGGCTGTAGACCCCAATCTGATTAGCAGTGTTATTGCCTCAGGTTCAGCACTCAGGAAAGCAAAAGAATTTGTCAGGAAGAGTTCATAATTGAAAGCCTCCCAAGGATGTGTCTACCATGGGAAAATGAAAAGAGTTAGCAGTACGTTTTAATTAAGAACATTTCACAAGTGCAGAAAACTGGCAGTGAATCGAAGAAACAAAAGTAAACATGGGGAAATCAAGACTAATCCCTTGTACCTTTGCAGGTAATCAACCCCTTAACTAAATGCAACACAAGTTGAAACACTTTTTTTTAAAACGGTCCCTTTCTAATTGGCTTGGCGAACAATACTTTATTTCCCTGTAGACAAAAGCTATCCTGTTCCATAGAAAGTGGTCTTGGGTTTAATATATTTTAAGTAAATATGTCCCTTGGAATAGTGACTTCTTAACTTAACTATACATTAGATCAGGGGTCTCCAACCTTGGCAACTTTAAGACTTGTGGACTTCAACTCCCAGAATTCCTCAGCCAGCTTTGCTTTGCTGGCTGAGGGATTCTGGGAGTTGAAGTCCACAAGTCTTAAAGTTGCCAAGGTTGGAGACCCCTGCATTAGATAATAAAACTAATAATCTGCTAAAGACACATGAAGCTTGGGACACTTTAAAATAGAAAGGTTGAGACCAAAGTACAGGTAGTCTTCGACTTACAACCGTTCCTTTAGTGACCATTTGAAATTACAATTATGACGATTTTTCACACTTACAGCTGTTGGAGCATCCCCAGGGTCACCTGATCAAAATTCGAATGGTTGACAACTGGATCATATTTATGGTGGCTGTAGTGTCCCTGGGTCACGTGATCATCGTTAGCGACCTTCCGGCAAGCAAAGTCTATGGGGAAGCCAGATTCACTTTACAATTGTGTTGCTAACTTAACAACTGCAGTGATTCGCTTAACAACTGTGGCAAGAAAAGTCGTAAAGTGGGGCAAAGCTCGCTTAACAACTGTCTGGCTTAGCAACAGAAAATTTGGGCTCAACTGTAGTCATAAATCGAGGATTATCTGTAGTCGTTGCCTCTAGCCTCTTTGTGTAAGCCATCCAAATGCAGATCCCTAACCCTTCTAAAATTCTCACCTGACAAGACTTTATCGATGCCTAATCTGGAAGAAATTTTAATCTGAAAATATTTCTTTCTAGGAAGAATACTATGCCTTGTTGATATAGAACTGAAGAAAGTCACAATACCAATTACTGGGACAAGTCTTCCTTGTCAATACCTCATATTTATATCAACATCTCTTTAACAGTGCCAAACACTCCTGCAATTATCTATATGTCTGACCTCTTCTCACCTTGCAAAAAATGTATACCAGAAGCAAAATCAGCAGAGTGGAACACTGTTTTTTGTGTTTGTTTGGGGGTTGTTCACAGGTCAAAAAGACAACACCCTAAACACCATCCAATTCAGAACAAAAGATCAATATGATACTAGCTTGGTTCTAGGGCCACCTGCTCTCTCTGCAAAGAAAGCACCAGGGATTAGAAGTTAATTACATGTTTCTGATTTCTGGGAGGCTTCACGCATGCAAAATGCAATATAGATAATTCACTTTTCTTAAACAAGAACATGAAGTGGAGAGGCATGAAAAAATCGAGGCAGAAAATAACCTCACTTAGCTCATTTTCCCATTTTTCTTCCTGAAGTACTTTAACCGATGCTTCAAGTCATTGTAAGGGCTAGTACCCCAGTTTCAATTAAATTTTGGTAATATAGCAAGTTATAGCAAAAGGGAAACTAGTGAAGCTATTTTCAATTACCTTTTTTCTATTGTAAATATTACTGATTGATTATGGGCCATCAATTCCTTTTTGACTCCTACTGTCCACATATTTTCTCCATGAGTTGAAAACTACTATGAATTAAACATCATTTTTTAGGGCTTAGCATCAAAATTCTGTTTATCCAAAGAACAATTTGTTTATGAGGAATTTCAGTATGCTTGTCTACTTTAAATTCTTAGTAAATAAAATAGCTGGTTTTCCAATGCTAGAAATACCTACTTTTCCAGATAGAACTAATCTATTTTTTCCTTTAACCTGTACTATCAAACAGCAGTATCTGTATTCTTCTACTAAATTGAATTACAATAAAACTTGAAATCCTTCACTAAGCTCATTAAAAGTAAAATGCTATCACAACTTCAAACAAAACCTTATTACCCAAAACAAATAGACTCCATTTACCAGTCTTTGTTCTGGAGAACACTTCCAGTATGTAATTAGTACAGAATCAACACCAAGAAGGAAGAACAGGTAACAATCCAGATAACAATAATTTCATGCTATGGATATCATATACTCTTTTTAATTAGTATAAATTTCCCCATATGATTTGGAATACTCATGCAATAAATGTTCAAGCTATGATGGCACCTCTTTGCAAAAAGATATTTATCTGGCTTTATTGGTACGCCAGCCATAATGCAGAAAGTCTCCAGATTTAACCTGCAGGCCAGAAGCTTAATTTGGAATAAGAATATGTACCACGCCTATGGAAGAAGCATCAAATATCCCATGGAAAAATATTGGAAATGCATGATGGAAGACACAGGTGAAAAAATGGAAGGATAATCCATTGCTATTACACATATAAATAGCTTAGCTTGTCATAAAGAATTTTATTGAGGAAAGAGAACAATGTTCCTTGTTTTACTGTGATCATTTTTTTTTTAAAGTTTGTTGGTTGTTAATAGCAGTCACTGGTGTTTCTCTCTGTGATTTCACCACATTCTTTTCCTGTTTATAATCACAGTTCATTAGAGGGCCTGATGAAAATATATAGTTAGGAAACTTCATTGCAATCCTACTTGCAATTTCAACAAGCTAAAAGATTATTTCCTGTCATTGCTTTCATTAAGTAATCATATTGTTATTTTATCTGTGTTTGAGATCAAGCCTTTCAAATCTGCGGTTGTTTTCTAATGATGTCTCAAATAAGTCTGCCATAAGTACAACAAATATGTACAGATAGTCCGCAGCTTATCACCCTTCAAAGTTACAACTGATTCCCCCAAAAAACTACTTAAGACCTAATTTGGAAGTTACAACATCTGCACCCTGTACCCCCATGCTCATGTGACCACATTTTGGGTGCTTGGCAACCAGCTCTTATATATAATGATTTGCAGCATCCCATTGTCACGTCACCACAAATTTTGACATTGTTTGCTGGTTTCTGGCATCTACTTCTGGTTTCCATCAATAATAGCCTATTAGGTAAAATGGATTTCCTTAAAGAAAGGAAACAAAAAATGCTGAAAAATCAGTTTCAGTCATGTGATGCCTTGACTCCCAACTGTAAGGAATAACCATGATTACAGGCTCAATTATGGTCGTAAGTCAAGGACTTATGTAATTCCTCATTTTTTCACTTTACAAGTTTTCCTTCTGATGCTTCTGAAAATTTGCAGAGCATTTTATAAAATGATTAAATACTTAGGGATCCCATGGAAGACCCAAGTTCTATTATTTTGCAAATGGAAGAACCACAACAGCATATGGCACTCATACATTTTTCAATCAAAAATATACTGTTAAAATTCAACATTCTACAATAGTGCACACCTTTCACTGTGCTAATGGTTGTACCTGCCTGATTGTTCCCCGGTCACGTATTTAATGATTTTCCCTTTGTTCATATTAAAACTTACAATTTAAATACAATTTCTGAGTATCTCTGGGACAACATATCAGTTCTGGCCATCAGGTTATGATCTTAGTGTTACAGACTTATTTGCAGAAATCACTACAAAAATGTTTGCGATATTACCTACGTAACGGCATGATACAGGTATTTCTCAAAAGGACCTTTCATTTACAATATATCAACATAGAACTCCTGCCATTAATCTCTCAAATGAATCTCAGGTCCAAGCACAGCAGGGATAAAAATGGTAAGCAAGAAACCACGGAGCAGCAGATTTCGAATTAGGGGCTATGGAATCAATACTTTACTTGGGGATCAATAGCTCTTCCCAAATACAATAACTCTTCATGGTTAAGGCAAATCAGCACCAGGTGAAATTAGAAGCTTCATATAACATAACATAACAACAGAGTTGGAAGGGACCTTGGAGGCCTTCTAGTCCAACCCCCTGCCCAGGCAGGAAACCCTACACCGTCTCAGTCAGATGGTTATCCAACATTTTCTTAAAATATGTATGTAAATAACTTTGCCAGATCAGTCAAGTGCTTGAATATCTGTAGTAGTTTTGTTTCATCTATGAATCTTTTACCTAAACAATTGACATTTGCCTTCTGAAATATAACCTGTGCTGAGAAAATTATTACGATCCTGAAGACCTGGGTTCAAAGTCTGAGTGCATTTCTAAATATGAAAGCAAAGGATAGAAGCAAATTTACCCAGCTAAAACTACTAGACCAAACTATTAGATCCTTAGTGGCATCAGATGGTTATTGTGAAAACTTATTTATATCTCTTTGTGACTACTGTGACATTCCAACCATTTTACTAATCACTAATTTATTTCTAATCCTTTTTTCAAAGTGTAGGCAATGATATTTAAATTTAGAAACACACACATTTACTATAGTACACATCCCCTACAAACCTATTCAAAGTTAAGATTTTCAAGAGATTTCTCTCAGCTTTGCCAGTACTGGAGCTATAATTATGAAAAGAAATGAGAAAAAATGCTTTCTAGTAGCTACTTTTCAGTAGAAGGAAAAATGCTAGTTGGCAGAAAAATGTATTTTATTCACGCTGTTTTGTTTCATAGTACAACTTTTAATTGGCAATCAATGATTTTCATTTTATTGTTATATTATTGTATTTTATGTGCTTTACCTGATTCGATCTACCTTAAGGAGCAGAAACTTAATAAATAAAAAAGATGAATGGGAGCTCTTGTCAAAAGAAGAATCTCACATCCAGCTGTAAGAAATCTTGTGAATCAAACTCTGAAGAAGGTTTCACATTGCCCAGAATAAATGGATTACCAGCCTAATGTTAAAAAGCTGCCATTTTTATTATTTATGTGACAAAGGTATTTATTTACAGGTAGTCCTCGACTTACGACAAGTCGCTTAGTTCAAAGTTATGACAAAGCCAAAAAAGGTATTTTTGACCCAGTTTGGAACTTCTGATGGTTACCCTCCCCCATTGAGTCATGTGATCGCATTTTCAGCTCTTGGCAACTGGCCCACATTTGCGGCCATTTAGAGTGCCTCACAGTCACATGACTGCAACTGACTTCTTTTTGGGAGGGGGGCCAGAAACTGGTTATTCCTGGTTTCTGGGAAATACCACCATTGCGGACAATGGGTTCACTTGGCGTTCTCTTAACGACTATGGATTCGCTTAAAAATCACGGTGCTTCACTTAACCACCATCACAAAAATATGGAAAAATCAAGTCGGTCACATGATGATGGGCTTAACAACCCGCATAACCTACAATTCCAGGCTCAATTATGGTTATAAGTTGAGGACCTGTATTTATTAAATTTAGAAACCGCCCATCTCACTCACAGACCTATTCTGTATGACATGAACCGTCAGCCCCAAGAATGACACGATCAGCTGCGTCAGAGTAGTTTCTTTATTGTTGCTCCCTTATAGACAGGAATCTCGCCAGACTAAAGCAACTATTTGCATCACTATTAGATATACTCGGTAAACTTCTGGGGAAGGTGTTCAACTTCACCCTTTTCCTGCACATCAAAGATTGCAAGCTATGTTGTCCCTTTGCTCCTTGGGAAATAGCTCCTCCCTCTTGGAACTCTGGATTACATTCCACCACATAAACTCCATGCATTCTGCAAGATAGGCATATTTACACCAGAGAGTCACACAACATTTCATTACCAAATTATGTCAAGAATGCTTTAGAGAAGAGGAACATATGCTTTCTGAGCCTTGGCATAATATTTAGATAATTATTTCAATGACAACAGAATAACTTGATGATGAAGCACTATCAGCCACATGCCCACCATTTAACAGTTCTGATAACATCCTGTACTTAAACATACCACAAAAGTCATTAAAACAGAAAAATCCAAAAATGGTTATTTTCGACAAAAACAGCATGATAACCAATATGTTACTGACTTCAGCATTTTCCACGCTTTCTCTACGTTATTCTGCAGTATTTTGTTCCAGTGGCCTATTAGGAAATTCAGTGGAATACGTTACCGTATATTTTTGTGTAGAATACAAAACAGCAATCAGATTTAATACACAATATGTGCATTTCCTAAGAATATCAAAACTGGAACACCAGGCTTGTCACTAAGTAGTAGGTCCTTTAGGTAGGACAACAGAGATTACCTCAAACTTTTATAGAATAAAGAAGTATATAGTCTAACCATCTATAATGCTATTTATGGTAATTACCAATTGCTTCTCTAGATTCCATGAAGGACAAGACTACCTAAAGACACTGAGGATTTAAACCAGGGGTATCCAAACTTGGCAACTTTAAAAATTTATGGAGAGTTGAGAGTTGAAGTCCATAAATCTTAAAGTTGCCAAGTTAGGACACCCCTGATTTAAATCATTCTTTTTTTCCCCAGTAGCCAGAAATTAAATAGAAATACATATGGACTGTTTTCTGAAGCTTTTTATCATATAATAAAATTTCTCACACACTGCAAAATCCTCCAATTATTATTATTAACCCACAGGGCCAGAGATACAAACATCTAAGACTCAGATTAGGTAGGCAGGAGGACCCAAAGAGCAGTAACTCTTTATTTTATTTTCTTCAAATGCAAGTGTATTTTATTTATTAGATGTTTTTACCCACCTTTATTATTTATTTCAATAAATATTTCAAGATGGCAAACACATACAACACTCCTATGGCTGTGGAGTTTTATGTTTTCATTAGTCCCAAACTACAGTACATCTTCCATCAAAATAAGAACACCATAACTGTCAATTTAAACACCGTAGAGTGGCCAAAATATAGGATAAGTGCAGAAGTTGGATTTTTATGTGAGAAATCTGGACTTCCCATTAGATACAAAGCTTTACAAATATTGTAGTCCTTAGCTTTCTTGATCAAGTTGCTATTCCTTAGTTTCACCTATCTCAAAGGATCACCGCAAGAATCAGAAACATATGCTATTCTTCCTTCCCTTAACAATGCCATAAGACATTGTTGTTACATAGCAAAATCCCATTCTACAGATTATCGCACACATCCATCTTGCCATTAAACCGCACTCTGAAGGGTCCTTAGGACAAAGTATATAGTAATAAGCAGGCTCAGCAAAATATTGCATGCTGAGCTTCACTTACTTTATGTAGTATCTTGCACCTTCAAAAGTATATGCTTCTTCCCAACCTGTGGGTAGATCTAGGGTAGAAAAAAAATAGTCTCATCATATGTTTGAAAATCTTTTTATTACACTAGGCATTTGCAATTGCTTTAGCTCTTTTTACTCTACAATATTTTAAACGAAAACACTTACTATCAATTTTAATACACAAATGGCCCAAATTCTTACTCATTATGAACTCAAGAGCAAATAAGATTTAAATCGTGAAAGTAAAACACAGCACAATAACTAATTCTCAAATCCTAACAAATGTAAGTATTGCCACATATATTTCTGAGTATTATATTTCCTCTCAAGAACTACAGATAGATATACTAAAAAATGTCTTCCTGCATCTTTAAGTTAACTGACTTCATTTACTTCATATATCATGCTTCCCCAAAAATAAGACCTCCCTGAAAATATTTAAACCCATGCGCAGCCGGTCCCCGCCATTTCTTCTGCTTAGGGAAACAGAGCTGGAAATCAGGTAAGACGGCAAGAGGATCTCCGTCTTGTTCCATGAGCCCCAAAATAATAAGACCTCCCTGAAAATAAGGCCAAGCGCTTATTTCGGGGTTCAAAAAAATATAAGACAGGGTCTTATTTTTGGGGAAACATGGCAGCTGTTGTGCCAATCAAAAATACCTGAGCTGAAATATCTAAAATGATATCTAGTTAAGTATTATAGGACATAGTTTATATCCAAGTATCATCGTCTAGCTATATCTTCAAGTTTTATTTAGAAGCATCCAGAAGTAAAGCAATATAGGTAGTCCTCAACTTACAACCACAATTGAGCTCAACATTTCTGTTGTTAAGTGAGACATTTGTAAAGTGAGTTTTGCCCCATTTTACAACCTTTCTTGGCGCAGTTGTTAAGCGAATCACTGTAGTTAACTTAGTAACACTACTTTTAAGTGAATCTGGCTTCCCCATTGACTTTGCTTGACAGAAGGTCGCAGAAGGTGACCACATGACCCTGGGACGCTGCAACCGTCATAAATGTGAGTCAGTTGCCAAGCAGCTGAATTCTGATCACATGATCACGGAGAGGCTGCAAAGATTGTAACTGTGAAAAACGGTCAAATTTTCCAGTATCGTCGTAACTTTGAACGATCACTGAATGAACTGTCGTAAATCGAGGACTATCTGTAGTACAGAGATTGAATTTTCACTCTTAATCTAGTGACAAGGCAAGAGAAATGTGCTGCTTCTCTATAGTCATCAATTAAGCATCAATATTTTGAAAACAAAATTCAAAACCTAGAACAAAAAACCAAAGCTTTGTGGAGAAAATGGATCACTAAAAAGCTGTGCCTAATTACAAGGCTCACTGCTTAAAATAATCATTTCACCGACTGCACTGTGCATAAATACAGCTGGCTTTGCTTTTTATAATAGTAATATACGTGTGTGTGTGTGTGTGTGTGTATGTTTGAGCACAGGTAACTGAAATACTTTGGGTGTTAGAATATTTTGGTGAGACAGTTAAAGCTATTTTGGGAACTTGATGAAGAACACTTTTGCATGGTAAACATTCTATAAACAAAGAGCAATTGAATTCAGAGATGCTTTTCTCAAGATAAACATAATAAGTTCCCACAATCACAATTAAAAGGTTATACAAGCCAGCGTAAAATAGCTTTCAACATGTTATTTCCATGTAAGAGTAAAACAGCAGGTCTGGTTGGTGCAATTTCCTATCCAAATATTATCATAAGAGTATTCAGAATTTGCCATGCAAGCCTTAAGAAGAAATTCCATTTGTCTAAAACCAAGCTTTGTTCATTATCCAAAATACTTTAAAAGCAACCAAAATTGTTTTTTTTTTCCTTAAGAGACATTAACATATTTTGGCACTCTCAGGGACACAAAACAAAGCAAAAGTACTTATTTCTATGGTAGAATGAAACGGAATACATCTGAAATGTGAGTAAGAAAAACTCTTCCCTTAGTAAAGGCAAATGCATTAATTTAAGACCAGAGTGGAATTACAGGAGGAAAACAATTGTGTTCAACAGCCAAATCACTCAAGCACATCTGCCCCTTCCCCTTACCTGCTGGACTTTTCAATTAACACAAACACTAATTATACAAGGAGCAGGGAACTCTTCTCAATTAACCAGCAGTTCTGGTTTCTGACTCTGAAACACAGCTGGCTATAAACTATCCCATGACACTTCCCATAACTATGACTAGGAAGAGAGATAAACAAAAGAACTTCACTCTGCCTTGAAACTGCTCCCAGGTTCGCATGGAATCAAAAGTAAAGACTAATGAAATATAAAAAAAATAATTTCTGAAAATGCAGAAATGCCAGACCACTCGTCCTCCTAACCCAAGTGTCCCAGGATTCCCTCTCTTCCCCCCCCCCACCATTTCATACATCCAGTTGCATAGAAGAAAGAGAAGGGGGGAGCAATTGCACTGCTGAATAGCAACACCCATTTCCCCATGGCATTCTTGATTGATGTGCTATACCAGCAACCGCTTATTCTTTTTCCAGCCAGACCTTCTCTGTTGCTTTTCGTCTCCAGAGAAACAAATGGCAGAGATGGAGTCTAACCCACCCACCCCCAACTCTTTTCCCATAGTCTCTCCAAGCTCCTGCCCTCTTTCTCCAATTCATCCCACCTTTTCCTGTCACTCAGAAGCCACCCACTTTCTTATCTAAACCCAGGGTGTATAATGCATGCATTTCAAAAAGCAGCCACGAGCTTTAGAAAAGTATGACACTGAAAAGATACAGACAAGTGAATTCATGCTTTGCCCAGTGAAAAGGCTTTTGGCTATAGGCAATTCTGCGGAATTGTATGTTGGTTATAATATGAGGGTAGGCAAAGAAGGATGAGAAAGGTACTGTGTGCTCACAGGACCACTAAAATATGATACATATTCATTTTTCAATTGCAAATTACAATCTACACCGGGAAGTATCTTTCTTCATTGAGGAGACAGCCAGTATTCAACCTGCAATTTGGTGCTGCTATTTAAGCTTTCCTTCCATAAGTATCACTAATGCCACTCTGATCCTGAACGTTAGGCGATGCATTATTTTAGAAAATATAAGCTGGCTCCTCCTTTGATGTCTCTGGAAAACTTACAGATGTACTATAAAAACGGCAATAAATGTAATGTAAAACAATAAGCTTATAGCCTTAAAACATGAAAAATATAGGAAAATATGTCATCAGTTCTTCTCAATTAAGAAGGGGCTTGACTCAACATCAGTGGCAACTGGATTGGCCAACTCTTAAGACATGAAGTGAATAGCTCATTCTACCACTGCTGCTGAAAATACACACATCCCACAGCTAGAATCATACTGCTCTGTATTTCTTTTTAATAAAGATTCAGCTATGGGTTTCTTGTAAGGTTTACAATGGAGTAGGACAGCATAAAGAGAATATGTTGAGGAAGCCAGGAGAAGCAACATATTGCTCAAAGCAGTATAGCTATGTTGGAGGTCTCTGAGCTATTGGAAAGCATGCTGAATGGGTAGAGATCACTGAAGAGGACTACAGAAACCTCTGCAGCTTAAGTGAATGGTAGGTGAATTTCTAAGCCCCCTCCTTCCCTCCATTTATACAAAAAAGCAACTGCAAGATAGCAATGCAGGAGTCATTATTGGAAGGAGTCATCAGGAAAAGATTAGTATAGTTAGGTTTCCCAATGAACAGATAGAAACTTCTACCAGATTAACTCCTAAATAATAGGAAGAGAGAACCAACAGATAACAAGTCATAAACTGAATGAATATCGGTATCAGACTAAAGATGTAGCAATAACTAATTATGAATGCAAATACGAAGGGTATATGGAGAAAATATAGTAAAGGAATCTGCCAAGGCTGGGGACAAGTGGGATAAACATATAACCTAGTTATGATTAACCTAACGCAAATGGGTCAATTAAATTATAATACCAGAAACACAGAAACAAGAAAACAGAAACTAAGTATTTGGCTATCACACCTATTAGAGGCCAATGAAAGTACAATTAGTTAGTTAGAGAAGCTAGAATGATTAGGCTCTGTTTGACATGTAAGTTTAAAAGCACTGAGCCTCTTGTAATTTATTATGCCAGGTGTGAATACATTCATCCAGGGTACAGAATATTCATTTGAGCAAATAAAATCAAATTAACATACAAGGGCATCTCTTAGTTCTCTGGATGTGTACCTGGAGAAAGAAGAGTAGCAACCATGGAGAGAGGTAGGCTAACAAAGCGGCATAACTGAGCATACATGAGAAAGTTTAAAAGTTAGTTGGGTTTAAGGATGCAATAACTTGAAAATAAATGACAGAAAAGTGATGCCTATAACATGAGTATATTTGCAGATTAATAACAGAGGTCCTGGTCAGAATTGGAACAGGAATGCTAATATTAATCCAGAGTCAATACACTGCTGGAAAAGGCATTTTAAACCACAGGGAGAAAGCTGGCTTAAAGGATGACGAAGAAAGCAGAGGAAATTTTTCTTTGATACAAACAGGGCCATAGAGGCCCAAACTGTCCATCGCTAGGAGATAACAATGTATTTACAAGGGATGCTCCAATCAGATGCCCAACTTGCCTAGATAGCATTCAAAACAATATTCTAAGCCCAGGACCCTTAATTTAGGAATTACTTGGTTAAAGGATAAACGGAGAGAGCAGAAAGACAAGGGGATGCTATGAAAGGGATCGGGTGTGAGAAAGGAGTGGGCAGGTTTATGATCCCAGAAGAAGAGCTTCAGATAAAATGACAAAGAGATAAGGTTAGAGCAAGAGAGGGAGGGAGGGAGAGAAGGCAGTTCAATGATGGTTGCATGAAGGGTGAAACAATTACTAGATCTCCTTGGTTCAAGTTATGAGGGAGGGGAACAATTTTCATAGACCAGAGGGGGAAAACGTTAACGCCACAAAATAAACGGTAGTACAGTAGTCTTGAATTGAAACAGGGAAAATATATATATATATATATCTTGCATTCAAACCAAAGGGCATGTGGCAGAAAGAAAAGCAAATAGGTGGGTCAAAAGGTCAAAGAAAAAAAAAGGAAGCAAGTTTTATCCAGAGGGAAAGTTTTGAGCCACAGGAGGAAAGAGAAGGATGGTTCTTCCCAAACCTGAGTTGCCATATCCATCCCCACCATCTCTCCACCACCACCACTCTCCCTCCCCCCCCAAAAAAAGAAAAAGTGGGGAGGGGAGAGAAGCCAAGTAACAAAACTTTTGGGATGGGTGTCTATGTTCAATCACAGTGAAACAATAGGCTTAAAGATTAGAAGGCAGGGATGCAGCAAAGGGAGGGAACCAACCGGAAAATTGGGGAATTGCAGAACCGAGAAGTGGGGGAATTGGGAGGGAGGTGGTGATGGGAGGGGAGAGAAATGCAGAGCAATACACCTAAGGAAGTCCCAGAGAAGAAGAAGGCGGCTGCTCAGTTTTGGTGGCCAAAGGCCAACCCAGGGAGAGGCTGGCAGGCAAAGGCAAGGAATGGAAGATGGGGTGGGTGGGAGGGGGGAGGCTGGAGGGAGAGAGTTGGGAAAAAAAAAACACCGGGGCAGCATTAAAATGTTGATTTGACTGTGGGAGGTTTTAAAATTGGGGGAAAAAATTAGGCAAAGGGAGAAGCGGATGGGGGGGGCTTTTTCCCCCCCCCTCCAAATCCGGGGTGCAGGCGACCAGGGGAAACCGGTGCAAGGAGAGAGGATGGGGGGGGAGGCAGGTAAAAGTGAAGCAGGGAAACGGGGATGGTGGAAATAACTCCCTCCCCGGCTCCCCCCCCCTTCCCTTCCCTTCCCTTCCCCGCCCGATGCCCTCCAGAGGGAAGTGCCCGCCTTACCTGGGCTGCGCCGGTGCCCGGTGATCACCGCCTCGCCCGTCAGCGGGTGCAGCCAAGTGGTGCTCTTCGCTTCCTCGCTGCCAAAGTGGGGGGGGGGTGTAGAGAAGAGAAAGGTAGTGAGGGAGGGGGAGACCGACCCCTCTGCGGGTTCACCACCCCCGCCTCGGCCGCCCCCCCCTCCCCTCCCCTCCCCGCCTCCCCCACCCCCACCCACTCCACCCCCGCCGGCTTACTTGATGAAGAAGATGCGGCCGCCGCGGCTGATGCCGAAGCTCCAGCTGGCGGGCAGCGAGCGCAGCCGCTCAGCGCTCAGCTCCGCCGCCATGTCCGAGCGCAGCCCGGGCGAAAAGCGGCGCGCGCGGCCACGGCGAGCCGAGCCGAGCCGAGGGGAAGGGAGGGAGGGAAGGAGCGGAGGAGGAGTGGGAGGCAGGCGCGCGCGCGCGCAGGCGGGGGCGCGCGAGAGGCCGCCAACCAGCACCTGGGCGACGGAGAGGGAGCGAGCTAGCAAAAGAGAGAGAGAGAGAGAGAAAGCGGAGAGGGGGGGAGAATGAGTGAGTGGTGGTGGTGGTGGAAGCGACGCCCCGCCCCTTGAGCCGAGCGGCGTCCAACCAGTGCCTCGTTTCTCCAACCTCGCTCCTCCTCCCCGCCCCTCCTTCTCTTTCCCCCCCCCACTCGCGACCCCGTCCTGCGCGCGCGCGCGCGCGCGAGCGCCTCGGGACCCCGCCCGCGGGGGTTATTTAGTGAGGTGCCGTCGAGGCGGCCGGGCTCCCGGTGGCTGTGCCGTCGGTCGCCGCCCCTCCCTCTCCTCTCTGCCCAGGCGCTCGGGATCCTCCGAGGCGCTTTTCGTTTGTTTTTTTGTACGGTTTTCCCCTCACACCCCTTCCGTCCACCCGCCAAAGGCGCTCTGTGTATGCCCAAAGGAAGGGAGCTTCTGCTTGGGGAGCGTTGCCTTGCAAGGCGGATCGAGCGATCCGCGGTCCTTTCAGGTCAATTCCTCAGGAAGCGACTCGATTGCGACTCCGTTGCAAACTCCCCCCCCCCGCCCAGATATCCCTAAAGTGATCGAGAGCATTACTGTGATTTTGGGATCACGATGGGGCGGCGATCGTAAAAGATGCCATATAGATCCCCAGCGCAGAAATGGGATCTCGACGCCTTTTCCTTTGTAGATCCCGGAGAGCGCTCCTACCTCTCTCCCTTCTTTCTAGCTTGCCACAAGGTCTCCCGATAGGTTACAGCTGGGAAGACCGTTGCTTTTGACTATTTTATTATTATTATTATTGTGGTTTTTATAGAACTAATCCTTATCTGGTCAAGTTTTGTCAATTCCCTGGAGGATTATTCTTGGTTTTTTTTCCTGATGTATGCCCATCTTTATGGTGTATCTTCTTGAATGTAAGAGAGCTAAATTGTGCCAGGTCCAGTTCTCCATCTGCCTTGAGATCAAGCAGTAGGCTGGGTGACATGACCTTCCTTTTACTATTT